>NC_052060.1:200953-517381 GCF_903992535.2 Arvicola amphibius | reverse complement strand
GAGTACTCTACCCTAAAGTGTCTTTTGGGGTTTTGAGACATGGTGTCAGAGTAGCCCAGGTTATCCTTGAAGTCAATACACAGCCCAGGGTGTCCTTGAGCTCCAGACCCTTTGACTGTCTATCTTCCAAGTGCTAGGAAGCCATGCCAAGCTCCACCTTAAACTATTAACAGTGACTAGGAAAAACATGGAGGGAAAAAGCAATATTCACACTTACATGTTTTTATATTTGACATATATTTCTACTTAAAAATACAACACCAGAATAGTTGCATACATTGACCAACCTACAGAGAGAATCTGGCCTCCAGAGTTTAAGTGGGTATTTTCCAGAGCTTTTATTACATCCCACCATACAAACCTAGAATTTCCTTTAAACTTCTATTTTTTTCTCGCATACATTATATTCCAACCTCAGTTTTCCCTCTCTACAACTCCTACCAGTTCCTCCCATCCCCTCTTCCCCAGATCAACTCCTTGTCAAGTCCTCTTAAAAAAATAAATAAATAAAAAAGCAGGCCTCGCACGGCCTAGCAAGACTGGGCACAAACCTCATTATCATGGTTGGATGTGGCAAGCCAGTAGGAGGCAAAGGGTCCCAACATTAAGAGTTTAACTGAGATGAGATTCTAGGTTTGTCACTAGGCAGAGCCGGGGGACCCCGCAGAACAGGGGGAGGAAGGATTGTAGGGGCCAGAGGGGTCGAGGACACCATGAGAACATGGCCCACAGAATCAACCAAGCAGGGTTCACAGGGGCTCCCAGAGACTGAAGTGGCAGACCCTATATGGATCTGAGCTAGGTCCTCAGTTAAACTCTTAAGTTCCTTGAGGAAAAGAACTTCCCCATAATCCTTTGTTTTTCTTTAGGGATTAACACATCTGTTAACACATGGCTGAATCCTAACCAAGAGGAAGACTGCATGATATTTAAAACAAGAGCATGATTTTAAAAGTTGATGGAAGAACTGAACCTACTTCTGTATTTGACTCTGCTCTGTTCATATTTGATTTTGTCAGTTGTAAAACAGAAGTATCAAGATATATATTTACTAGGTTAGAAGCATAGATAAGTCACTAAACCAAACCAAACAGAAGCGCCTTTACTAAGTAGACACTCAATAGTGTTGCTTTCTTTTGTCAACATTATGTTAATCTTAAACACTTGGTCTACGTGCGTTAAAGTTCTCTGTAAACAAATGGCTCTGGTTCTTCGGAGTCATCTACACCAAGGAGCCAACAGCCTAAAAGGATAGTTCAATGTTTTGCTTTTCCTGGGATGGTGATGATGATATGATGATGATTTTGTGTTGAGAGTTGAACCCAGAGCCTTACACATGCTAGACAAGTGCTCTTCTGAGCTATGACTATCCCAGGACTTTTGATTAACATCTTGAACCTATTAAAGATCACCACTGGCTTAACAGCATTTGGTGTAACAGATTTGCAGACCAGGACTTCTACAGAGTGAAGAGTCCCTGGCCTTGGAAAACCGACTACTCTCAGGGGTTGATGGACACTCTATTCAAGTTGTCTAAGTGGTTGAACTTCTGAGCCTTCACTTGATGAAAATGGATCAAAGAACAAGACTGACAGGTTTGGAGGAGTGCAAGTGCATGAAGCCCAACATATTTCTTCAAAATTGACGGCATGCCCATCTGGAGTCCTACACTCTATAGGCGCACAGGGAAAAAGCAAGAGTGAGAAACAGAGGAAGCAAGATTCCAGGGGCTAGAGCAGCTTTGATTTCCTAATGCAGCTCCCTTAGGCACAGGGAAAGAAAACAGGTTGTAATTAGAGGTGCATTCCAACCCCCACCCCCAAATGCATGCCCCAGGGACAGGAAGGCGTGGTCACTGGAGAAGGTGGAACTGCAATGATAGCAGTCAAGCTAAAACTGCCCTGACTTGTTGTGTGCAGTAATTACATACCCACATATCATCTTAGTACTATATTCTCTTAGCCACACCCCTCCTCTAAGTTTTCGAGTTTCTGCCAACCTCTTGAGTATTTTTATTCAAAATCATGATCTCCTTTCTTGGCAATGATAAAACTGGTCAAAATGGTACTTGACACCTGTAATCCTAGCACTTGGATGAGACAGGAAGCCTGCCCTGGGCCAGGCTGACAAGAGTCAAGTTCAAGACTAGCCTGACTACATAGTGAAACCTGTCTTGAATAAAAAAACAAAAAACAAACAAACAAAAAAAACAAAAAAACTGACTCATGAGCGGGGGATAATTTATTATCTTTTAACATCCTTCTCTCCAAACAAACAAAAATCCCCCAAACAAGAAAACTCTAACCTAACTCTAACACCTATATCCGACACTTTTGCAAGTGGATGCGTCTTCATCAAGGAGCAGACCAAAGGCTGCGGGCTGCCGCGGATGCTACCAGACGGCACAGAGGGGAAGCCGGCTGCACTGAGGAGCAGTGCCGAGTGCTGGTGCAGATCAGAGACTTGGTCTTTCACTGCAAACACGACTGAGGGCTGTGGTTTTGATGACATTCACTTGATAAGGGAGAGCTTGTAGTTTCACAGAAAATCGGAAATGTTTGTAGAAACAGGTTCACAGCTATCAAAGAGCCGCTGGGCAAGCTGTTAAAACGGAGTCTTGAATTTAAAATTCAACATAAACTTATGGACTCATTCCCCAAAAGGAGTTGAGTAGTATCCAGGAGTCTGAAAATATTGCATATAGAAGTATCTGAATAAACTAACAAGCCTGCTAGAGCAATGCACGGCTCATTACCCTTTAGATGAATAGGAGGACTCGAAGTAATCTAAGGGATCACGTCACATCAATGTTTCTAAAATCTCCTTACACAGGTCATGTCTCAGATTTGGGTTTTTAAAAGTTCTTTTAAATTCAAAATCCACTCTCCATCACATTGTCTCTTACCACTTGAGCGGATGTTGATGAAAGGGTAGTTGGGCATCGCCAGCTTGCTGAAGTTAAACTTGTAAGTAAACCTTTTCCCTTTTGTTTTATGAAGGATCCTCTTGTTGTAATAGTATCTACAAAAACAAGAACAATGGTATAGCATTTGCTACACTTAGGTAATTACTAAAATCAATTCTGACTCTAAGCATGGCTTACAAAAACCTTCACCATTCCTTTATAGCCTGGCCCTGGATTTGGAATTTGGAGCCCTAAGCACTCACTTTTCTCATCCATTTTAAACTGAGCTATAGTCTTTGCCTAGAGCTTGACACAGACATTATTTTAAGATCCCAAACACCTTCCTCAGTTCTAACCACTCACCTTCTCATTCCTCTATAGTTTCTATCTATGGTCCACTTCCTTCCTGCTTCACTCTAAATAACTGTCTAGTTTCTTTTCGCCTTGCCCAGGGTGGGTCAGACAAGCCTGGGAGAGCTCCTGGGGTCAGCCAGGAGCCTGAGTGCAAAGACTAAACACAGGAAAGGAAGCGGGTTTCATGGGAGCCAGTGAGACAATGGCACGAACAGGAAACAGCAGCCACCCTGGCCCACTTCACCTTCACCGTGGCACAAAAAGGACGTGGGAGGCGCCACCAACACCGCACAGACTTTACACTCAGGCTGCTGAGAATGAAGAGAGACAGGGAACTTCCATTCACCTGGAAGCGCTGGCCTGGCTTCTATAAGTCGCGTATGTCATAAACTACCTGCTGGCCCCCTTAAGAACTAGAGAGCTATAAAAATTAAAAAACTGACAGAGGCCGGGTGGTGGTGGCGCACGCCTTTAATCCCAGCACTAGGGAGGCAGAGGCAGGCGGATCTCTGTGAGCTTGAGACTAACCTGGTCTACAAGAGCTAGTTCCAGGACAGGCTCTAAAGCTGCAGAGAAACCCTGTCTCGAAAAACAAAACAAAACAAAACAAAAAAAGTTGACAGAGAAGAGTGAATGAGAGAACTTCTGGTGATCATCCTTTGGACTGAATGGAGGCTGCAGGTATGGTATGTGAGCACCTGGGTTCAAAACCTCCCTCCTGTACCACTGCACCTTTCCCACTTCTAGGAGAGCCCAAAGAAGAGAGATGACAGGAATTTCCCAATAGGGAAGTCTCCAGTAATCCCCTGGGTTATAAGTAAGCCCTAGCTCATGTTTCGCTGCATGCTCTTACCCACTACAAAGCATGAGCAGCTGTCAGCCAGTGCCAGCCACACTGGAATCCCCTCCTACACCTTCTCACCTCTGTGCCACTCAGATTCAACACCTCTCTGACTCACACTTTGAAGTGTCACATTACTCACTGCAGTGCAGTCTTTCATCACCTGATACCTTTTCAGACAACATCCACAAACCTGCACACTTTCCTTCCAGCTTAGGCAATACCACAAATTTGGGGGATCCTTTCCCTCACCTGAGGGCCCGGCTCAGCTTGTCATAGTTCATCTGTGGTTTGCACTTCCTGCGGCCCCAGAGGCGAGCCACTTCATCTGGATCCTTGATGACAAACTCCCCATACTCTCCCTGCTGCCAGGCGATGACATGGCGGAACTCTTCCTTCTGCAGCAGTTCCAGGATGAAGTGCCACAGCTGGATCTGCCGGGAGCCTGGCGACGACTCTGTTTTGTAGGCCCAGTCTGGAAACTGATACCCTTAGACACGAAGAGGGCAAGATCAAAGTAGTTGGGAGTTAGGTACAAACATGCCAGCACCCCCACCTCCACATTCCATGGCTCGCAATCTCTAGAGTACTTTGCAAACACACCCTTCCAGTCAGCTAGGCTAACCATGAAGAGGAGAGGGAAGGATGGAGAAATTACCCACCCTTGTGGCAATCACTGAAGCTAATACAAATTAGGCAGCAGTACTTAGGCATTCTAATCTATCACTTTTTCATAGATCACCATATAGCAAAAGAAGCAAGATAAACTGATGTTTTAGGAACATATGGCAGAAAACACCTTATCCCCAGTGTGGAATTATTTCTCTAACAGAAAAAGAGGCACGAAAACTTGCAATAAAGATATGTGAGCCACACGAAACAAGCCTACAACTACCCTACCAAGATCTATAGTCATGTGGCTGTCAGTTATGGTCTAGCATTTGTCAACCTAAACCCAAGTGGGAACAGGAACACTAAAGGACAGGAACCACTAGGGACATTCCAGAGCCGTCAGAGATGATCGACCTCTGCTCACCTCCACCTCCTTCTGGCTTTTCCACGATGCTGCAGCCTGCTTTCATTTTCGCCCTCCTGCGGAGAGAAGCAAGTCTCACAGTTACTTTGAGATGCTATGTAGTATCTAACAAAGGTTTTTTGGCACAGCTTCCCCCACCCCAATCCCCCCTTTTGCCTTTTTTTTTCAAAGCCCTTTGTCTTTTAAACATGTCACCTCTAAACTACTAATCCTCAAGCCATCAAATGAAGGTCCTCAGGTCATCAGCTTCAAAAGCCATAATTATCTCTCACCTGACTTTAGCCACAAGTGTAAACACTGTCCTTAATATTTGCTTTCTTTCTTCTGACCAGCCCTCTAACATAAAAAAGGGAACAGTGAAACAAGTCCAAAAGGAAGCAAAAACAAGTCAAACAGTTTGTTTTGTATTACTAAACAAGCCCATATGTTTAGGTACACAAGCCTGAGTTCACCCAGATATACCAATTTAAAGAGTAAAAAAAATCCAAACCCTCTACTCAAGAAGGAACTTCCGATTCCAAATATTTACTGAATTATATGAAATGGAAAACAACATCATCCGATCAGAAATTGTGCTCGTCCTAAAAAAATATTCTGAGATACAGAAAGTAAACGCGCCGTGTGTACAGCCACTCTATCCAAGAAATAGCACAATCCTAAAATTTCATAAAAAATTGCAAAGGCATATATTTAAGAGGGAAATAAAAAGAACAGGGTAGGTATTTGGGGTCTCCTGGCCAGTGGTGGATGGCATCTTGCTAGGATCTGGATTCATTCACGCAGACTTATAGTTCCTCAATAAATCTCCTGTTCCTAGCAGCAGACAGCGTTGTGTCAGTCCTTCAGCAAAGAGGAGGGAAGGGAGAAACTGGCAGAGAATGATGGAGGAAGAGAGGACAGGCTTATCCTTATTCTCTTCATTGCAGGGCGGAGGACAGGTCCTCAGCACCATCAAGAGCAGGTCTGGAGCAAACGCAGGTGCTTCAGAGGCCCCAGGGTGGGGTGGAACAAATTCCTAATCTTGGAAATTTCATCTAACCTAGAATTCCTCTAGATGTTCTGCATTTTCTTTCCCGACATATACATTAAGGAGAACAGTAAGTTTCAGTCCATAAGAACACTAGGGATCAAGGCTCAAGAAAGGAGGCAACAGACAGACACTGGCACACATAGGATATACACGGTAACAAGGCAACAGGGCTAGGCAGAAGCTTCCTCTCCCGTTTCCGTGATGATGGGAGAGAATAAACACCGATTTTCCCAAGGCTCCGGGAAGCTGTCCTGGGTTAACTCCTAGACTGCGTGTCGGATCGCAGGGCCTCTTCCCTGCTCGGGAACACCCTTCAGCCTGGCGCCTGTGGGCTCGCGCTGGGCGACGCCCGAGCCGGATGCCCTCTCGATCCTCCGGCCCCCGACGTGCCCATCAAGCCCCTCGGAGTCCGCAGGCGCGTCTGCAGGTGTTCGTGACTCCCGAGGGTGCTCGGCCCCCCGCCCGGCCTGCGGCGGGAGTCGCCGCTCCCGCCCGTCAGCAGCGGCTCGGATGGCCGCCCGCACCCGTGTCCCTTCCGTCCTGCCCGCTAGGGCCGCGACAGCCGACGCCGGCCTCACCTCTCCGGCGCCGTCCGTCTCTACTAGGGATCCTCCGCGGCAGCTCGAGCTCCTCCTCATCCACCCAGCAGGAAGTGACTCCGCGGCTGCTTTCGTCATTTCCACTCTAAACCGGGTGGGAGGGGGCAATGTCCCGAGCCGACTCCACTTCCGCCGGTAAAAGGTGGCCGGTACCCTTCCGTGGTCAGGAGGCCCTGAGCCTCGAGTCCCGCTTGGAAGGACGGCTCTTCCGCACTTAAGGAAGCCCAGAAACTTCTGCAGTCTTTCTGCGTTGGCCTTTCCTCCCTGCGCACCATAGTGGGTAGGATCGTTCCTCGCCTGTTTTAGACCTAATCCGCCTCATCCATGTTTTGTAAAGTGTACGTCTTTGCCATTCAAACACCGCACCCCCCCCTTGCCTTTTGTTCCTGATTAAGCAATTACAAATTAATACGAAACAAACTGTGAGTTTCCGTAATTCCAAATGGTTCCCAGCCCTAGTTTCACTCCAGAGGTAAAGTTGGGATCAGTAAAATTAAGTGTATGAGAGTAAAAAGTGGGGGAGCGAAGATGACAGGCGGAAGTGAACACCAGTCTTCATCAAATGCATATGGAATACGTACAACGTTTCCCACCTGTGAACCACGCAGCACATGGAAATATTGCCATTAGCTGTTAAAAAGAAAAAGGGTTGGCTTCTAGTGTTGGACACGCCTCTTAGCCTTCCCCAGGCTGGTCATGGTTTTGTGATTGTCCTGTGTTGTGCTGGGAGTGTAGAACTGTATCACCACATCTGCTTTTTGTTTATTTGGAGACGGGACTTTACCACATAACCCCTGGCTGCCTTGGAACACGCTATGTAGACCAGGCTGGCCTCAAACACGCAGAGATCTGCTTGCCTCTGCCTCCCAATTGCTGGGATTGAAGGTGTGAGCCCCTATACGAGGCTAATAACTGGTTGTCCTTGAGTCATTGGTGAGTTCACTACTAAGTGTGGCCTAAAGTTGCCTTACCTGTTTGAAAAAGAAGGAATAATAGTGTTGGTCCCCACCCTTTCTGGTTAGGAAGTCTTACTATTAAAGTAAACACAATGGATAAGATTTAAATGCCAATATGAGGATTGCCAATATGAGCACTTTTAGTGTAGAAATGTTTTATAATGGTCCCCATCTTCTGTACAGTCTAGAAACCATCTTCTGTATTAGGCTGAACAGAACAAAATGCTAGGGGTTACCTAAATCAGTGGTTGAAAACTGTGGGTTGTGACCCCTTTGGCAAATCTCTGTCTTCAGAAATAGTTATATTACAATTCATTACGGTAGCAAAATTAGTTATAAAGTAGCAATGAAAATAACTTTATGGTTGGGGTCACCACAGTGTGAGGAACTGTACTAAAGGGCCACAGCATTGGAAAGGCTGAGAACCACTGAGCTAAATGAACATTACATTTCAGTCCTCTTGCCTTCAATGATTGGCTTTGCTGCCTTTGTTGAATACTCACTATCAGTCAGTTCCTCATCTGTTTGAGCATGGTATTTGTGGAGTATTCTGTGGACTCCTATTGTTTTGCAGTATTGAACTGTGAAGGAATAGTAAAGGTATTTCACTGTTACGTTTGATGTGCTAACACATGTACAGCACATGGAGAGACGGTGACAAAATGATCTTAGGACTGATGAGAGTCCTCAGGCTTTCACACCGTTCATGCAGATCTTAGTCATCCTTAGCTCAGGAGCCAGGGCGATGAGAAGGAGTGGTTTCTTCAGAAACCCTGAGGTTACCAGCCTTGAGCTCATGGCTTAGATGAGCATGGTTAGAGCTAGCGCTGATGAAGAACCGGTAGCCAGAGCATGGGGACTCTTTCTGTAGGTGTTTTTACTCACTCCTCTAGACTACTGGCTTTCTGTGGCTATTTCTCTAACTAACTGGGGCCACAGAGAGTGAGTGAATGCGATTTACAGAGATGAACAAGTCTCAGTACTTGGCTTGAATCTGAACTGATATTTGGAGAAGTGTTTACAGCATGGCAGATCTTAACAGAGTTCATATTTTGAGAATCTAGTTTATCACCTGCCTGAAGCTCAGCAGGTGAATTTAGCTTGGATAAAGCAAACTGGACAATGTGAGGGTCTACGTAAGCCAAGTGTGCACTGGAAACCTTAACTGTGGTGGTGGAATCTGGGAGGGGTGGGTGGGGAAGATTGGGACTACTAGGGACTTCCTGCCCAGTTACCTATCTTCCATATTCACCACTACATGGCTGCCTTCAGCATCTGTTGCAAACAGGCTTTTACAAGTTGAAGATTCCTTGTGCTCTTGAACAAGGAGAGCATGTACCTTCTACAAGTACAGGCGTGGAAAGACTTAGATATAGCCTAGTAGTCAAGCTATCTTGCAATCACTCTTGAATTTCCAGTTGCTCAAAGCAACGTTGACACTGCTTTCCTCCCCCTCCCCACCCTTGTTTGCATTGTCCCACATCTAGGATAAGGTTCAGTTCTAAGATGTGTACTCTCAAAAGCCCATTCTTAACAAGATATAGCTACTTTCTGATTCCTAAATTAAAAAAAGAATGGTTGGCTATAGTGGCACATACCTGTAATTCCAGCCCTGGTGAGATAGAGGAGGATCAGGAGTTTAAGGCGAGCATCCATATTAGAGAATTTGAGGATGGTCTGGTTTACAGGAGACCTTATCTCAAAAAACAAACAAACAAACAAACAAACAAACAAGCAAGCAAGCAACCACACCAAACCAAAATGAAGTAAAACAAAGAGGAAATCCCCCCAAATGTATTTTTCTACTGGATTGCTCTCCCATCCCTACTTCCAGCTTTGTTATTTAATTATTCCTATTTTCATTTATGCACTTATAGGTTTCCACACCCTACCCTTACCTGGACATGTGCATGATAAAATCCTTGCTTGTCTACTCTTGCAATAGGTTACTGTTTATATTCCATCGACATGTGTAATGGACATATCTATTCTTCCTAGAGAGTTTGTCTTAGGTTGCTAGGCCCCCGCAGAGGCTCTGTTTCTTCACTGGAAGTACCTGCTGATGCCAGTGCTTCTCTGTTGTCGTAGGTGGTGCTGGTGAATGTTGCTTCACCCATTTCTTGGTTACCTCTAGAATGCAGGAAGCTTCTCTCCTCTAAAATGTATCTTCGTTGAACTTGGACTTCAAAGACCCAGTCCCTGTTGTGTGTCTACCTGTTCTCTGACCTTATTAGCTTCGCTGAGTTTTCTTGTCCTCCTACTAGGAGGGGACGCTGTTGATGCTCTTGGTAAGTACAGAATAATTTCTAAACTCTGGACCATGATTACTTTTGCTGCCATCCCTCATGCTACACTACTTTTGGTATCAAGAGCTCAAACTCGACAGTGGTTACCACATAATTTTACAAATTTTGAGTAGATTCAATGTTTTAAGCCTGTTTAAAAATCTAATTTTTAAAAATGTTCCCAGAATTTGGGCTGTTGGGTTTCTAACTTAAGCACTATTTTCTGAGGCCTAGCCTCAGCTGATAAGTGTTAATCACTCTCTGTTTCAGTTTCTCTGTGAAGTGATCATGCTAAGATTTTCTGGGGAGAGGGGGCTGGGATGCACTCAGTTGGTAGAGTGCACCTAGCACACCTAGTCCACACAGAACTCCAGGCTGGATTCCCAGCATCATACGAACCAGTGTGCTGGCTCACACTTAGAATCCCAGCACTTGGGAGGTAGAAGTAGGGGATCGAAGTTCAAGACCTCATTCCTCTACATACTGAATTTGAGGACAGTCTGGAATACATGAGACCTTTGAAATGACAGGAAGAAAAAAATACTAAACCATCACTGACATCGATAAAATCCCAGATAGAAAGGCTGATATGAAATTGGTGTGTTTAAACCTCTAATACCTTGGTTTACTCCTCAGTAAAGTAAAGATAAATTATAAAATGAACTTGGACTAGATGTTATTTGCATTTACCACATTGGACTAGAATAGCTTGTAAAATCTTTGGTTTGTTTTTCCCGTCAACCTAAGGTCATTGTAGGGATAGAGGAATTAATGTCGTCGGTATCATGATTGGGGATCCCCAGATGAAAGGTTAAGTGGGTCCAAAGCAGAAGTGACTTTGCTCCCAGTTACAGCTAAGCCAGAAGGAGCAGAGAGCTTGGCTATTTATTTGCAGTGACTTGGGGACTCAAGGACTCTCCGGGATTCTACATCCATCATAGTCCACAAAACCCCTGCCTCTCATTTCCCCTTTTTGTGTCTTAGTTCCCGTTCAGATGAGCACAGCGAAGAGGGTGGTGAGAGATCATGAAGAGCAGAACAGGAGAACAGGATCTATAGGAGGAAATGGCCACTCAGGCTAGTTTGGCTTTGTTTTATTCCTGGCAGCTCAGGAGAAACCTGCCCAAATGTTTGGTTGTCAGTCTATATATTTCTAATGCTAGCTTCTTCCAGGAATCATGGAAGTTAGTGGAGCAGAGGGCTAGCCATGGGTGGAACCCATTTAGTCTCTAAGACCTGGCATTTGTTTCCCACTCTTACCTTGACCTGCTCACTGCATGAACTTTTTAACTTTATATTTATTCTCTGTTATATCTGCTCTCATTCTCTTCTTCTTATTACTATCAATGTAATTTGGAGAGGGCAGAAACTGTGTTTATCTTTCTCCTGTGTAACAGCCTATAAAACGATGGCCATTGCAATAGAGACATGGGGTCATAGTCTAGTAAACACCAGCAATGTTCATGTTGAGCCTGCCACAAGTGAGGCCTCCCATGAAGTTAATTAAAGGCTGTTGCCTTAATGCTTTAGGAGAGCTTTGCTGTAAGAATTGCCCATGAGCTGGACAGTGGTGGCACACGCCTCTAATCCCAGTGCTCAGGGGCAGAGACAGGTGGATCCCTGTGAGTTCAAGGCCAACTTGATCTACAAAGTTAGTTCCAGGACGGCTAGGGCAATTACGCAAAGAAGCCCTATCTTGAAAAACAAAAGCAATAACAACAAAAACCAAAACTAAACAAAAACTTGTCCAGGAATGTCCCAAGATTTTGAAGCCTAGTGAGCATTGGAAGTCATCTCTCTACCCTTTCATCCACAGCCACCAGCTTCCTTTTGAACCCTCATAATGATGTGGAATTTGCCCCTTAACTCACAACCCAGTCAATGGTTTTCATTGTAAAATATATCATACCTACAAAAGAGAGCATGAGAATGTATGGCGGTCCGTGGAGAAACCATGGTACAATAAAAGATTTAAGCTCCTACCACAGGGCAAAGAATAGAATTCTTTACTGTGTCCTAGAAGTCTCCTGCCCAAGTCCTGGCCTCTGCTCAAGTTCACTGAAGTCTAATATTTTGATCACCATAAACATTGTAAAAAGTCTTATCTCATGTGGAGCTGGCATGTGTTCCTTGGACATTTCTAATCATTGATGTTTAGTTCTGGGCTCTGGTACTACATGGTTAAATGTAGTGTTTCTTTTGTTTGATACCCCTCAGCTATGTGAAGACAGCTATTATGTTGGAGTTGCCAAAAGAAACATCCTTAGTTCCTTTTCCTTTCAAATGTGTCCTTCATAACAAAGCAGTCCTCCTTAGACCTGGCCTGACTAGCTAGGCACACAATGAAACTGTTCCTTTTTTTATTTGGACACTTTAAAAACAATAATAAACAGATGGCCTTGGATAAAACTGACTGTTTCAGTGTCACCAAACATGGCTGAGTTGCTAGCCAATATCCCCCTGGCTTTCTTAGAGTGAGTGTTAACTCAGGGTTCTTCTGTTAAGTAGCCTTTAACCTACACGACAAAGTATGAATTAGTTACATTAATTCCTACCCATTTATTTTGTTTATTTATTTTGTATTCATTCCAGCTTGTCCACATCATCTTGATTTGTTAGGATGTATTATTTTGTATTTTATTAATATACTTGGAGTGACATGGAAACAACATCTACAGAATCCATTCAGATATTAATGTTAAACTTTTTTTAATATACTGAGATATTTTCTAAATGGCTCAAAAGTCACTGTATGATTTTGGAATGTCTCATCAGCCCTTGTGCCTTTGATCTGAGGGATGCCAATTAGCAGCATTCCAGGTAAGGGGATTCCAGATAGTGGAATGAGAATTGCCAGAGACAAAGTCATGATAGAAAGCCATGATTAAGCAGTGTGTGGTGGTATACACCGATAATCCCAGCACTCGGTGGGAGTAGGCACAAACTCCTTTATTTCTAGGTCATTCTTGACAACGTGAGAGTTTGGAAACTAGCCTCGGCTATATAAGACCCTGTCTCAGGAAAGAAGGAGAGAGGGGGGAGGGAAGGAGAGAGAGAAGGGAGAGAGAGAGAGAGAGAGAGAGAGAGAGAGAGAGAGAGAGAGAGAGAGAGAAAGAGAAAGGCAAAACAAAAAAGCAGAGAACATCAAAGTAAAGTTAGTGATTATATTGGCAGCAGGCAGAGGGGAGCAATTCATGCACAGCAGTGGGACATCATAGGGAACTGGGAATCTATCAGGCTTTGGCAGCAATTTAGAAGGCAGAATTCTAGACACATGCATTGCCAGGATATTTTTCTCTCAACAAGAGTTTATTATAATAGTCTTGGCTAATGTGCTTACAATAATGTGTTAAGACCTAGTTTATTAGTACAATTGAAAATATATCATTATAGTAACAGGTTGTTATTTTTTCTTTTTCTTGTTTCCCCAGCAAAATTCTGGGCTACCAATATTTTAAAGAAAGAGGAAAAAGTCACAACTTGTTAGGAAAACACCCTAGCATGGCAATTCCTTCTCTTGGCTGTTAGGAAAGCCCTTGGGGCCCAGGGAGCAGGCACGGTCAAAGCACAGATACACACAAGTACTATCTTGTCCAGCTCTTCTGAGATACAGTTGTTGGTTGCAAACCAAGTTGTCTCCTGCCCCTGTATGCTACCATACTGGTCCAGAACAGTCCAGTTTGTCTTCCTTTACTCGCAGAAAATATTCTGCCCTGACAGCCTCCAAAGCCCTAGCACACTAATTGAACCTGAATGTTTTAATTGAACCTCATTATTTGAGCTGTGTGAGAGAGAAAGAGCCCTTTGGGTCTGAAATAGGGTGAGAGGAGACGCAGCTCTCAGGTGCAAAGTGTGTCTCATGGTGCCAAAATGCACTGCCCTGGGAACTGGTTACTTGCAGTGACTCTGAGTTTCTGCCTCCGTGGCTCCCCATTTATCTGCATGGTTTGCACCTCAACTGTGAGCCCTGTCACTTTGATACAAATGACTTTTCTGGAAATCAGGAGTTTTTCTAACACTGGGGGGCAGATGGTCAGAATTTGGGAACCACCATCAAATCAGTCACCCCCACAATTAATGCTGCTCATTAGTGAGGTGCTTTGATCCTCTGCTCTGCAGAACACCAAAAATTAAATATGTGGGGTTTTGTGGAGCAAAGGTGATGCATGCTAGACAGAACCCAGCAGTCCTCTGAGTACTTGTTATATCCTGTTTCTCCGCTGAGCCAAACTCACATATCCATGTCCAGTAACTTCACTTCTGTTGAATTGCTCTTAGCATGACAGCCTTCAGCCTCTTTGCCACAGTCATCTAGATCCTTCTTTATGACAAATGGATACTTTATGGCACCCACCTCTGTGAGCTCTGGCTAGACAGATGCCAGTTCTTGAAGACGGTGTTTTCTAGAAACCATAACTTCTTAGCTCCTATTACTCAACCCACTTTTACATTTTAAGTATTCATTTATCCATTATCAGTTCAACAAAAATTCATGCAGCCACATAGATTTGGGGGAGACAGAGCTCACAGATCTTAATTGTAATAGTAGTTTCATAGTAATACACCCTACAATTATTTAAAGGTATGATCCACAGGCTATGCAAGCCAAACATATGAACAAGATTTAATGCTGTGATCAAATACAATGAAAACAGGTTCATCTAGTTCATTAAATTCTATTTGTTTATTTCTTTAGCAAGTAATGGTTGAACACTCATGTTGAACAAGGTGCTGTCCCAGCCATGAGGGGCACTCTTGGCTGAAGTGCTCAGCTCTGGTGCAGGAAGCTAGTAGCAGAGGTGCACATGCCTTGTGAGCGAGCAGACAGCTCTGCCGGGGTGGGGTGGGAGCACAGTCTGGCAGCTCACTCTGTGACCCTTCCCACTGTTCTTTTAGGATCCAGCAACACCCCATCTCCATTTCCCAGTTTGGAAAAGCTCTCCTAGGGAAAGAAGCAGGTTATTAGGTCCTGTCCTGCCAGTCTACTGGAAGGTTCTAGGAAATACCCTTTACCTGAAAAGACAACCCAGAGAAGGCTCCTATTATAGAATCTTTGTTATGGCTGTATCATGTGACCCCCAAGTTTATATATTTAAGTCCCAAGTGGCAGCACCTCAGAATAAGACTAAATTTGAGAGTAGGATATTCAAGGAGGTAATTAGGTTAAGTGAGGCTATTAGGGTAGGCCCTGAGCCAATTGTAACTGGATTTTTACAAGAAGAGGGCAGAGAGAGAGAGAGAGAGAGAGAGAGAGAGAGAGAGAGAGAGAGAGAGAGAGACAGACAGACAGAAAGAGAGTTGTCTATGAGATGACGAGTGAAGCCTCAGAAGAAACCAGCCCTGCCAGCACCCTGGTTTTGGACTTCTAGCCTTCATACTGAGATACACTCTTGTTGCTTGAGCTTCCTGGTCAGCGGTACTTTGTTGTGGTAGCCTTATGAGCTAATACACTATTTTGACCTTAAATGCTGTCATGTGAGCTTGGAGGTACTACAGACATCTTGCAGAGGGCCAGGAAAATGTGTGAGACGCTAACCTAGAGCTGTGGCATCGCCACACCAACCCTGGCTCCATCTACCTCCAGACAACAACAGCCCTGCTGTTTCCAGCCGCTCTGCTCTTGTAGTGATAACGTGAATGTCCTGGTGATGCAGGGCAAGCAGAGAAGCACAGCAGTGTTATGAGGGCACCACGAAGGCGTGCTCAAATGAAAAAATGTCCAAGTCTTTAGAGATGTACTGAGATTAAAGGGCTAGCTAAAGAGGGTTTTAGCCAGTGACTGCTACACACGTGGGAGAAGCTTCCAAGCTCTGGCACTGTAGACGCCCCTGTGTAGAAGGTGTGGCTGGGTGGAGCTGAGGAGGTGCCAGAAGTTGGGTAGTGAAGTGTGGTCTTGTGGCTGTAGGAGAGCTGGGCTGATTGCTCACACTGATGTGAGTTGAGAGGGTGAGCGGTGAGAAGAGAGTCGGGGCAGCAGAGTGGAGATGGAGATGCTGGCAGAGCCCGGGATGCCCTTGCTGTGCCCACACATCAGTGCCATGTCAGTACTATGGCAGTTGGGGGTAGAGGTGGGAATTGATAAAATACCTGATCCCAGAAAGCTGAATTTTACCCGAAACGCCAAACTTGACTTTCTATTCTTAGTGTGAAAACTATTAACTACTTCTTTATCTTTTTTTAATAGTTTGCTAGACAGAGACTAATCTTTTCTTGATGACTCAAGATCACCATTATGAAAAGGTAGATACTGTGGAGTAAAGGGTCAAGGCATAGTACAGGGAACAACATAAGTAGCTTTGCTGGACATCTTAAGAGCAGGGTTATTCCCAGCTCCAGATTCACTAATCTGTGTGGTCATGGCAAAGCCATGAAGCCTCTGAGTGTTTGCTTTTTGCCTGGCTACCTACTTCCCAGCTTCCTGTAGAGATGTGATGATGTAATGTGTGCGTGGACTTGATAAAGCACCAGTCACTGTACAATGAGGTATTTTAATATTTCCCATAGTGGAGTGACAGACAGTGTCTGTCTAATCTCACCGTCCTTAGTGGCAAGGTTCCTTGCTGTTCTCTCTAGGAAACTTTTGCCTGCTGTGCTTTGCTCTTGAGGCCCTTGACTAGACCACAGGTCAAACCTCTGAAGTGTTCTCTTCAGTACAGTCCTGCTGGGCCCTTGCAGAGCCCTGAGGACCTGGCTTTGATTCTATCTTTGTCAGCTATTTTTGGATTTCAAAGGTCCTTTTCACTTCCGGATTTGCTGCTGCATTCCAGAGAACTGAAATTGTCAGAGCCTGACTTCCAGTTAAGGGGGGGTGGTGATGATGCTTTTGCATTGTCCCAAGAACGGGGCGGTTCTCACTCCTGTGTAAGCAGTGTTCAATAATACCACATGTTGATTTATCCTCACCGCTCAGCTAACCTGCACACCACACATAGATGAACAAAAACCCTTGGCTGTAACCTTTTCTTTTGTGATGCTGGGGACTTACCCTGGACCTTCCTGCATGTTAAACAAGTACTTTACTACCAACCTATAACTCCAGCCCTTATAAACTTTTAAAAATTGGAGAAAAGATCTTACTAAGTTGTTTAGATTGGCTTTGAACTTGTGATCCTCCTCCTTATTCTTGTGGGTAGCCAACTTTTGTGACAGAGGAGATTTCTGACATTTCCTTTCTTTAAGGACTTAGGGTTACTGGTTTCCTTCTCCCCTTTTCTGCTCTCTGAAGAGGTTATTGACAACATTCTGAGACTATCCAGCCCCCCTCTCCCTGCTGATGCCTGTAAGGTGCAGCCATGTACTCTATGTAGCTTGTACATGGTAGTAAGTGCGTGAGATGTCTGGTGTAGGGCTGGAAGCCGTTTGGGCTGGGCTTTTGGAGCTCGAGTGTGCTTCATTAGTCCCACAGATCTGTTTCCTCACCTAGAGTACAGTACAGCTCCTGCTGGAGGAGGCAGTCCTGACAGGTAGGACGATGGAGGGATAAGGATAGTAGAGGGTCTAGGAGAGAGTCAGGTGTTGAGTAGAGTGTGTTCTAGACCACAGGCTAGATTTCGAAATAGTGAGGGTAATACCTGAGATCCAGTCAGGCCGAGCTAAGTTTGGAATATACAGAGATGTCTGGGAGCTGGGTAGGGTGGAGTGGGGTACAATGTTTGGTTCCTTCTTGAGGAACCTTAGACAAGTACAAAACTTCAATCTTCACCTCAGGAAATCCTCCCTGGCTTTCTCTATCCCAGGGATGACACCTTCTTTTTTGCTTGTGGGACTACTACGTATGATGGATTCAAGATATGTTTCTTTTGGTAGGAGGAGTCTACTTTCTAACTTTTGGTTGACCTATGACTGAGCTGACAAAAAGAATGCAGGACTGTGCAGGTCTGGGCCTCTGGGGTAACTCGCAGCTTCCACCCTGAGCTGACAGTTAAGAAGCCCGGAATCCCTGTTGGAGAAAGCACACTGAAAGATCTCCAGACTACCACATGGGAAGGAAAAGTTACCAAGCTGATTCAAGTCTTTCTTTCATCTCAGGCAGAATGTGGGTCTATTAACGTCCTTTTCAGTTGTCCGTATCACTTGGACTGCAAGCTAGACATCCCCGGGCAACCTCAGCCAATGCCACCGCTTGTTTCTGCTGCATTTGTTTCACTATGTAAGATGTGTCGCGTTTGTTTTACCATGCCTGCTAAGGCACCTGATTGGTCTAATAAAAAAACAAATGGCCAATAGCTAGGCAGTAGAGGGATAAGCGTGGCTGGTGGCAGAGAATAAATAGGAGAAGGAATCTGGGCTCGAGAGAAGAGAGAAGGAGGGAGAAAGAGAAGGAGACACTAGGAACCAGATGGTTAGGCAGCTGCCGGCCAGCCAGACACGGGGGGAAGCAGGAAAGTAGGACAGACAGAATGAAAGAAAGGTAAACAGTAGATGAAGAGAAACAGGTTAAATTAAGTTAACAGAGCTAGTGGGACAAGCATAAGATAAGGCTGGGCATTCTTAACTAATAATAAGTCTCTGTGTCATGATTTAGGGGCTGGCAGTCCTGAGAGCCTGCTATGCTTAGCCGAACCCTATCCAAATACCAGACTTACAAAGTGATGAGATATAATCAACTGTTAATTGTTTTTAGCCCTATTGTAACACAGTAGGTAACAGACCAAAATAGAGAAAGAAGTCAAGTTTCTCACAGTATTTTATGTGGGTGCAGGGAACTTCAGGAACAAGGAGAGCTTCCTCTGCTCCCTATCAAACACTCTCCATTAGTGACTCGAGTAGGGTCACTCACATTGTACTGATGAAAGGCTCGGGGCTCAACAGACTTGAGAAAGATAAGTAACTAAACACATTCCATCCCTGTAAGAGTAGATGCTGCTGTGTGGCTCATTGCACAATTATCATGGCAATACAGGGGAGAAGAGACCTCTGTTCTTCTCCCACTGCATATGAATGGACTTGGATGGGATTTGAGGTGAAAGAACTGTAAGGATGGCAGAAGAAACTTGAGAATGTGTCAGCTTGCACAGGTCTCACTCAACTTCAATAGGAAGTAGACAAATGAAAGATATCTTGATGGGAGGCAAATCTGATCAAAATACACTGTGTACATGTATGTAAGTATAAAAATAGTAACACTTCAGTCTGGGAGAGGTGGCTTGGGGGTTAAGAGCATCTATATTTCATGGAGAGGTCTGAGTTCAATTCCCAGAACCCATGTTGGGCAGATCACAACTGCCTGTAACTCCAACTCCAAGGGACTGACATCTCTGGCCTCCAAAGGAACCTGACTCATGTGTACAACCCTTCTTCTCAAACACATGATTTAAAAATATTAAAAAACATTGTGTACATGAAAGAAATTGTAATGAAAACAAGCCATGTTGTATACACGTATACAGTTGTAAAACAAAGGAGAGTTTGGAGGTGTCACTGTATGATGGCCTAGTGTTTCAAGACCATATCCAACACTGAGTTCAGGGAAAGTCAGAGAAACTGAGTCACATACGTGGGCTCCTATCAGCTATGGAGCTTGCAGTTCTGACACTGCTCTGAGCGAGTGATCACATCTATTCTGGAGGGCAGAGCACATGTAAGCCAGAGCATTCTGTAGCTCCCTGGAAGCCCAGTGTCCAGCAACTCAGCCTTTGAATCTGACTAGTCACCTTCTAGCATATTCTCTGAGGAGAGGAGAATCATGCTGTTCTGCTGTCTGAACACAGAGAAGGGGTTGACAAGTAGTTCACAGTCAGAAGAAGGCTTTCTGATGTGGTGGGGAGACTTCCAAAGAGGTCAGGTGTCTGGCCTTCAGTGCTTACACGCATAGAGGTAGGGCAGCTGCTTCCTCTAAGTGGGTGGGGAAAGTCAGCAAGCCATGACTAAGCAAGGTCCTGAGCAATTGCAATGTGATGCTGCGTCATTAAAAAAGGAGCCAAGGACAAAGTACCACTGGTCAAGGAAGGCTTCTGGGAGGAGGTGACAGCCATGGGGAGAGGAGAGGGAGAACAGAATCTGGTGTTTCAGGCATAGAGACAGGTGATGAGAAAAGATAAGACAGGATAAGAGAGTTGCCTGCGAAGAAGCCCAGGCAGGAGAGGTAGGAGCACAGGGCCACTATCATGGAAGAAGCTTGTATTCTCAGCACCCTTTCCTTTTCTGCATCTCTGGACCACCTCCAGCCTGCAGCACTGGGTTATTCTCTGGTTTCAAGGCAGCGTTCCCAGCATTTCCCAGTCCTATCTACCTTTGCAACTGCTCCGTACAAACTGACCTCAGTACTAAATCATACCAGCACTCCTGATAGCCACAATTACCATATGACACTTCGTGTGCGTTTTCCCTTCTGTCTCCCTGGAAATACTGAGGAAACAGAAGTGAAAAGGTGGGCCTTTTGTTAACAAATACTAAAATTTTGAAGACATGCCATGTAGGTTACCAGCCTTGGAGGGAAGGCCTGGTGCTTGGGCTATTTCCGGGACAGCAAGGGTCAGAAACAAGGGCTTCAGTGCTATTGGCAGCCCCAAGTGTATGCACTCCCTGTAGCATCATTTACCCTTTCTTTCCTGCTGGTTAATGTTTCAGCTGCTCATTTAGGAAGAAGGCATTGTGGAGGGGAGAGTAAAGCTGCCCTTGGGTTGATCTCTCCTCTGAGGGCATTAACTCCCAGGATTCCTGACTCCAGATGGGGCTGAATCTGCTATGTTGGAATTAGCACAGGCATAGACAGGAGGTGTGAGCAGATGGAGTAACTTAGGGCTTTTGGCTCTTACTCCTCTGCTCACCTACTTTGTGCGGGTACTCTCCTGTCTGAAGAGGGGCATGGGCAGAGTGGGTAAAGGGAATCTCAAGATTCTGGCCCTTAAGGAATTTTGCATTCTGGTGAGAGATAAATTTTTAAGAAGGAAGGAAAAGAAAAATATATATGATTATATTGTCAAATATTATCAAGTCTCAAAATAGATGTGATCCCTATTACTTGGCTTTATATTGTCAGGAGAGAAAGCCAGGGATGGATTGAATGGGTTCACTTGCTAGGGCTCACTAGACAATGCGTCTGGTGTACTTTGGTAGGGCATTAAATAGCGGCTAGGAATTGGAACAAATCAAAAGGGACACATGAAGAAGGACTGAGAGTCTGAAAAGTGGCCTGAGTGCTGAGTGTGGGTAGGTGATCACAGACATGAAGACTCAAGTGTTGGCCTGTCTCCAAAGAGGACAATCTGTAGGATGCTGAGCACTTCATAACCTTCAGAGGCTTGTTTTCCCTCAGTGTTTGTAGCTAAGGTTCAGGATTGTTTAAAGGCATAGATGTAAGAAAAGCAAAATTAGCATTGGTGAGCAAGTATAGAGTGTTGAGTTCTAGTCTAGTATGGGCTACATGAGATCCTGAAAAAAAAAAATAAAATAGGGGCTAGAAATAAGACTCATCAGTTAAGAGCATTGTCTGTCCTTTCTGAGGACCCAGGTTTGATTCCCCACATCCGTATGGCCACTTACAACCATTTTTACTCTAGTCCCAGGGGATTCGATACCCTCTTCCAGCCTCTATGAGCACCAAGCATGTATGTTTGCACAGACATACATGAGTAGGCAAAATACTCATATATACAAAATAAAACAGAGCTAGAGTTAGCTACTATTGCACTTATTTTGAAGATTAAGTTGCATGGGGATGGAGCATAGTTTTGTATCAACTCTGTCTTCAGTCCTTACAGCTAGACCAACTTGGACAATTTATTTACCCTCTCATGCTTCAGTTTCGTCTTCTGAAAATAGAACTGATGATGCCGTCTCCCTTGCTGTAGAATTTGCTAGGATGAAATGGCACAGTCCATATGAGGCTCTTAGGGCAGGGTTTGGTACATAATGAGAGCTAATAGAGATGGCGATGATAGCTAATTCTCCCTAACCTTGCAGGATGGGGACTTGTGCAAGACTGCTCAACCAGCACCCAGAGAGTCAGGAAGGACAGATAGAAACAGTGCAGAGGCTGCTCAGCCCCGAGTTAGAGCTATGGCTCTCACTGCTGAACCTTTGCTCTTCCAGCAGAGTGTCTGCCTGCCTGTGCTGTGGCAACTCCCTTGGAGGACAAGGCTGGCATCAAACTCATCTCCCCAGAACTGACACCTGCTACCAGCTGAGCCCTGGAAGGTGTGGGGAGGAGTGTCTAGTGGTAAGGCTATAGGAGTCAGAGAATGGGGGGATGGGTTCAGTGAGGGAGAGGGGACTAGAATTCCAGACTGTGAAAGAAAGTTCCGTAATCCTTACCTATGAACTGGCTTATGACCTAAGGTCCAGGTCCCTGTCCAGCTTGTCATGGGAGAGGCTTGAGATACCCAGGCAGTCACAGTTCATAGAACACTTGCATTCCCTGTGAATGCCGGGTTGTGGTGGTGAGGATGAGGAAGTGGGGAGGGGTCAGGCCAGGAGGAATCTTGGAAGAGAAGGCCAAGAGGAGCAGTACCTGCAAAGCAGGGGGCCAGGACAGAAGACTGACACATCTAAGGAGCATGGGAGGAAGCCTGTCACAGCTGCTGTGAGGGCCAGAACAAGATCTGGGGGTAAAGGAAAAAGAATAGTCTTTCTCATGCCCAGGGCATTGCCCAGCCCAAGGCCTCTGCTGTGGGGCTTCAATGTCTGCCATGTGGAGGACACTCATGCCCCCTCCTTCCTCCTCCAGTGTGGAGGAGGGACCAGCCCCCTAGGGGGAGGAGCAAGGGAGCTCCCTCATCTCAGCCAGTCTGGATATCTTTTTTTCTCAGCAGGCATCACTTTCTCATCAGAGTCCCATCAGCCTCCCTTGGGTTTCCCAGTCACCTTCCTCCTCCACTGGCCCATAGAAGCTCTCATGGTCTCCCCTGAGCCATCCCACAGTGATAAAAACCCTGATCAGAGAGTCTGGAGTGAGGAAGGCCTGCTTTCTTCATCTTGGGCTTCCTTTTCTCTGGTTCCTACAATGCCCAGAATCCATTTCTCCCAATGTCCTTCCCCAAGAAACTGGCTGCCCCAACCCTCCCCACCTTCAGGACTTGGGCTCTGGGTGGGGAGGCACAGCTCAGCTTCTGGGATTTCCCCAGCAGGCAGTAGCAGGAAGTCTGAGCTGGAGAGGGAAAGTCTGACTCTTGGCGGCTGTCCAGTCACTAAGCAAGACCAAAGTTCAGGGGAACTGGTTCCCTGGTCAACTGGGGACACAACACTGACCTCTGCTCATCTGGATTTCGGGACTTGGGTCTCTGAGGCTGGAGAGCAAGGCCAAGTTAAGGGGAAGGAAATAGAGGAAGATGGGGCTGGAGAACAACGGGAGCAACTGTTTCTCTCCTACCTCCCCAGGCCTTGCTTTTGATGTTCCTGCTCCTTGTTCATGC
The DNA here is from genome assembly GCF_903992535.2 of Arvicola amphibius. NCBI lineage: Eukaryota > Metazoa > Chordata > Mammalia > Rodentia > Cricetidae > Arvicola > Arvicola amphibius. The sequence goes on along the minus strand of NC_052060.1, from coordinate 494,023 downwards.
CATGATGTAGGTGAGATCCTGGGACTGATAAGGAGACAGGAGCATCCCACCCTCCACATTTACAGAAATCCCACTTTGATCCTAGATAAGCTAGGTTTGTGGGCACAGTCCACATGTGGCCCAATTATTAGAGACAGGAAGGAGGGCATCTTGAAACTGTTTTTTTCCTGGTGTTTTGTCTCCCCCTTCCTTGGTGAGGCTACATTTGAAGAAATGACCCTATTAATCGGGGAGTAGAGGAAGATTAATCTCTCAGTCTCCTCTGTTCTTACCCATGACTCCCTTAGTTCTCCGGCTCCAAATGAGCCCTTGGGGAACTTCAGCAGCAAACACAACAGGGCAGAGCAGCCAGTGAAAGCCCTTGGGGAAGACAGAGCAGAAAACACTGGTGACGGTGCACATTCCTGTCCCATCAGCCAGTCCTGTCACCTACGCCCTCTAGGCCTCCTAACTCTCAATCTCTTCTTAGGGGCTAGACTTTCCTTCCCATCACCTGTTCCAGAGCAGAGGTAAGAATCATGCAATGGGCGAGGGTGAGCCAGTGGGGGTCAAACTCTAGGACAAACAAACAAATGGCAGAAGGTGATTGATGTGCTTTAAAAGGAAAGCAGAGATTGTAGTACATTGAGCTCCATAGAGACAGCGCCGGGGCAAGCGATAGCCGGACGGGCACTGGGCGACTCTGTGCCTCGCGGACAAAAATCAACTAAACATGGGCAAAGGAGATCCTAAGAAGCCGAGAGGCAAAATGTCCTTGTATGCATTCTTTGTGCAAACTTGCTGGGAGGAACACAAGAAGAAGCACCTGGATGCTTCTGTCAACTTCTCAGAGTTCTCCAAGAAGTGCTCAGAAAGGTGGAAGACCATGTCTGCTAAAGAAAAGGGGAAATTTGAAGACATGGCCAAGGCTGACAAGGCTCGTTATGAAAGAGAAATGAAAACCTACATCCCCCCAAAGGGGAGACCAAAAAGAAGTTCAAGGACCCCAATGCACCCAAGAGGCCTCCTTCGGCCTTCTTGTTCTGTTCTGATATCGCCCCCAAATCAAAGGAGAACACCCTGGCTTATCCATTGGTGATGCTGCAAAGAACCCGGGAGAGATGTGGAACTACACCGCTGCACATGACAAGCAGCCCTACGGAAAGACGGCTGCCAAGCTGAAGGAGGAGTACGAACAGGATATCGCTGCCTACAGAGCTAAAGGAAAACCCGATGCAGCGAAGAAGGGGGGGTCAAGGTGGAAAAGAGCAAGAAAAAGAAGGAAGAGGAAGATGATGAGGAGGACGAAGAGGATGAGGAGGAGGAGGAAGAAGAGGAAGATGAGGAAGAAGATGATGATGATGAATAAGTTGGTTCTAGTGCACTTGTCTATAAAGCATTTAACCCCTCTGTACACAACTCACTCCTTTTAAAGAAAAAAATTGAAATGTAAAAAAAAAAAGGAAAACAGACAGCCAGGTGGTGGTGGCGCACGCCTTTAATCCCAGTACTTGGAGGCAGAGGCAGGTGGGTGTCTGTGAGTTTGAGGCCAGTCTGGTTTACAGAGCGAGTTCCAGGACAGCTAGAGCTATGTAGAGAAGCCGTGTCTGAAAAACAAACAAACAAAAAAACCAAACCAAACCAAACAACCAAACAAACAAAAAACCCAACAAACAAAATAAAACAAAAGCAAGCAAGCATATGCCTGAGCCACTACCACCCCCTGGTGGAACATTCTGCGTGCTGGGTTCCTAGCCCAATGGCTGGGAAGTGGCCTATCCTTCCTGGAGTGTGGAGTGTGGACAGTGGAGATATCCAGTGATATGTGTAGGTCACTTACAAGCAGAAGATGTGGCCAGGAATGCTCCATCTTACTAGCAATCACTGAAGTGATTCAACAGTGAGACACACTGTTGTCTCTGTCACATAAGGAGGACTCTTCAGTGGACACCTGGGGATATACCTAGAAATGTCCTAAGGAAAAAGTTTAAAATCTCAGAAACACACCCTACTTATCCACAGTCTTAAATTTTAAAGGCCTTCTGGATTGTGAACAGTAATACAGGGCAAGAGACTAAAGGCGCATCTTAGCTTCATGAATGCAAATGGTTAATCCATCAGACACACAGTCAGGACACAGCTCTGCCACAGCCAGGGCTGCACGTCCTTTATAAGCTTCACCCCAACAACCACTTTTCTAGAGTTCGATCCTCTCAGAGTGCAACCACAAACATGAGAGCTTAGTTTGGTCTGATGTTGGAGTCTATACATGGTTTGCCATTAGTTTTGTGTCCCTTGCTCGCTTCACTCAGTGGCACTGGAAGTCGAGCACTGTAACAGACCTGGCAGAAAGGAAGACACTCTACAGTGACATGTGTGTCTCTCAGTCTGGCTGTTCTATCAGAGGACTGAGACAATGAACCCCAAAGCAGTGGGAGTTTCCCAGGCATCTCATGAAGTTGTTGGAGGAACTCATCTCTCAGAAAGAATTCCCACAGTTGTAACAAACTAGCTAGGCCATCTCACAGGGTCAGCGATGGACAAGACCACCTTGATTGAACTGCATTGCTGGGCATATCTTTGACTCTATTTACAATTTAGTTTTATTTCATGATCCTGAAGACAGACTTCAGAGGGTTCCCTGGATCTCTTTGTCCCTCTTTCCAATGTGATCATATTGAATAAATCTCCCATTCCCCTCTTTTAGTTGACTTATTGAGGTTATATTCCTAAATATAACCCCAGCAGCACAGACACTGAGAGAAACAATTAATAAATGGGACCTCCTGAAACTGAGAAGCTTCTGTAAAGCAAAGGACACGGTCAACAAGACAAAACGACAGCCTACAGAATGGGAAAAGCTCTTCACTAACCCCACATCAGACAGAGGTCTGATCTCCAAAATATACAAAGAACTCAAGAAACTGGACACCAAAAGATCACATAATCCAATAAAAAAAATAGAGTACAGACCTAAACAGAGAACTCTCAACAGAGGAATCTAAAATGGCTGGAAGACAATTAAGGAGATTTTCAACATCCTTAGTCATCAGAGAAATGCAAATCAAAACAACTCTGAGATTCCATCTTACACCTGTAAGAATGGCCAAGATCAAAAACACTGATGATAACTTAAGCTGGAGAGGTTGTGATGAAAAGGGAACACTTCTGCATTGCTGGTGGGAGTGCAAGCTGGTACAGCCCCTTTGGATGTCAGTGTGGTGATTTCTCAGAAAATTAGGAAACAACCTTCCTCAAGACACAGTAATCCCACTTTTGGGTATATATCCAAAGGATGCTCAATCATGCCACAAGGACGTGTGCTCAGCTATGTTCATAGCAGCTTTGTTTGTCATAGTCAGAAACTGGAAACAACCTAAATGCCCCTCCACCGAAGAATGGATAAGGAAAATGTGGTAACATTTACACAATGAAGTACTACATAGCAGAAAAGGTAACAACAGCTTGAATTTTACAGGAAAATGGATGGAGCTAGAAAACATTATTTTGAGTGAGGTAACCCAGACCCAGAAAGACAATTATCACATGTATTTGCTCATAGGTGGTTTTTAAACATAAAGCAAAGAAAACCAGCCTACAAACCATAATCCCAGAGAATTTAGACAACCATGAGAACACTAAGGGAGACTTATATAGATCTAATCTACATGGGAAGTAGAAAGTAGAAAAAGATAAGATCTCAGTAAATTGGGAGCATGGGGACCTTGAGGGAGGGTTGAAGGGGGAGGGGAGAGGCAGGGAGGGGAGCTGAGAAAAATGTAGAGCTCAATAAATATCAATAAAAAATGTAAAAAAAAAAGAATTGGCTTGGTTATGGTTTCTCTTCATAGCAATAGAACAGTGACTAAGACACTCACCAAGTCAGGAGATGAGTTTGTGTGCTCAGATTTGAGGAACACACCAGGGCATGTGACCCATGGTGCCTGTCAGTTCCCACTTGGCATCTGGTTTCTCTCTGCAGTAGTCCGAGGAGGAGCTGTGGTGGGTGGGAGCCATATTCCTCTAAGGCTCAGACTGAGCAGAAGTCAGGATTTGGAGTTGGAGGTTTGTGGGACCTTGGGGTCTGGGAGGCCAGGCTGCAGACAGGAACGTCTGTGAGGACACTGGTGTGGAATCTTCCTGGGAAAAGAGCTGCCTGAGAACTCGCGCCTTCACCCGCGGGAGGCCTCCTAGGTGGAATCCCTCTTGGAAGCCTGGTCTCTAGAGGACATCTGTCTTAATTCTATAGCTTTTTAGGGGGAGCTGTTTTGCTTTTTCTACTTAGTTTTAAGACTGTTGCCTTGGCCAGTCTGCCCCAGCCCTCAGGAACTCTTGTCCCACCCAGATGAGGCCAGCTCCTTCAGTCTCTGCTGTCTGGCCTAATCAGGAGCAGAGATCTGACCTCAAGGCTACATTTACACTCTTCCCCTGAGGTGTGAGCTGCACCTGTCCTTTGCAGTCACCTGCTACCCTCCAGGACACTTCCCTGGTCTGTCCTGCTCTGTCTCCCTGCCTGTGAGTAATGCCTCTAGGGGCCTCTGACTACCTGAAATGGCCTTCTGCTTCGCCTCCCACTAGCTTGAAGCTTCTTCTTCTTCTTTTTTTTTTTTTAACTAATATATGTTGACTTTCACCATTTCAGTTTTTTTTAAGATTTATTTATTTATTATGTATACAATATCCTCAATGCTCTGCCTGCAGGCCAGAAGAGGGCAGCAGATCTCATTACAGATGGTTGTGAGCCACCATGTGGTTGCTGGGAATTGAACTCAGGACCTTTGGAAGAGCAGGCGGTGCTCTTAACCACTGAGCCATCTCTCCAGCCCCCTAGCTTGAAGCTTCTTAATGCAATGATCTTGCTCAGTCTTTGTACCCAAAGAGACTGGCACAAGCAGACACTTGTTACAGGTTTGTCCAGCAGTAGCCTGAGGTGGTGAAGATGTCCTCTCACGGATGCACCACTGATAACTTGGTTATTAGCCCTCAGATGGTGAATGTGCCCAGGGCCTGGCTGTAGTGCTGCCGGCGACTATGGCAACGATTGGCATGGCTACCTTGGCCCCAGGTGTGTGTGTGTGTGTGTGTGTGGATAGTGTCTCCTGTCTCTTTGAGAGTGATCTAAGGTATGTCAAGACTAAGACTGGTCAGATCCTGAGAAACTAGGGAGGGGAGGCAAATCCCAGAACGATTAGCCATAATTTTCTTCTGTTATTGGAGATAGAGGTGGTCCATGGCTTCCTCCACACCCTTTAGCCTCTCAGGGGACTTCTTCCCATCGCAGACAAGCTCCACTACTTTTCAAAAGAGTTCTGGCTTCTTTTCAATAGACCTTTCCCTTGTACAAGACCTTCTGGCCTTTTCCACTGTCAGTAATCCAGGAACTGCCCTTCTGGTGTTCAGCGTTCGAGGTAGGGTCTGAAGTTGTTCTCCAACATGGAGTAGCTGGAAGCTCCCAGTAACTGTGGTCAGGACTGTGTGTTCTTGGTTGAGACTCCCTTTCTTTGTGGCCATCAAAGTCCTGCCTCATTCCCACCGATTCTCTGTCTATCCACTCTCTCATACAAAACGAGGCATCTCATCACAAGGAAAGCTTTTTCAAATTTCTCACACAACTGTGGTTTTTATAGACAATAGTATTAATGGAATTGTTAAGGCCAAAATCTGGGTCCCAACACTAGCCAAGGTAGGTCACATGTCCTCAAAAGATTGATTAAAGAGACAAAGTATGTACAGAACACCAGGACCAAGAAGCTGGATGGCCCAGAGACCTAGGGTAGAACCGAACATGACTGGAGAAAAAGAAGTCAAAGTAATGATGCTTAATGATATTCTGCTATACTCATAGATTGGTGCCTAGCCCAATCATTAGAGTGACTTCATTTGGCAACTGGTGGAAACAGATGCAGAGACTCACAGTCAAACATTAGACCAAGCTCCAGGAATTCTGCCTCTTTAAGAGGAAGGATTGTAGGAGCCAGAGGGGTCAAGAACATTGCAAGAAAACCCACAGCATCAACTAACTGCTCATAGGGGCTCACAGAGACTGTATCAACAACCTGGGAACCTGCATGGGACTGACGTAGGCCCTCTGCACGTATGTGACAGTTGTGTAGCTTGGTCTTCTTGTGGGACTCCTAACAGAGAGAGCAGGGGCTGTCTCTGACTCTGTTGACTGCTTTTAGGGCCCTTTCCTCCTATCAGCTAGAAGAGGATGTGCCTAGTTTCACTGAAGTGTGTTACTCCATGTTTGGTTGATATGCATGGGAGGCCTGTCCTTTTCTGAAGAGAATTGGAGGAGGAGTGAATGGGGGTGGTGAAGAAAGGAGACAGGGATAGTGGGGTCTGGGAGGAGAGAACGGAGGGAACACTGGTCAGGATGTAAAATTTAAAAAAAAGATGATTTACTTGTGATTTAAAATCTAAAATGTGATATTTAATAAAATTTTATTTATATTACTTACTAGAAATAAAATGCCTACCTTCCCAAGGGTGGAGAAAAAAGAGATAAAGTACTAGAGAAAAGCAGAAAAAGAGGTTTCTTTAATGTAGCCACACTGGGAAGAGAAAGGAAGGTCTCCAGTGGCTTTCTAAGTCTGTATGCCAGGTCCTAACATGAGGGTTAGGTTAGGTAGAAGGCAAGAGGTATATGTAACTTGTCATCTTCGTGCCAGCTCCAGTCTACTGAACGCTATCTGACAAGCCATCAGAACTGTGGGAAAGCTCTTTTCTGGGAGACTGTTGGCCAGATTCTAGTCTTTTCTTCCTTTCATTATGAAGTTCCTGGGGAAATTTCAATCCTTTGGGTTTCTTCATTTCAGTAGGGAAAGGGAGGGGCACAAAGGTGTCTTAATTCCTGTCGGGAAGTTTACCACAGGGGCCTGGTAGTCCCTTGGGGAATAATAGCTGTTTAGAACTGGGAAGTTGTCCTGCCTGATAGTCTACTCACATCAATAGGTCCCTGCTGCCTGTCCCTGCCCTATAGTCACAGATGAGTTGGAGTGATAGTCTACCCACACCGGTATGCACTATAGTCCCTATAGTAAGATGAGTTAGAGCCCTTTAAGGCCCTGGTGGGGATAGCAAGCTCTAAACACAGGAAGAGAACATATTAGACAAGTGTGGCATGTATTAGTAATGGGTCCTTAGAAGCTGCTTTGCACTTGGGCCCACAAAGTCACTAAAGGCAAGATGAAAGTCTGGCTTCTGAACAGTTTACATCTGTTTCCTTTGCCTTGGGTCACCCTGTCACCTCTGCATGTAGGCATGTTAATCACTTAAGGGGAATCTGTCCTGAGCTGGGAATACTTGCTGTTTTTCAAGGTTCAAAATAAAGGTAAGAGGAACAGGCCTCTTCTTACCTGCCATTACGACACTCTGTTGTAGCTATCCAGTGGTATCTGAAAGTCTCCAGGTAATGACCTAAACAGCCACGGATTCTGGGAACAGTAGAGTCTCACAGGGAGGACAAGCCCTTGGGTGAGGCCAATTATCTCTGATAGTGAGGCTGTTCTGGGCCACCTGAAAACCAGATGTCCTGTCAAGCAGCAGAGCTTTCCCAGGATCATCTTGACTGGCCGTGCCGAGACAGTGATGGGCCGGACTGCACCTTGACTGGCCAAGCTGAGCTCTTCATGCACAGTCTCTTCTCAGTTCTTTCCCAACATAGAGCTCATGACAGTGCTCTGGAAACACCCCTTTCTCCAGTGTGCACACTGATTAAATCTTGCTTTCTGCCCTTTATCACTACCCAGTTCTTTAATTGGTGTGTGGGGCTGGGTGGCCAAGCCTAACTCTTTGGTACCAGGACTCCAGGAACTGGGTCTTTTGTCCAGAACTCTATTTACGTTTCTAACACACAGGGCAGGCAGATAGCTGATTTCCATAATATATGAAGAGTTTTTACAATAAAGAAAACAACAACACCAGTGAATAGAGGAGTGGAAAAAGACGCATGTCAGCAGTAGAAATGACCACTTAACAAGTAATAGCATTTGAAAATTCGCTGATTGGTATAAATTGTTTAGGGAGCTGGAGAGATGGCTCGGTGGTTAAGAGCACTGCATGCTCTCCCAAAGGTTCTGAGTTCAATTCCCAGCAACCACATGGTGGCTCACAACCATCTGTAATGAGATCTGGTGTCCTCTTGAGGAAGAGGCCTGGTCAGTTGTCCTTATCAACTTAGACCATGAAACCCAATATGGACAAGTTCATCAGAACCGCTGCATGTGGACTGCCCATGCATGCTTCAGTATTGCCAGGGCATTTTAAAAAAGTTGTTTAACCCCTCTCCCATACTCATAACATGAAACATGATCTCCAGTGTGGAGGTCATTGGAAGTGGGCCCTCTAGGGTGTGAAGTCACATTTGGCTAGAGGCTTCATGAGTGGGATTAGTACTTATGATGTTTTGTTTTGGCATCAACTTAACAGGGTCTAAAATCACCCTAGAGACCCACCCTGGGCATGTCTAGGAGGGATTTTGTAAGTTCAGTTCATTGAGGTGGGATGGACTCCCTTAAATGTGGGTGGCGCTGTTTCATGGGCTGTGAATTGAGCATCAACACTCCCTGCTCAGCCTCCTGACTGTGGACACAGGGTGATCAGCTGCCCCAAGTTCCTGCCACCATGCCTTCCCTGCCCTGATGGTGCTGGAACTGAGACCCAAAATGCAGCCTCTCCACCCTTAAGTTATTTTGTGAAGTATTCTGTCACTACAAGAAAAGTAATAAGCACAGGACTTGTCACAGGAATCTGGGAAGACCTGGACCTGCAGCTGTGTCAGAACGCAGTGAGGGGGTTGTCCAGGAAACAGAATCCGTACACTGTCTTCTGATGCTTTTGATGGGTTCCTCCTGGAAGTTGCCCAGAAGATGTGACATGCATGGAGCTGTCCTCTTATCATTTGAGAATCAGAGATGAGTCGGGGAGGCAGGTTGGTCCAAGAAAGGAGATGAAATGAATGAGCTTGGTTAGAGAGAAAGCCTGGTCCACGCTTCTGTCTATGATCCAGTCAGGAAGCGGTAGAGCGTTTGAATTCTCAGATCATCCTAGAGGCAGCATAAAGGGCCCGGCTGCCTCCACCATCTGCTCTATCCCATCACGATTGTCTTCCAAGCTCCTATGAGAAAGGCTTGCTAAGCTCTGTTGAGAGTAGTCAACCACTCTTCTCGTCCAGACTTCCCAAGTCTTCCACATTCCTCCCAACACAGTGGTTAAGTTCTCCACAGCAGTACCCACTCTTTCTACTGGTGATTTCTGTGTTAGATATTTTTCTGTTGCTTAGATAAAAATGCCATAATCAGAAGCAACTTAGGGAGGAAAATGCTGATTTTGACTTTTGGTTCCTAAGGAAGAGTCCATAATGGAGCAGGAGGCAGAGGTAGTCAGTAGCTGGAGCAGGAAGCCGAGTCCTCAACCTCAAACAGAAAGCAAAGAGTGAGCTATAAGTGGGGCAAGGCAACACCCTCAAAGCCTATCTCAAGGGACTGGCTTTCTCCAGCAAGGTTCTACATCTCAGAGGTCCCATAACCTCCCCAAACAGTGCTAGCAACTGGGACCAAGAGTTCAAATCCACTAGCCTGGAACTCATTCATGTAAGGTGGCTTCTGACCTGAGTGGGAGTCCTCTCTGATTGCTGGAGGACTCACTGTCTCACGAAAACCTGCCACAGATCTGAGGCCAGGACAACTTCCTTTACCTTTTGAGAAGTCTGTTTGCGCTCTGCCTGCCACTGGATCCGTGTTTGGGCTGGCCATTTTCCATGTGTTACCTGTCTTTTCCTCTGAACTTTTCAGGTATTTTAACACCATCTTGGTGCATTTTAAAACTCTGTCTCTTTCTCTTCAGAAATGTCGATTTTTCCTATTATGTCTCTTCTGAAGATCGCATAGAGACATTTTCTAGTCTGCCATTTTACTTGAGGGTTCTTGACTTAAATTTGTCTGGAGAATGCAACCAAATCTGTTACTAAATAATAGGAAATTTAAGAGGTTTGAACCTGAGGTACCAAGAGGTTGGAAACTGAGAATCTTCTTTTAAGAGATGTAGGGTACTGGGGCATCTTTCATAGCTCCCCTGAAAATTGAGACGATGTGGCCAGAATTCCTGAGGGGTGCAGGAGTCTGGAAAGTGTCACCTACTGGGATCTGGGAAAGGGAAGTGGGGTTAAGAATGATGTGAAGGGCAGCTGACACCTCACAAGTGTTCTGTAAATGCTGTGGGAACCATTACCTTCACTGTACAGTGGAGGAAATTGGTATTTAGATCATTTTGTCTCTGGGGTCAAACAGCTGATAATTGTCAAAACAAGAAAACAAATCAGTTTTACAGTGGTTGATAGGGGTCAATCTCTATCTTTGATATGGTTTGATTTCTCATAAGTCAGACTTTTGATTCTTATAACTCCAGACTGCATTCCCACACCCCAAATAGCTCCTTGTAGACTGCCTAACAATGTTTGCCTTTTAGGCAATTCTGAGAGAAGCCACAAGATGGCAACATTGCATGCCTATGGCTCAGCACATCTGGTCCTGGAAAATGGAAAGGTAGGTGCTACATTGTTGCATGTTGAGTAGTGGTAGCTGCTGTTTCGCCTTACTTCCTGCATCTGCCCAGCAGACCTTCAAAGGAACTCGTTTCCAAACTCATTTCCCATCAAAGACCTGTTTAGGCTACAGAGTTGAGTAGTAGGAGTGGAAAGTGAATTAAGTCGTTGGGATCCAAGTGCCTTGAGACTAAACTCCTCAGGGGAGGCAGACAGTGGAGAACTAACATGGGTAAATCTTGGGGCATGAAGGAGAAAGTAGTGCATTAGAAATATCTTCCGTTGCAATATTGTAACCCTAACCTTAGCCCTACCCCGAGAAACCTTGGTTAGTATCTAATTCTTTCCCAAGGCCACTGAAAGGAAGAGTAAAGCATTGCAGGTAGAAATGAATGCAGTTAAACTTAATACTTGAGAATTCCACAATGGTGCTGTTGTATGGAAAGCAAGTACTCTCTTAGCCTGTATTTCCTTCTGCTTTAGAACAGATTGACTTTCCCTCCTATAACATAGGTACATTTTGTAGGAGGAAATTCCTATCTGTACCTATGAATTAGTGCAGCTCTCATACCTCATCAGACTGCAGTGTAACAGTGATCAGTGCAGACACTCACAACTGATGGGCAAGGAGTAAGTGTCTGTGGCATGCTCAGCAAATGCTAATAGGACACCTATACCCCTACCTCAACGTTCAAGAATCATCGGAAAAGATGGAACAGAAAGATTATAAGGGCCGGACATCAGGGAGGAGCAGAGAAAAGCAATGTCTTCTGGATACGACCGGACTATGGCATGCACCAACTGTGGTGGCTTGCACAGCAACTGTACAAGATGAAGCTCATAAATAACCCAGCACAAAGTAAGGAGGGGCTCCTGAGCCCCCACCCCTAGCTGGGGAGCTATTGATAGCTGATGGCTGCTGGGGAGGGAGAGTCAGCTGATGTCTTTCAGGATGTGTGGGCCCTGGTAGCATGAGACCATGCCTTAGTGAATGGTCCCATCTGTGAGTATGTGGACAGCACAGTATATGGAGTCCCCTGGCAGAGAGAGAGAAGCACCTAATAATACACCAAAGCCACAGTTGCATCAAAGTCCAACTCAGTAAGCCAGAGAGTTTTTATTGGGGTTACTGACAGCAATTTTGCAGCTCCATTATCCAAAGTCCCACCCCAAAGTGGGTGGTGACTGAGGAAAACTGCATTCCTGCAGCTGCCTGCACAACTTGCAAGCAGCTTTACGGGTCCTTTCAGCAGCTCAGCTATCAGTCTCCTCCGCCAGCTGTGCTGACTGCTTCTGTCCCTCTGTCCAGGGCCTCCTGTAAATCTTGGGGGTTTCAGTCATCCCAGACAGAGGAAGTGTGTCTACTTCCTGAGTCTCACCATCCTGGAAGGACCCTTTCAATTCAGAGGAAACTGATATATAACAAGCATTTGTGCAGTAATAGGTAATAGACATTTTCTCAAGACAGGACAAATGAACGGTCCTTTTGAAATTCTTTTGAAGGGGCGTGGTTGATCGGCAGTTATAATTAATCAGACTAGCTTTAATATATAATATTCAGCTTTAATAAAGGAAATAAAAGGGAACTTACAAAAGCCAAGGTTCCAGCGAGGAGCGCAGGAAAACAAAGAGAAGGCGGGCTGCAGACCCACAAGATTTTATAAGTAAATATTAGCCTAAGGGGGACACGCCTCACAAACAAGGTGATTGGCTGGGCTTCCCCTTCATTCTTTATGCATTTTAAGTGTATTTTTTTCTAAAAAAATTGAATTTGTGTATTTATTTTGGTTGCATTGCCATCTAAACATCATTAAATCTCTCAATTCATGTATTAGTGAGGGTTCTCTAGAGCAACAGCACTGATAGAAATCTGTCATCTATCTATCTATCTATCTATCTATCTATCTATCTATCTATCTATCATCTGTCTATCTATCATCTATCTGTCTATCTATCTATCAATCTATCTATCTATCTATCTATCTATCTATCTATCTATCTATCTATCTATCTATCTATCTCTATCTGGGTTTTATTGGAGTAGTTTACAGGCTGTGGTCCAGCTAGTTGAATAATGGCTGTCTGCCAACTGAAAGTCCATGAATCCAGTAGTTGCTCAGTCCATGAGGCTGGATGTCTCAGCTGGTATTCAGTAGACACTGGAATCCTGAAGAAGTGGCTCTCATGCCAGGGATGAATTGAGCAGCTGGTAAGGACAAGCAGGCAAAGAGCAAGCTTCTTCTCCCATGTCCTTTACACAGGCTACCAGATTCAAGGTGGATCTTCCCACTTCAAGAGATCTGGATTAAAGATGGGTGTTCCCACTTCAAATGATTTCATTAAGAAAAAAAATCCGTCATAGGTGTGTTCAGCCATTTGGGTTTCAATTAATTCCAGATATGATCAAGCTGGCAACCAAGAATAGCCTCATGGTCCACTATTATAAAATTTTAAAGGCTTTTCCATTTTTCCTTTTAACATTTCATTGTAACTTTAGTGTTCCAGTCTTTCATTGCTTTGTTTAAGTTTATTCTTTTGTGATTTCATGGTAATGTCATTGTTTACTTTATTTCTTTTTCATATAAACTTTAGACTATAGGAAAAACTGGTCAGCCTTCAGCACAGCAGGCAGCATGGCAGTCTCATAGAAACAACTGATTTTTGCCAGCTAATTTTTTATTTTGCAACTTTTCTAAATTCATTGATTACTTGTAGTAGAATATTTTAAAATGCAAGTATTAGTATTTTCTACACACAAAAGAGTGTCATGTGCAAAACCAGATAATTACACCCATTCTTTTCAGTTTGAATGCATATTATGTTTCTTGCCTGATTGCACATACATTATACCCAGGGAATGATTAACAGAAAGGGGAAACAACAACAACAACAACAACAACAACAACAACAAGACTTCTTGAAATTTAGATATCTTTAGTCGACATTGAACTAGAAAGGGCATTAGAATTCCAGACCAGGCAAAAATACGACCAGAGAAGACCATCTCCATGTGTGCTGTAATTAGGATGCCAAAACAACAAAACAAAGAAAGAATGTAAGAGAAAAATGCCAATTCTTCTATAAGGGCGGTTCATCAGAATAACATCAGAGGTTTCTAAAATCTAGGAAAGCTTGGGATAATATATTTAAAGTCTTGAAAGTAAATAATCATTAAGTTAGATTGCTATATTCAGAAAAACTGTCTTTAAAAATTGGTGAAGTGAGGACTTTTAAAACAAGCACAAATAAAACCATTCATGACCACTAAGGATCACTATAGAAAATGTGTCAGAATCTTACGCACAGAGGAGAAAGGAAGATAACCTCAACCATGAGAGCACAGATGGACAAAGCAGATCTAATAAAGAATTCAGCATCTCAAACATTATTCAGTCAGTCCTTAACACTAATAATGGAGAGAAGGAAAGAATAAACAAAAATAAAACCAATCAGAAAAATCATGAATAAAATGATAGAAATTAATATCTCTCAAAAATAACCTTAAATGTAAATAATCTCAGCTAAGCAATAAGGAGACTGTGTTAAACAACAGACCCACTGTCTGTCTTCTAGAAATAGCCCGCATCAGTAAAGACACCGAGACTGACAGTCAAAGGACGGACATCAACCTGCCCAGAACACAGAAGGCAGCAAATGAGCTGGCATGAGTCTTCTCATGTTAAAAAAGTAGCCTGCAACCCACATTAGTCTGAAGAAACAAAGAATGCTCCTAATATTAATGATAGGAACTATCAATTAGAAAGTTATAGCAGTCATATAATTATATATTATGTACTTTATATTATATAACATATTATATATCATATATTATAATTTAAATATGATTGTATATATGATTGCTATAGCTTTCTGACATATTCTAATTAAAAATTTTATTTTTCATTTTACATAACAACCCAGTTCCTTCACCCTTCCTTTCTATCACCCCTCCACCTCTCCCCTTCCCACCTCCCATCTGCTCCTCGGAAGGGGTAAAGGCTTTCTTTGGGAGTCAGCAAAGTCCGGCATACCAACTTGAGGCAAGACTGAGCCCCTCCCTGCTGTATCAAGGCTGAACAAGGCATCCCACCATAGAGAATGAGCTCCAAAAAGCTAGTTCATGCACCTGGGATGGTTCTGGTGCTACTGCCAGGTTCCTCCACAACAGATTAGTCTCATAACTGTCACCCACTTTCAGAGGGGCTAGTTTGCATGCAGGTTCTCCAGCTGTCAGTCCATAGTCCGTGAGCTCTCACTAGCTCAGGCCAGCTGCCTCTGTGGTTTTCCTCATCATGATCTTGACCCCTCTTTGTTCATATGATCCTTCCCTCCCTTCAGCTGAACTCCAGGAGCTCAGCCCAGTGCTTGGCTGTGGGTCACTGCATCTGCTTCCATCAGTTACTGGATGTAGGTTCTAAGATGACAGTTGGTAGTCACTAATCTGAATACAGAAGGCCAGTTCAGGCACCCTCTCCTCTATTGCTAGGAGTCTTAGTTGGGGTCATCCTTGTGGATTCCTGAGAATTTCTCTAGCACCGGGTTTCTCCCTAGCCCCATAATAGCTCCCTCTATCAAGATATCTCCTTCATTGCTACCCCCCTGCTCCATCTCTCCCCCAAGTCAGTCTTCTTGATCCCTCATGTTCCCATCCCCCATCCCTCTCCTTCTACCCCTTCCCAGTTTACTCAGGAGATCTTATCTATTTTCCCTTCCTGGGGCCCTCCCTATGTGTGTATCCCTCTTAGGACCCCCTTTTTACCCTAGCGTCTCTGGAGTTGTGGATTGTAGCCTGGTTACCTTTTACTTTACATCTAATATCCACTTATGAGTAAGTACATACCATGTTTGTCTTTCTGGGTCTGGGTTACCTCACTCATTATGTTTTTTTCTAGTTCCATCTATTTGCCTGCAACTTTCAAGATGCCATTTTATTCCACTGAGTAATACTCCATTGTATAAATGTACCACATTTTCTTTACCCATTCTTTGGTTGAGGAGCATCTAGGTTGTTTCCAGGTTCTGGCTATTACAATTAATACTGCTATTAACATAACTGAGCTTTTATGTCTCTCAACCTTATAAACTTTATATCTCTTTTATAAATATATTTCTGAATTTGGCAGCATAGAGTATGGTATAACTGTCTAGTCTTCAACCCTATCAGAGGAAATGCAGAACAAACAGCTTCCAAAACTGTAGAAATGACAGAAACAGCTGGCTGACTGGACAGTCATCCAAGGTTCCTCTGCAACATTGGGGCAAACATCTTTGACTTATACGCCTAGACTATCTGACAGACTTTTTTGTGAAGCAAGAATTTTGAAGAACAGCAAATTGTCAATAGTCAAGGCAAGAGCACTTTCTTGCCAATTTGCCAGCTTTCTCACAAATGAAAGCAAACTCCATATGGAGGTTCTTTGATGCCCACCATACTTTCTGAAGTAGACTGATGCTGTCAGGAGCAGACATATCTGTTTTTTATGACAATGAGACATGTCATAATGTCAATGAGACATGTCAGAAAAACCTAGACCTGGCTTTTGTTGTTGTTATATCTGCAGTGTTTCTCTGACCAAATGAGCCAAACCAAAACCAGCTATGCTACCCGCTGCACATCTATGCACATGACACTGGCAGCTGGCTCCACTCCACTTGATTCATGAGAGCCTAGCCTCATGCCCCTATGAGCAGCAGCCAACTGTTGTAAGTGCTCATGGAGAGACCCAGGTGGTAACTGCAGCATCCGGCTAGCCGGTGTGACTTCTCTATCTGTGTGGTCATGCAACACATTGGAGTATCAAATGTAGGAAGTCTTTCTCATCGGACTGTCTTTGGAGAGCCAGCCCCCAAATAATGACATGGATACTTATTTATGAAAGCTTAGCCTTTATCTTAGGCTTGTTTCCAACTAGCTCTTATAACTTAAATTAACCTGTTTCTATTAATCTACATTCTGCCATGTGGTTAGTTACCTATCCTCCATTATGTATGTCTGGCTTTCTCAGTTTCTTACTGGCATCTCTTGCATACCTAGATTCTAATCCTGAGTTCCCCTCTCCCTCAAGAAGTTCTGCCTAACCTCTCCTGCCTACATATTGGCTGTTCAACTTTTTATTAAACCAATCACAATGACATATCTTCACACAGTCTAAGCAAATATCCTGAAATCCTTCTTTTAACAATAGGAAATGGAATATACTTATATTTCCATCTATTGATGATTGATAATAAAAATATGATACATCTATGCAATTTTTTAACTTGTAAAGATGAATGACATCATGGCATTTTCAGGTAAATGGGTGAAATAAAAACTGTTATACTAAGGAAAGTATTCCAAGTCCATCAACACAAGCACCACAAACTCTCTATGTGGACCTCATCTTCAAATTTTTGGATTGTATTTTACTTTGGAATGTCATTACAGGTCAAGACTCTAGAAAGGGCCTTTCATATGGGGAGAAGAAATCTTAAGGGGTGAGAGGAAACTGTAGAATATATGTCATATGAAAGTAGATGGGGGTTAAACATTTAAGTGAAGATTGAATTTGAGGAACAGGTGGGGAGTGGTTTCACGAAATCTTATTTTTTTATTGGCATTTATTGAGCTCTACATTTTTCTCTGCTCCCCTCCCTGCCTTTCCCCTCCCCCTTCAACCCTCCCTCAAGGTCCCCATGCTCCCAATTTACTCAGGAGATCTTGTCTTTTTCTACTTTCTACTTCTCATGTAGATTAGATCTATGTAAGTCTCTCTTAGTGTTCTCATGTTTGTCTAAGTTCTTTGGGATTATGGTTTGTAGGCTCTTACAGGTGTAAGATGGAATCTCAGAGTTGTTTTGATTTGCATTTCTCTGATGACTAAGGATGTTGAAAATTTCCTTAATTGTCTTCCAGCCATTTTAGATTCCTCTGTTGAGAGTTCTCTGTTTAGGTCTGTACTCTATTTTTTTTATTGGATTATGTGATCTTTTGGTGTCCAATTTCTTGAGTTCTTTGTATATTTTGGAGATCAGACCTCTGTCTGATGTGAGGTTAGTGAAGATCTTTTCCCATTCTGTAGGTTGTCATTTTGTCTTGTTGACCATGTCCTTTGCTTTACAGAAGCTTCTCAGTTTCAGGATGTCCCATTTATTAATTGTTTCTCTCAGTGTCTGGCTGCTGGGGTTATATTCAGGAAGTGGTTCCCTGTGCCAACACGTTCTAGTTTCTCTTCTATAAGTTTCAATGTGGCTGGCTTTATTTTGAGGTCTTTGGTCCATTTGGATTTGAGTTTTGTTCATGGTAATAGATATGGGTCTAGTTTCATTCTTCTACATGTTGATATCCAGTTTGCCAGCACCACTTGTTAAATATGCTTTCTTTTTTCCATTTGATACTTTTTGCTTCTTTGTCAAAAATCAGGTGTTCGATGATGTGTGGATTGATATACAAGTTTTTTATTGGTTCCATCAGTCCTCCTCTCTGTTCTTATGCCAATACCAGGCTGTTTTCAGTACTGTAGCTCTGTAGTAGAGTTTGAAGTCAGGGATTGTGATGCCTCCAGAAGTTCTTTTATGGTACAAGATTGTTTTGGCTATCATGGTTTTCTTTTGTTTTTCCATATGAAGATGAGTACCGTTCTTTCGAGGTCTGTGAAGAATTTTTCTGGGATTTTGATGGGCATTGTGTTGAATCTGTAGATTGCTTTTGGTAAGATTGTCATTTTTACTATGTTCATTCTGCCTACCCAAGAGCATGGGAGATCTTTCCACTTTCTGGTGTCTTCTTCAATTTCTTTCTTCAAAGATTTAAAGTTCTAAAAAAAACGATTTAAAGTTCTTGTCATACAAGTCTTCCACTTGTTTGGTTAGAGTTACTCCAAGATATTTTATGCTATTTGTGGCTATTGTGAAGGGTGTTGATTTTCTGATTTCTTCTCCAGCCCTTTTATCATATGTGTACAGGAGGGCTACTGATTTTTTTGAGTTAATCTTGTATCCTGCTACTCTACTGAAAGTGTTTATGAGTTGTAGAAGTTCCTTGTTAGAATTTTAGGATTGCTTATGCAAACTATCATATCATCAGCAAACAGTGAGAGTTTGACTTCTTTTCCAATTTGCATCCTCTTGATCTCCCTTTGGTGGTCTAGCTAGGACCTCAAGAACTATACTGAATAGATATGGAGAAAATGAGCAACCTTGTTATGTTCCTGATTTCAGTGGAATCACTGGGAGTTTCTCTCCATTTAGTTTGATGTTGGCTGTTGGCTTGCTGTATATTGCCTTTATTATGTTTAGGTATGTTCCTTGTATCCCTGCTCTCTCCAAGACCTTTATCATGAAGTCATTTTGTATTTTGTCAAAAGCTTTTTTGGCATCTAGTGAGATGATCATGTGGTTTTTATTTTTCAGCTTGTTTATATGGTGGGTTACATTGACAGATCATATGTTAAACTATCCCTGCATCTGTGGGATGAAGCCAGCTTGGTTATGGTGGATGATGGTTCTGATGTGTTCTTAGATTTGATTTG
The DNA here is from genome assembly GCF_903992535.2 of Arvicola amphibius. Taxonomy (NCBI): domain Eukaryota; kingdom Metazoa; phylum Chordata; class Mammalia; order Rodentia; family Cricetidae; genus Arvicola; species Arvicola amphibius. Next base: position 474,991 of record NC_052060.1, on the reverse strand, counting down.
CCAGTATTTTATTTAGTATTTTTGCATCAATGTTCACGAGTGAGACTGGTCTGCAATTCTCCTTCTTAGTAATGTCTTTATGTGGTTTTCACCAAAACTTATGTATGTGTAAAATACCCTTCAGAAACAAACTACTTTGTAAACTAATTAAAAGTTACATTAAAAAGAATAAGAGTTTAGCTGGGCAGTGGTGGCGCACGCCTTTAATCCCAGCACTTGGGAGGCGGATCTCTGAGTTCGAGGCCAGCCTGGTCTACAAGAGCTAGTTCCAGGACAGGCTCTAGAAACTACAGGGAAACCTTGTCTCGAAAAACCAAAAAAAAAAAAAAAAAAAAAGAATAAGAGTTTAAGGATAGGTATCCTGTATGAGTAGATAATTCTTCTTTTTGAGAGACATAAAGGAAAATCTCAATGACAAGAATAGGATACCTCTCTGTGAGTTATTTGGGTTAGAGACATCCTGAATAATGCAGGCTATTGTCATTTCTCTTGGCTTCCCACTATACTAGATGTAAGATCCTATTGCTGAAGACACATTACGTTTTAGTTGCAAGATGAGAAATCAAACCATAACTCGTGAAAATTTCTCCCTGCTAGTAGCTTTTATAGTACTAGAAGACACTGGGGAAGAAAAGCAGTCAATGGTATTACCCAGGAGTGAACCCTTAATGTTACAACATTGCCACAGCAGGTGAGATGTGCCCACTGGAGCAAGGAGTGGCATGAATGTTATAGAGGTAACCAAAAGCTTTCTAGTTTGGCTTGAAACCTGCTCCAAAGAAGATGATTCATGCCCAGGACTAGAAACATGGTCAAATCTCATGACTTTGGAGGTCATAGGCCATAGTGACAAACTTATTATTATTGCTTTGTTAAATGAATATGTTATTAAACTATCTTCTATACATAGAAGATAGTTTATGTCATAGATTAGTGCTGTTATTAACCTTGGCCAGAGGAGCTTCTGCAGTGGGCAGTAGTTAATGAAGAAACTCATAATGGTTAAAGTGCGGAGAATAAGTAATTGCTGAGTGCTTGTCCCTAAATGGGGATCTATATGTTCCTTCCCCACAAGGCTCAGAATTATCATTGTAGAGGGGGGGCAGAAAGAGTATAAGAGCTGGAGGATTGGGAGGAGGCTGTGACACACCATGGCCATTGAATTAATTCATGAGCTCACTGCATCTATGGTTAGCCACACAGGATCAAGCCAACAAGACCAGTCAACATTATACCAGGCAGCATTAATTGGACTCAGTATGTTACCCAACCCCCAAAAGAAGAAGCCATGAAGGTGGGAGGGGGTGTGTTGGAAAAGGTGTCTGTAGGGAATGAGGACTTGGGAATGGACATTGTATAAAAGTATGCAATTGTCAACAAATAAAAATATTCTTTACAAAAAGAGAATGATCCAAGAATAGCCAAAGACATTCTATAAGAAAAAAGGAATCAATGGTAAAGGCATCACAATACCTTATCTCAAATAATGTTACAGAAATAAAGTAACAAAACAAGCATGAATCTGGCACAAAACATACATATAAACAGCCTTATTATTTTTATTGCTATGGTAAAATCAACCTCCTCAACTTGAGGAGGAAAGGGTCTATTCAATCGTATAGCCTATAGTCCATTGTTCAGGGAACTCAAGGCAAGGACTGAAGCAGAAGCCATGGACTTTCTCCTTCTGGTTTGCTCAGTTTGTGTTCTTAAACACCTCAGAACCACTTACCCATGGGTGGCACCAGCCACAGTGGGTTAGGCCCTCTTCCATCAATCATCAATTGAGAAAATGCCTGCCTAGAGGACATTTTCTCCACTGAAGTTCCCACCCTCCAAATGACTCTATCTTGTGGCAAGTTGACAGAAAACACATAAACCAAGCATACAGACTAGTGTGCCCAGAAATGCTCTCTCTCTTTCTTTCATCTTTTTTTTTTTTTGACAGGGTTTCTCTGTAGCTTTGGGCCCTGTGCTGGAACTCACTCTGTAGACAAGGCTGGCCTAGAACTCACAGAGATTCACCTTCTTTTGCCTCCCGAGTGCTGGGATTAAAGGCCTGTGCTACCACCACCTGATCTGATAGTCACCTAATTTTTGACAGACTGCTTCATATCTGCTGGTCAGGCTTTCGGCCACAAAGTGTAACCCAGCATGCTAATGCTACACAACTGCCTGTTCCTCTGCTACTTCCTCTTCTTCCTTCTCCAGCTTTTCCTTTCCTCCTCCCCCCCCCCCATTCTCTTTTATACCCCCCTCAGATTCCGTTTTGATCACTTTTCTGGACAGCCAAAACACATGATTCCCACATGTTTATTCCCACTGTGCTTCTAAGAAACCACTCTCACATGGTGTTACTTTACTTCTTGAATGGGCACTTTACTTCTTGAATGGGCAAGTGTCATCATGTCTCTAAAATGGTTTAGGGCCAGGTGACCTGACTCCTTAGGGGCAGGGCCAGGGCCAGTCATGCAGACCCAAGGTTGGGATGCGCTGATTGGGCAGCCTTGTAAGAAGGGGAAGGCTCATTGCTCAGAGTTAGAATGGTATGCTGCCTCTCCAGGTTTCTCGTGGGATGTCCAGGTGGGAAGGAAGAGCCAGAGTCTGGGCCTGTGCCTCACCTCAGCCAAGGTGGGGAGCCCGAGTCGACCTTCCTGCAGCCAGGAGTGCTGTGACTTTGTGTGGCCCTCTGAGCAGGAGGATGGAGCTGGCAGTAGTCCATAGGGTGGCTGCCAGTTCTGGGACTGTCAGGAGCCTCTTCGTGTTGACCTGAGCCTACACAGAGGATCGTTAACGTCATTGTCATGAAATACTTTAGCTGTAGATTAACATTATATTGCCTATAAAGAGCCCCTCCCACCACAGCTTCCTCTTCAACTTTTTTCTTAACTCGGTTGATATTTCTGGAAAATCAGAAAAAGAAACTGTCATGTTGAATGAAGTAGGGTCAGGGAAAGTTACAACTCATTAGGGTTTTGCCCAGTGGGCTGAAAGGCTCTGTGCTTAACCACAGGCTGGCTGAGCAGCAGAGGTCCTGGAGAAGAGTGGCTACCCCAGGGGAGCAGGGGAGGAGGGACAGGTACAGAGATTAGGCTAAGTTACAGCTCTTTATGCTCCCATGCCAGGCTGCTTGTCCATCTTCTGCAGTTCTTTTGGCAGCTGTTCTGTGTACTGGATAACAGGGAAGAACAGAATACTTCCTGCCCTCCCTTCTTTCCCCACAATTGCTTGTATTGGAGGCCTTCTAGCAGAGACCCTTTCCTTCCTCTCTTAGGCTGTTTTGGTGATGTTTCCTCTGCATCTGAACAGCAGAAGGCAGCTGGGATGAGCTTTTACTACAGAGATCCCCACCTCTCCTGGGATTCTGGGTTCTTGGGTATCATCAGCTTCCTTAGTGAGCTGCTTGGCTCCTTGGAAGGGAAGACAGTGGGAGAGTTGGACCATTCATCCTGGAAGGGTTGGTAGTACTGACATCTTTGGGAAACTGAAAGAAAGAGCCCACATTCTTTTATAATTTTCAAATTCAGGATGAGGGGAGAGAGACAACTAGCTTATGGTGAAGAGGAGGCTGAGGATCCAATCTAGGACACTCTAGACTGCAAAAGGGATTCACCAATAGGCCCTTGTGCTATCTCAACAGGACTAGGGCTAAAGGGGAAAGGGATGGAGACAGATGTGGAAACTTGTCCTGGAGCAGAGGCATGAGGACATGGCACCCACACCTGGGGCGCAGGAGATCACACTGCCTCTGAAGCTATACCATGGAAGAGGGTCCAGCTAGACTTCTGCAGTCTGCGTTGGAGGGAGTTGCACTGGCCTGGGTTTCTGCACTGAGAAAGGAGAGCTGGTAGTGTGTGCTCCTCTTCTGGGCAGGGGGCTCCTTTCCAAGCAAATCACCACTAAGCAGAGGCCCCTGGAGGTCCTGCGTGCCTTAAAACCATGCATGGAACTTTATCACCAGTTTTCTTTGAAAATATGGAAAAAGTTGGCCTTCTGATGAGAGGAATAGTGTAGGGAAAACTCTTTATCATTCATGGGCATTTCCTGAGATGCTACCTGGCCCAGAGGACCTCAGGTGAAACCTTGTTCCATAATGGTTCTTGGCAGAACCCTAGAAAAAAGAGGAGGTGACCACCAATCTGGAGTGTTGAACCAGTGCAGGAGTGAGTATGTTGTGGAGTAAGATGCATCTTTTAAAGAAACAAATTTGACTGCTGTATGGGAGGAGTTTTAAACTCCAAGTCAACTAAGAGTCTCATCAGCTAGACTCAGGAAACTGAATGAAGTCCTTATCTTTAAAAAGGGCAGTTTCTAGACCTAAAAGAGCCTATGCAAATACAATGTGGTTATGTTAAGTATTTGACAAGCTCTGTATCACTAAACCATATTCCTAGCTACATGTTACATTTATAGAGCCTGGAAGAAGACCACAACCTGATGAACAAATGGCCTAATTAAATGATATGAGATGGTTCTCAAAAGAAGAAATGTAAATGGCCAATATACATATTAAAATCAGTCAACCTCAGTAAGCTTTGGAGAAATGTAAATCAGGATTACACTGAGAGTCCATCTCATCCCAGAGAGGAAGTCAGCCATTAAGAAGACAAATAACAGGGCTGGAGAGGTGGCTCCAGTAAAGAGCACTTGCTATTCTTCCAAAGGAATCAGGTTTGGTTAGCAACATCCACATTTGGCTCACACTCCTTTGTAACTCCAGTTCCAGGGGATCTAACTCCCTTTGTTGGTGTCTGTGGGCAATGAACACATATACGTGGTGCATCTACATGCAGGTAAAATACCTACATACATTTAAAAATATGACAATCACATCTGATGAAGATGTGGACAAAAGAGAATCCTTATACACTGCTAGCTGGGGTATAAACAAGCCCAGCTATGTAAACAAGTCACCATACAAGGCTCTCAAAAAAGTAGAAAGTAGGTCTTGTATGTCCTCCAGTGTTATCACTCCTAGGTATTTACTAGGCCCCCAAATGAACATATGCAAGAGATACTTGCCACCAGTGTTCACCATAGCTAAGTCATGAAACCAAACTAGGTGTCCAACAACAGTTGAACAGATAAGGAAAATTCAGTGTACAGACATGATGATTTTTTCTAGTCATAAACAATACAAAATGGGGGCTGGAGAGATGGCTCAGTGGTTAAGAGTATTGGCTGCTCTTCCAGAGGACCTGAGTTCAGTTCCCTGCAACCACACGGTGGCTCATGACCACCTGTAATGAGATCTGGTGCCCTCTTCTGGCCTGCAGTCATTCATGCAGGTAGAACACTATATATAAAATAAATAAATCTTATAAAAAGGAATACAAAATGATACCATTTGCTGGAAAATGACTGTAAATCAAGATAATTATATAAAGTAAATTAAGCTTTCCCAAGACAAATTTGTGCTTTTATGCATTTGTGATCCCTAGATTTTATATAGATGCATAAATTATATATGTGGCATGGAAGTGGAAGTGAAACTATCTGGGGAAAAAGGGGGGACTGAATAGAGGGAAGCACTGAGTCACATGGTGGGGTGGAGGAGATGCTAGCATACAGTATATGCTCACATAAAGATTTAAAGAGAAAGGAAATGAAATAGTAAAATCTCATGAACTTAATGTTAGTGAAGGTTTTGACTATTGTATTAAGAAAACCCAGCCAATTATGAACTTTCAATGAATTTCATGCAATTTAGTGGACTGTATAGAGCACATTTGTGAAATAGGAATTGTTGAATGAGCAGTGAGTTCTTCAGCTTCAATTTAATTTTGTGACAAAATGAAGAGTCTTCCATCTCTGGAATGCTGTTTAAGTGGGAGGAATATATTAAGGGGAATCTATAATAGGTACCTAGAAATTGCTCTGGCTGGAAAGCATTGGTTCCTTGCTCAGGAGCAGGGGGAAAGCTTGGCATTTTTGCCTCCATTTTGCATTGAACTTTTCCCCTTTACTTCAAACTTTGGGTCAGACTCTGTGCTTAACCCTGCACAGAGCCTCACAGTGATCGTCTGGCTGAGCAGTCCTGCGATGCGCATCTATAATTCTAGACACAGGAGACTGAGGCAGGAAAATCGCCTCTGTTGGAAGACAGCCTTATTTTCTCTTTGCGTTTTTGGGGGCCCACCACCTAGTTCCCAAATAAATACATGGAGACTTATCCTTATGAGAGCCTGGTCTTGGGCTTGTTTCTAGCCAGTTTTGCTAACTTAAATTGTCCTATTTACCTTTTGCCTCTGGGCTCTTACCGTTCCCTATTCTCTCTTTCCTTCTTATTCAGTGGCTGGCTGTGCTGTTGGGTAGCTGGTCTCTGGTGTCCTCCTCTCTTTCTTTTCTCACTCCCCCTCTTCTCTCATCTCTTCCTAGTTATTCTCTTGACATGCCAGTCCCACTTATTTCTCTCTCCTGACCATTCAGCTCTTTATTAGACCAATCAGGTATTTTAGACAGGCGAAGTAACACATGCAGCTTTACAGAGTTAAACAAATGTAGCATAAAAGAATGCAACACATCTTTATACCATGAAACAAATATTGCACAGCATAAAAGAATGTAACAAATCTTAAAATAATATTTCATAACACCCCATGATGAGATTGCCCAAATAAGAGCAATCATCTCATGGGGAACAAGATTGCTCCCTTAAACCATAGGGACTTCTTTGGGCCATATTGCTGAATCAGAACTCAGAGAATGAGCAACTGGAACACACTTTGACCATGCTTCTTATCCCTGCCTCAATTCTTTCTCTATTTAAAGTTAAAAACTCATGCCAGAACCATGAAGGTGGGCTGCAGAGTTTTGTGCCTTCTCCAAATGCTATTTTGTTTGCTTTCTTTGGGATAAGTGACTGGCCATGTCAGGTTGAACAGGGGTCAGGTTTCTGGTCTTCAAATTTAGTTTCAAACAAGGTCGTTTTCAAGGCATTGGGCTTATGTTACAAGGAGTGGGCCCCTTGTTTGTTCTGGCCGCCTGGCTAGCTTACAGTCGAAATAACCACACAGAAATTGTATTAATTAAATTACTGCTTTTCCCATTAGCTCTCGCCTTTTATTGACTCTCACATCTTGATTTAACCCATTTCTATTAATCTATGTATTGCTATGTGGCAGTGGCTTACCAGGTAAAATTCCCAGTGTCCGTCTCTGGTGGATCCATGGTGTATCTCTCTTACTCTGCTTTCTTCCTCCCAGAATTTAGTTCTGTCTTCTCCACCTACCTAAGTTCTGCCCTATTAGGCCAAGGCAGTTTCTTTATTCATTAACCAATGAAAGCAACACATTGACAGAAAGAACTCCTACACCAGACTTGAAATATTAAAAAGGGAAAATGAAATATCACAGGCTCCTACCTGCACTGCAGCCAACACCCAGGCTTCTGTCAGGACTTTCTCTAACTGAAGCCATGCATGATCCATCTGGGTTTCTTCCACCACCCCACTAGGTATCCAGACTTTGTATGTTCTCCTCCAGGATCTGGCCTGGGCCTCACATCCTGTGCCCTGGCCTACTCTGACTGGTCCCACTTGTATCAAGCTCTAGTCTTTGTCGCAATCTGCCCAGTCTGCACCACCCCAGCTCCTACGGGCCAACTCTGCCAACTTGATAGGTATCCAGACTTCCCATGTCTGCCAGGATCTAACCTAGTGAATATCCCTGTCCTCCCTGTCTTAGGGTTTCATTGCTGTGAATAGATGCCATGACCAGAGTAACTCTTATAAGGTTAGACATTTAACTGGGGCTGGCTAATAGTTCAGAAGTTTAGTCCATTATCATGATGGTGGGAAGCATGTAGGTAGACATGGTGCTGGAGAGGTAGCTGAGAGCTCTACATCCGAATCTGAAGGCAGCAGGAAGAGACAGTGAGCTACTATGTCTGGCTTGAGCTTCTAAAACCTCAAAGCCTAACTCCCTCATACCCCCTACGCTTGCATTGACAAGCTTCCTCCAACAAAGCCACATCTACTCCAACAAGGCCACACCTCCAAAGATGCCACTCCCTGTGAGTCTATGGGAACTGTAGCGCCTGCCCTATGGAATGATATGCGAGCTGGGAACTAAGCTGGAGACTTAAAAACATATGCACACACAGACAGACAGAGACACGGGGACACGGGTCATCCTTGATATAAGAGTGCCAAGTTTATTGTGCTCCAGGGAAGCTTATATAGAGATCCTTAACTGATAGAACTGATAGCCACGCCCCAGCTCTCAGGATCTTTCAGATGCAGGCCTCATCAGAACCCACTCCCCTGCCATCAAGGTCTCATGCTCAGAGCAGCTGCAGGCATAGGTGTTTTGCTCAGTTCACTCCAGCAGGCAAAGGGTCTGAGGCAGGCAAAGAAAATCAAGGGGCCAGGGGTCTGCAGCTCCAAAAAGTTCCTCCTTTTCCATATAATTAGACCAGGCCTGTCTTGGGTTGCAGAAATGCTTATTCACATTTTACCCATAATAAAGAACACTTGCCTCAGCATGCAAGGCCTCTGTCTTAGGTTGACTTTGACAGGCTCCTGTCTTACCCATCTCTGGCTCACTGGTCTAGCCATAGCCTGCTAACCCAAACTGCTCTTGGAGGAAGCCCACTCTCTTGGGCAAATAGTGATATTACATCACTGCTGCTGATGCCTGTTGTAGAGGCAGAGCAACAGAAACCTCTGGCTACAGGAGATCCCAAGGCCAGCTGTTCAGCAAGCCTAGGCCGCATGGGCGTGGCACAAATATAATGAAAGGAAAGGGAGCAGCCAACCACATGCTCTGATTGTTCTTATAAAAGGAGGTCTATAAGTCAAACTGAAAAATGTCCTGGCACAAATTATATCGGGAATTCTGGATATCTAAGGCAGTGACAACCTGTCTGGCTAGGGGATCAACAGTGCTAGCCACAGTAGTCATCTGACTGGTGGCAATTCTGGTTGTCTCGGAGGCCACAGTGGTGACTATAGCAGCCACCTATGGTGATAGTGATCCCCAAGTCTTGGCTCAGCACCAGTTGACTCACTGGAACAGGCACTGAGCCTGGAGCCCAGCCCACAGCGGCAGTCATCTTGTTAGCTAAACAGCCGTTCAAAAGACACAAAACTTGAGAACGGTTAAGGGCAGAATCATTAATTAGCCACAGACAGCCACATGAGAAGCCCTATTTTGGCTCTAGTTTTCCATCTTGCTGTGCTATTTAAAAAGGTAGAATCCTGCACAGTCAAGGGTTTAAAATTTAAACAGGCACTAAGTCCACAGAGATACCAACCCATGAAGGTAGACACTACACCACATTGGGCTGGATTCTAGAAACTAAACTCCTGAGAATCCTTGTTAAAATTCTTGTAAAGTGATCCCTATCCCTATCACCATGATGAATAATGTGCTCTGGTCATAAATCATAGTACCCGGCCAACATTTAGCACAAGGAGAAAGAAAAATTCAGCAAAAAATAAAACACAAATTTCCAGATAGTTTCCACATACCAATAACATTATTATGTCTCCAGTCAATGGAAATGGCTGGCTGTTCCATAGCCCAATAAGTGGGAAGGAAGCACAGCCACACGGGATTATTCAGGCCTATTGGCATCAACACCAGTGGATTCCAGGCTGGGGCCCATTGTACCTGTTGGCCGTGGCTGATGGTCAGGAGAACCATCCATAGGACACACAAGCCATTCAGAAATCCAAATGGGGCTTTCAGTATCCTGTGGAAACACACATACACTTCCATGCCCCCAAGTGAGTACTGGATCAGGCCCCTTTCATGCTCCGGTCAACACAACTTTCCACTGTACCATCAATGAGTAGAGCCACAGGGCTGCCAGTGCCTCTGAGCAGCTGATGTTTGAGTGTGTGATTCAATCGTTTGAACATTTAAGATATAGAGAACATTAGAAAGAACATCCCAGAGAGTACTGTACTCCCCTTTTTTGCTTTATGAGTATAGTCTTTGAGGGTTCAGTGAACCCATTCCACTATAGCCTGTCCCTGGGGATTGTAAAGAATTCCTGTCTTATGAAGGATGTCATAACTGTCACAGAATAATTGAAAGCCCTCACTGATATAAGCTGGTCCATTGTCCATTTTAATCAATTTTGGGGCCCCCATGTAAGCAGAAGCTTGGAGGCAATGGCTTTTTACATCCTTCACCTTTGCACCTGAGTGGGCGGGGAAAGAGCATGCCTGAGTAAGTATCCACAGAAACATGTACAAATCCATTTGCCAAAAGATGCCACATGAGTAATGTCCACCTGCCAGATATGGTTGGGCAAAAGACTTCGAGAATTAACAACTAGATGAGGAACAGGAGCAAGTTCTGCACACAAAGGACATGCCTTGACAATCTTAAGAGCTTGTTCCTTAGAAATTTTATATGTAAGCCTCAAAGAAGTGACATAAAGTTGAAATTTATCATGAGTCTACTGGGCAGAGACCAAGGAATCCTGGGGCAGAGATATTAAGAGAGCACAGGTCGCTTGATCAATCTGTGTATTGCCTTCACTAAGAGGGCCAGGTAAGCCAGAATGTGCCCGAAGGTGGCCAATATAGAAGTAATGGAATGTTAGTTAACAATTCATGAACTACAGAGGTAGTGGCCATATTTCCTGTTGTTTCCAAGAGGGGAGGAACCTTAGCAAGGTATATATTATCAGTAAAAAGGTTAATAGATTCAGTTGGAAAAGTAACTATAGCCAAATGAATGGCAGTCAATTCTACTGTTTGTGAAGACAGCAGCTGTGCCATTAGAGGATCAATCTGTAAATACATTAAGGGCACAATCTAGGGGAGCTAGTGAAATGATTTTAGGAAAGCAAACCGGATGTTCCTCAAAAATTTTACTAATTTGTTAGGGGGATAATGATTGTCAAATTCAGCAGACTGAGTGGTTAAAAAGATGGTCTGTTCTGGGCTAAATAACTGGAGCCAATTAAGCTGCTCCTTATTGTACAGAACAATCACTTTATCATGGATTTTACCAAATGTCCTAAGATTGTCCAGGCAGGCAGTGTGCAACACCTTCAGGACAGCCAAATGATAGGGCTGCACAACCTTTTTGGGAGAGGCTTATTCATGCACCCAGAGAATAGGTCCCTCCTGACAAAAGACTGCAGTGCTGTGCAAAAGACCAGCAGAAGCAAAGACTGGTGATAATCAATATAATTCAGATGAGCTTCTGGTAACCACTGTTTGACTAATCTAAGACATTCACTACCTTCAGGTGTCAGTAGCCTGGGAGACGTGGGGTTTGAGTCACCTCTTAAGATTTCAAATAAGGGTTTTAATTCTCCTGTTGTTAATCTTATTGATGGTCTAATCCCATTAATGTCTCCCAAAAGCTGTTGAAAGTCATTAAGAGTGCGGTGCTGATCTATTCTAAGAGTGATCTTTTGTGTCCTCGTCTGTAGGAGCTGATGGCCCAAATACTGAAAAGGAATCATAGTTCGCATTTTCTCAGGGCCAACAACTAAACCAGACCATAGCAGTACCTTATAAAGTGTCTGCAACCCTGCATGCAACTCACATTCCCTTGAGGTTGCAATAAGAATATCATCCATATAATGAAAGACATATAACTGGGGATGTTGCTCCCTGAGAAGCCCTAAAGCTCTGGAAACATTTAACTGGCACAAAGTTGGACTATTAGCCATTCCCTGGGGCAACACAACCCATTGATACCTTTGGTGAGGCTTTTTGAAATTAATAGAGGGAATACTGAAAGCAAATTTGGGTGAGTCCTCAGGTTGCAAAGGAATAGTAAAAAAGCAGTCCTTGAGGTCAATCACCACCATGTGATAATCCCTAGGGACAGCCACAGGTCTTGGCAATCCTGGCTGTAATGATCCCATAATTTCCATACATTTGGTAACCTAAGGTCCTGCAATAGTTGCCAACTGCCAGATTTCTTTTTGATAATACATATGGAGGTATTCCAAGGGGAAGTGGATGGAACTATATGCCCAGCAGCTAACTGTTCATGCACAAGCTGCTGAGCAGCCAGTAACTTTTCTCCTGTTAGGGGCCACTGTTTCACCAATACTTGCCCAGTTTCTCTCCATTTGATGGGAATTGCAACTTATGGCTCAACATTGGCCCTCAGAATAAATTTTCCAACCTACTCTGTCCCCGCCACTCCTTAGTCAACCCTTCCTCAGCAACAGTCTGTGGATCCCCCTAAGGATCTCTGCCAAGCCCCCACCTGGGGCTAAAGCCCTGGTCTGCTAATGTATGCTGCACAGGTTCAGTGGTCAGAACTACCCCCCCCCCCATAGCTTACAAATCCTACTGGTGTGCATCACCATAACCAGCTGTAGTGGCAGGCAGGCTTGGGGACCCTCTGTGACGGCTGTGTGGGCTCCTCTGGTCCTGCGGGAAAGCCTGCTACCTATGCCGCACTCCTGGGCATGCAGAGCCAGAGACCACGGCGGTCTTCCTAGGTCTCCCTGTCCTTGAGCATTCACAGAAGTCGGCTGCCCTCACGAATCTTGGCTCCAGTCACCACCTCTTTATTCATGGGGACTCCAGAAAATGGCCTAATGCTCAGGAATCATGGAAGAGGCCCAAACTCACCCTGCTGCTGCCTTCTCCATACGTTGTGTGCAGCTGGGCAGCCCAGTGGGGTCTGAGCAGCTCCGGCCGCTCCAGCTTGCTCTAGCTTCAGCACTTGCTGCCGCAGTTGCTGATACTCCTGGCACCACTGCACCCCTGCAACCTTCAGCAAACAATCATTTAGGAATTTGGGCGTTGTTCCTCTATAAACTACTTCCTGCAGTTTATTGGGTGACGTATCTTTGGGGGTATTCACAGCAACCCTTTGGAGGGGGTTCCTGGTCCACAACAAATCCCTAGACTCAAACCCCAAAGTCAAGATATCTTTATGCTGGTTATCTTCACAGCCCATACAATAAAACATTTCTTCTGTGTATATATTACTTTAAAAAAACTTTAATTCCAGTTCCCTGTTCTCTAAAAGAACTACCAAGTGACTGGTCAATACCTGAACAGAATTATTGGCACCCATCTTCAATCCACCCTCACCAACAATCTCTTGCTTGTTTGCTGGCCAGTCTTCCGAGGGTGATCTCCCAGCATCTCCCCAATTCCTGATCTTGCTGGGGGGCTACACCTGTAGCATATGCACTACAGGATGGTACATGAGCCAGGAACTAAGCTGGAGACTTAAAAACATATACACATACAAGACAGAGACACGGGGACACGGGTCATCCTTGATACAAGAGTGCCAAGTTTATTGTGCTCCAGGGAAGCTTATATAGAGATCCTTAACTGATAGAACTGATAGCCACACCCCAGCTCTCAGGATCTTTCAGATGCAGGCCTCATCAGAACCCACTCCCCTGCCATCAAGGTCTCATGCTCAGAGCAGCTGCAGGCATAGGTGTGTTGCTCAGTTCACTCCAGCAGGCAAAGGGTCTGAGGCAGGCAAAGAAAATCAAGGGGCCAGGGGTCTGCAGCTCCCAACAGAGAACCATTTTTATTCAGATTACCACATCTCTATTCATACCTTTATCACAATCCAGAAATTTTAGCCTTGCTATCTCAACTAGTACACCAGCCTCATCTGGTTTTCCATGCCTTCCTTTCTAAGGAGTTCTAGGTTTGGGGTAGGATCCTCTCCCAATCTGTTCCCTAAACCACAGAACTCTACCATGCCATATCCAACCTTCTCACCCAGACATTTCTACCCATACACTCGACTGTAACAGGATGTACATCCTTCATGCCAGCCCGGTCCCCTCGGTTCACTTGACTTCATTCCACCAAGCCATCTCCAACTTCTAGACCCAACCTGCCCAAATCTCTTTTACCCCAACTTTTTTGCCCATAAGACTCAAACTAACAAAGAAAGTCCATACCCGTGCACCAGGCAGTACAGGTATCCCAGCACTTGGGAGAAAAAAGCAGGCATATCTCTGTCAGTTCAAGGCTAGTCTGGTCTACATAGTAAATTCCAGAACATTCAGAGCTACACAGTGAGATCCTGTCTCAAAACAAACAGACAAACAAACAAACAAGCAAATAAATAACCCCTCCAAAAGCAAAAATAACACCCACATAACAAAGACAAAACCAAATCTCAATCTCTAGAATCAAAATGGACCTGATTTTATTTTTGTCTGAACTACAAAATTGAGAATCACAGAGCCCCCCTCTCCTTGGTTATGATGTGTGTTAGGTTGACTAGACACTTGACCAAATGTTATTCTGGGTGTTTCTGTAAAAGTATATCTGGATTACATTAAGAGGTGAATTAACAGAATAAAGTGACTGCCCTACCTACTATGAGTGCTCTTTTCCTGTACTGATTATAGGCAACAGTAATTAACTCCAAGTAACCAATAATGCAACAGTGTCACATTAAGGAAAGGGATAGAAACACATCCCCTTGGAGTCTCTCAATCAAGAATGAGTTCATTCTTTTTTATGCCCCCTGTGTCTTCCATTCTTGGCCTTTCTGTTATATTAGTCTGAATCTGTGCCTATCTGAAGGCTCTCTTGTGGATCTCTTTGTCTCTCTGTCTCTCTGTGTGTATTCTTGTGTCTATCTGTTTTCTGAACTGTGTCTCTGTGTGGGTGGTATCTGTCTGTCCCTAACAAACAACTCCACTCTTTATTTTGTTAATGGCATAGACAGCATCACTTGGGGGAAGGAATGGAGTTTATAAAACTTTTTAACAGAATTCTACAAGGGATTAAGTCATGGTCTCCAAATAATTCTGGCTGACCCAGATAACAAATATCACTGTTTATCAAAAAATATCAATAAATAATTTCATTTGAACTTTATCAATACTGCTTTCAACAAATGATACATATGTATTACTCTGGGTCAGGGACATGCAAGAATACATAAGTTTGTGGTTATGCAGTAGCTTATGTTGTAAAAGTGTATTACATGCAGAATTCAAGACAAATAAGGTTGATTGTTCCATTGTTCTCTTAAAGGAAGGTTAAACAAACAGTTTGAGGACACAGCTGTGAGATCCAGCAAAAGTTCCAGTCTCACAGAATGAAAGAGATATTTTCAAAATATTGTATCACCACACACCCAATTAGCTGGAAGCTTAAGTAGAAAAGGGCTCCCCTCTCCTGGGCAAAGAGGAGCTCTGCTGGGTTGCCTGCTTGAATTGGATACAGGTCTTCTGACTTTAAATTTATATGGAAAAAATGACCCTTCTAGGGCTTTAATTTGGTAAGTGTAGATCATGTGACTTGTCTCTTTCCATAGATTCCTTTCTCCTTCTCTTCCCTACCTTTTATAAGAAACAGAAGCTATCAGTTTCTGTTTAGACAACATGGTGGTGATATGGATATATGCTATGAGTCAGCCAAAATGGGGCTGACACTGGATAGTCTGGGAACCTCAAAAGTAAGTATTGTTGTAATCTGTTGTATAACTATTCAGGTCAGAGTGACACCTTTGTGTGGATTTCTATATAAAAATGACCAGACACCAAAGACCTCAGCTTCCACCTTTGACAGCAAGCTTATGTGTTTGTTGGTAAGCCTATGTGCTTACCACCATGGGTCCTGTGTACTGCCTGCCTGTGCCTGGGTGCCTGTGTGTAGCTGCCTGTCTAGCAGCCTTTGTTTGAAGTAAATAATGTGTGTTTTATCTGCCCACATGTCCTTAAAGTCTCTTTAACCTCTTACACTACTGTGCCCCTCCCATTTCCCTGGAATTGAAGCATGGACATCACCCCTTTGTTCCCATCTCCCTGTCTTCTCCTACAAACTCACATTTTTTGGAGTTTGCTTCTTTAGAGAAAAAGAGCTGGAACAATGATCCACAGGGTTAGAGGTCAAGAGAACATATGATGGGCATGATGAGAGGGGGCAGCATCTCAGGAGCGGAGAGAGCAATAGAAGGTATGTTCACTCACCAATTGTTAACTGAGTATGAAGTCCGCAGAGAAACAAAGATGGTATCAGTCTCCTTTCCCTGACAGGAGAGCTGGCAAACCCAAGATATCTCAGAGTTCTCTGAGGGTGCTTGTCTTGGTTAATGTTTTATTGCTGTGAAGAGATACCATGACCACAGCAACTCTTATGAAAGAAAGCATTTAATTTGGGCTTGCTTACAGTTCAGAGGTTTAGTCCATTATCATCATGGCAGGGAGCATGGTGGCTTGTGGCATGCAGGCAGATATGGTGCTGAAGAACTAGCTGAGAGTTTTACATCAGCAGCAGAAAGAGAGATTCACTGGGAAAGGCTTGAGCTTTTGAATCCCCCCAACTCACTCCTGGTGACATACTTCCTCCAACAAGCCCACAACTCCTAATCCCTCTCAAATGGTGTTACTCCCTGATGACCAAGCATTCTTATTCAAACCACCACAGTGCTTTTGGCCAAAGGATGGTTCAGGGGCATTGAACATGTTCTGTGGAGTTTGGCAGAGGATAGCCAGATCTGCTTCATTTGTCTCTGTCAAGACCTATGGAGCCTCAGCTTTCAGTATGATCCCAGGACTAAAGGATCAGCACCGTATGGAAACTTATTAGAGATGAAGAGTCTCAGGTTCTACCCAGGTCCGGATGGTGATCTCTTTCATGTCCAGAAGGTTCTTGGGTGATCATAAGCACATGGAGATCTGAAGCCTTAACTCCTGGTGAACAGAATTTCCCACCCAAATTTTCTCTCATTCTCACTCAGGGGAAAGAAAGAACAGGGTGGTTCTGAGTTTCTTGGGAGGCACATAGAATCTAATATTGCTTTCTTTGTCATTCTTCATTCACAATTACATAGTACTTTCTATGACTGAAGATGCATTAGCTTGTCCTTGGTGCTCCTAATCTGGACTTTATGGGGTTCCTTTTGTCAGGTTAAGAAAGACCTAGGATATGGGGTATTCATTTGAGTTGGGTGGTTAGCTCTTGAGTGGGAAAGGAGTTACACCGATCTGAGGTACAGAAAACAATTAAAAGATTGTGAAATGCAGCTCTGCTATAAAGAGTTCATCATGAGTCCATTGTCCAAAGAGTGCTTCCCACTTGGTAGAGCAGTACTGAGGGCCTTAGGTTGACACCATGTACCCCAAGATCATGACTTCCAGCTATAGGCAAACAGTCATAATAGAGGGGAAGCAACAGCCATTGAAACTGAAGCTCATCGAGGAAGCCAGTACATATGACTTTCCCTAGGTCAAGAGCAGCTTATCACTAGATAAAAAAATAACACTAGATTTAAAAAAATACCATGTGCAGTACTTGGTTTAGTGACAGGTGGGAATCCAGTAGGGTTCTGAGTCCTGGCCACTTGGTGCACGGAGCTCAGGATGCACTGAAGTCCCACTGCAGTGTACCGTCTCTCCCAAGGAGAATGCTGGGCTGCACTGTGGAGGTAGGAGCTGGGAGATCTGTGAACTCATCTGTGATTGCTGAGGAGGTTGACTTCTGTATCCCAGGAGCCAGGGTTCTTGCCAGCTTCACCTGAGAGTAGATAACAGGAGACTCTAAGAGGCCACAGCATCAGGGTAAGAGCAGAGCTGGCAGGCCCACAGGGGGAGCTACAGTATCAGCAGACTCACTGTATTTGTGGCCACTGTCGAAAGAAAGGGAGATTAAAATGTGGGTGCTGCTTGGAGATCTCAGGGTCCTGTTCAGTGAGGTCCCCTTCACCCTCCCTCCTCTCCCTGGCCAGCCTTCTTAACAGTGCTTTGCCATGTTGCCAAGAGCTGTCAAGGGAAGTATATGTAACTTGGATTCAACTCTTGTTTAAAAACTAGATCTACTAGAAAATAGATGTCTTAAAATAGTAACTATATGGCTGACAGCCATCTTTACTAAGGTTAAAAAAGAGTTTGTGCAATGTAACTTCACCACCATTTGGGTTTAGATGACCATGTGTTGTAAAGAAACACTTATAAAACTTATCAGTCCTACTGAGTCCTACAATTAAATTATATTGCATCTCCTTTTTAGGCCAAGGAGGCAACAGTAGGTCTACAAAATATTTTAGATTAGGATGGATTTTTATGTGATAATAAATTCCTAAGGTTATAAAGGTCTACTCAGGTGGACAGAACATGACTTAGAGATGCGTGTTTAACCACTTATGTTTTTGCTAATTGCTTAATATTAGGCTTCTGAGAAATTTTAAGTAAGGAGCAGCATATGTTTGACAAATAAGGTTTATAAATTCCTAAGTTCTACTCAAGTTAACAGTTATTAACTGACTTGAAGATTTGTGTCTAGCCTCTTTGTCTTTGCTAACTTTTCTAAACTTTAACTATTTTGATAAACTGAGTCATACAAGAAACTGCGATGTTCTGTAATGGTGCACTATGAAAGGATGAAAGCAATTAAGATTTCCAGTCCCTATGTGAACTGTATTTATAGTTTGTACAGTTTCAAGTCTCTCTATGGAATATATTTATGGCTTAAAGTTTTATTTTGCTGCTAAAGGATCATCAACTAAATCTACAACTCAAATTTTTAAGGCTCAAACTTAACAGAGACAAAGCTGTAAAATGCTGATCTTATAAAGATACTAGCTTGTAAACCGTTAAAGATAATTAAGATATGAAAGTTAATGCTCAACCACCATATAAATGATAAAATTTTTAATGTGCTCCTTAATACACTACACTCATAAGCCATGCTAAGTACAAATGTAGTTCATTTACAGAGATAAGCAGTGTTTACTATCCTATAATTGTTTTCAAGGTTAAGTCTAAAACTAATAACTGAAAAAAAGCACATTTTGTTTAACTCAGGTATCCTTAATAGATAATGGTCCTCAAGCTCTTCAGAGATCTGCTGACTATGGCATTTAACTGTTTTTTTTTTTTTTGTTTGTTTGTTTTTTTCATTTAAATACTGCCTGGCCCCTGGCCCGTTATCTGTAGCTTCTTATTGGTTGATTCTCATATCTTGCTTTAACCCATATTTAGTAATTTATATAGCACAATGAGGGGTAGCTTACCAGGAGAGATCTTAACCTGCCTCCATCTTGGAGAGGAGAAGCATGGTGACTCACTATGGCGACTCGGCACTTAACTGTTTAATTGAAAAATATACCCATGATGTACAGAAATGCCAGTGCCTAGCAGCAATCCTAAGGTCTCCAAAAAAGATGCCAGGGCACAGGCAACTTCACCTAGATCAGTGTAACTCTAACCACTTGGAAAAACTGCCCCCTGCCTTGCCTGCTGCCAGGACTCTGCCCAAACTGTGGACATGGTTGGGTTGACTGCTCTACTCTGCCTTGCCAAAGTGGGTCAGTTTTTCCAAATTCCTTCTCCACAGAAAAATGTCTCAGACTTTCTGGGTCTGGCAGTTGATGGCCAATGCTGTTCCACGCAGCAGCCAAAGCTGTAATGTAGTCTGTCCTGTGTGACAGCCAAAGACCAACTACTTCTACCCTCAACACCCAAATACCACAGGAACCTAGGATAACTGTCCAGCAGTAAGTCTCTGCCATTTTACTTGATAACCAAGCCATTTGGATTATACTTCCTGCTATAATTTATTCTTCCCAGGTCTCTGATGATATTGATGGCTAACTGTAGCTTTATGTTAACAGCAATAGCACCCAGCTCCTCCCTGCAATGCTGCCACTGCCTGTTTAATTCATTTCAATATAAAATCAGGCAACCTAGAGTTACTAGGTTTCCTGCCAAGAAAGACAGACACAGACACAGTTTACCTTGTTGGCAGACCTCACACTGATAAAAAGATACACTCACAACAGGTTTCAATGTAACTTTTTACTATTCCTTCATTTAAAGGAACCTGCCTTGCAACGACTTCTCTCAGGAACCAACCACCCGTGCCTTATGGCAAATAATCAGATGAAAAGAAAAAGTTCAAAGTTTATGTAAGTTATGAGGGCCTAAGAAAGTAATTTAATGTGTATAAGGGCAAATCGTAAAGATATGAGAAGGCAATTTAAAGGGATGACAAATGCTTAAGCATCCTTACCCTCAGTATGCTATTATTATGCTAAGACTAGAAATGTTCAGAGTTTTACCATTAATCAGCGGAGCTCTGATACACTGTTAATCTAGACTCTGGTAAACACTGCTACTCTTATCATAGTCACAAGCTCAAAATTTAAGTTTCCTTTGGTTGTCTTCTAAATATAGACTTAAAAGTGCTTCTCAATCATGCTGAAAACATCTCTGTCCAATCTATATTTCCAGTTTTTTTGATATATAGGAAAAGTGTTAATGCTTTTAACCCAGAATAATATTTTTGGGTCCCCAAGCTTTTACTCTTGAAGGTGGGAGTCTACTACTTTTTTTACAATGTGGATTTCAGAACAGATTACAAACAGTGGTAATGCTAAAATGTCTAAAACTTTTATCTTTTTTAAAATTAAAAAATTCTTATAAGCTTCAAAAAGTCTTGACTGTATCCACCTGTTATAGGCCAAAGTTTATGTACTCCAGATAAGTACTCCTGTTAATCAACATACTAAGTTTCCCCTACCTACTGCCTATACCCGAGGGTGGGCTTCCCATTTCCCTGGTCTTCGGACGCCTTCCCTCTTCCAATTACCAAGATCATGGACATGGAAGTTTCAAGTGTACACCTAAGATAAAAATTTCTCCTAAATTCCTTAACTTTACCTTCGGTCCCTAGTCTGTCCCAGCAGATTTCCAATTAGCTGAAGAGTCAGACAGCTCCAAAACTACCTGCAAAACTTCAGCCCCAGATGTTCCTTGGAACTTGTGTCCTAGACTGCTCCAAAGAAGCCTGCACATCACGAGCCCCAGGTGGTCCTTCTGAACTTGGGCAGTAAGTGCAAGCAAAACAACTATCTTCCAGCCTGAGTTCCTTTTGTCCTTCCTGGCTGTGACCACCATTCCAGCCTTCCTGGGTCCCCAACAACTCCCCTATTTCAGCTAGAAGTAGTTATAGAAGAGGTGATGCTGCCCCTTATCAGCAACAAAAAGTGGGAATGATCAATTTCAAAGAAACTCAGGACAAATGGGTAACTGAGGTACATATTTAACACACCAAAGTGGATTCTGGTTGCCAGTCTTCCTTGGTCCCTACTCACAAGTAGGGACAGAGTCATCCTGGCTGGCATATCCAAGTCATACCCTAAACTTCTCCAGCCCCTGGGTTTTGTCCCTTCCCCTGGCTTCCCTTTTCTCCTGTATAACCCAGCTATTTTGGCTATGTGCCCCTTTGGCTCCTGGCTGACTCTGCTCCTGGATCTCTCTTAGTCCGCTTGTCCTCCCCTGATGGCCACCTCCCCATGGCTCAGTTCAGTCTGCTGACCATGTTCAGTCTGGACTCTTCCAGATGCCTCTGGTTGTTCTCTCTCTCATATCTGTGACAAACCCTTCCCTCAACCTCACCTTCGAGCAGACCTGTCTTTATTTTTCATTCAGCCATCTGGTTTCCTGGTCTTGGTCTTTCAGACTTTTGAACTGTAACAAATATTTGTTATTTCAGCTGCCCAATCTACAGTGCTATGTTTTAGCTGCCCAAACTAGGAAAGCAGGGATGACAGGGATTCCACCTTGTAGATGCGGACACAGAAGCTCAGAGGGAGCTAAACGATGATGTTGTAACAGTCATCCTGAGCTCATTCACCGACAATGGAGAAAGCAGTACTGTATGGTAGCTTTGGATTAGTTTCAAACACTGTAGGTGCAAGGTAAGAAACCCTAGCAAGCTGGCGAGGAGAGGCTCTGTGCTGGCTGGCCCAGACCTGCTGAGGAAGTGGAGGCTGAGCAATAGTAAAGAGTGGAGACTTCCCTAGATTTTACCTGCATGCTTACATCTCTGTAGGGCGCACCGCACTTCTGTGTAAATCACTTCTTCTTTAGGGTCTATTTAGGAAGAAGATAAAGTGTCAGAGGATAAGGAGTCAGCCTCTTTTTTCAGCTACGTCCCCCTCCCTTGGCCAGTTTGCTCTCTGGAAGGATTATAGTCCTCGAGGCTTTACCATCTTCCTGACCCTGTTCTAATATGTATCCTGTGATTTCTGCCAAACCAGAGACTGGAGAGCCCTTGTCCTCACCATTGCCGTATACTGGCTGCAGTTCTATACAGGCTGGTACATTGTAATAGGTGGGCTCCTGGGATTCGGAATACGAAGGGTTCCTGTAAGATATAGAAACTGATGTTTGCCAGGAAGTGAGATCATTCATTTAAGGGGTTTTCAGTCAATATTATTCCTTTTTTAAAGCTTTATGGCCACATGGTATGTAAGAGGCACCAAGCTAATGCTTAGATATATTTAGTTCTGCATTGTTTCTGGTTTATATGTGTAAGAAATAGGCATTCAATAAAGCTAAGTAACTTGCCAACACAATTAATCTAGAAAGGGGAAGAGCCAAGACTTAAAACAGGCCTGACACCCTCCTCAGAGATATAAGTCTCAGAGAAACAAATATCAGATAGGCTCCAAGGAACTCTGGTGGTTTGGACACAGCCACCATGGGAGGTGACATGTTTGTGAGCCTTCAGGATGCAGGCTGGTGGCCACTTCTCCTCAGACAGTACTGGTTGACAAAGTCACTTGTCTCGGTGGATGAAGTATGTGACTCCATCTTCTTGGCATGGGTTTTGACTATGCCAGCCATGCACACAGATTTCTAGGCTAATTAAGCTATATCACCCCAGGATATGGATGGAGTCAATGTCTATGTAATAGGAATAAAATGACTAAAAAAGCATTTTCATGATTATTGTGAAAGTAGCCACGTTTGCAGAGAAAGACTAGAAGCCCTTTCTCACCTTGGCATTATCCAACAAAGAGAATATGTGTGAAACATAGCCCAAGACTTACAAATGGGAGGGAGGGGTTCTAAACACCACCTATCACATGGTCGCTGTCTTTGGGGCTTTTTTTTCTCTGCTCACTAGCCTACTTTCATTCTTGGGTGTGATATTTCTTTTTACAAATAAATGATTTCTATTCCATGCTGCTCACCTTGAAAGGCCTGACTTTTCCCTCCTTGGTAGCACCAGGATTTTCACCTATCTTTTCTATATTTTTTTCTTAAATTCTAATAAAATTGTTACTGAGTTTCCTTCTAGTTTCTAAATTCTTTTATTAATGAGAATAAGAACCCCAAAGGGAACCTCAGTTTCCCTGTTAGCTGACAAAGTGGTCATTTAGATGCCAAGCTAACAGTGGTACAAGGAAGTGGGTTAATAAATGAGAAACACTTGCTACTTGATGTGGGAAAGAGGATTAGCTGTCTGTCGCTAAGGTGGAGCTTCAGGGAACGGGCTAGAGATAACCCAAGGGAGGAGCAGCTTCAGCTGGGTACATCCCACCTCAGCAACATTGTAGAAATTGTGCTCTTGGTGATAATAAGATTTGCTTTAATTTTTCTGTCCTGTGGATATTTCGTTACTTCCAGAAATAAGGCCATGTTCTTACCTGGAGTCACCAGAGGCAGACTTTCCCCCTGCAAAGGAAGACATTGTGTTTTAGGAAGAGGGGACCTTTGTGGGGACTAGGGGACAGCTCAGATGGGGCTCACAGAGACTGCCAGGAACTTCCGTTACTGAGATCTGAATCTTTGTTTTGTTGATGGATGGAGGAGGAGTAGAGGCAACTGAATTATTGATGCCAGCCTCAAGTGAAAGGAAACTTGTTAACATGCACCCCATTAGCCTGGATTTTAAATGGCAGTGGTCTTTAATGACTACAGAGAGTTTAATAGCCTTAGACAGGAAAATAGACTTGATCATCCATAAAACTGCTATACATTTAAAACAATCAGTAAAGGACCAAATTCTATTTGGGTTCTGTTTTGATTTCCATCTCTTAGAGTCCTTTTCTTCTTCTGATTCCTTGGGAAATCTTATGAACACAGAGCCTCCACCCTTTCTGAGGTTTTACAAATGACATCCCATTAAGCCATATTGCTCTTGATGTGGCTGAGCAACTTTGTATTTGGTAAACAGGACTTCTGAAAGACCGGAGAGAAAGGTGAGGGATCATGTGATGGAGGAGGAGGAGCTCATGAGAGCCTAGGGATGGCCACATAGTCAGTGTGGGCATGCAGGACCAGAGATAGGAAGGGCACCATTAGGGAGCCACCCACCTGCTCTTCTAGAGAACCAGCAATAAAGCAGCACACCAGCAGCCGTGCCAGCCACAGCGAGCAGTCCCCCAGCGACTCCAGCAGCCACAGGAACTCTTCTGTTCTTGGTTGTGTCTGGGGAGCAGAGGGCACCCAAACATAAGACCAGGAAGAGGTGTGCAGTTTTGAATGACTCTTGAGTTTTCAAACTGGTGTTTTGGCATCGGGGAGGAGAGGAACCTTTGTGACCAGAAGTCCTGAGGCTGTGGCACAGGAGACAGCTCTGCTCTGCTTGTTTGTTTGTGAGGAAGCTTGTCTTGGTACTGTGTCTCTGTGACCAAGGAAAGGCTAAGGGTCAAGATAGATTGTGGCTGGGGGGAGAGGCAGCACTGACGAGCTGTAAGTTCCCAGATGTTCCCCTAAAGCCCCACTCCGCTGCACCAATTAAGAACCACTCGGAGTATAAGGGAGCCATCAGCTCAGATACTTGTCTTCGAGAAGGGCATTCCTGGTCACTCATCATGAGCTCTGTGTGTTGAAGCATATGTTCTGGTCCCATCTGGCTTGAGCATAAGAGATTTACCAGTGCTTTAAAAAAGTGTCACTTCCTTACTGTGCTGGGCCTTAGGCACATTGTCAACCTCACAGAAGAAGTTTCCAGAATGGTCTGCAGTGAGAGAGATGTTGACAGACACCTATTCTCCAGAGGGAGCAGAGATGTCCCCCAGGGACCCTAGTGTGAGGATAGGGTGGGACACGGGAGCTGAATGAAAATGAAACCTCGGTGGAAGCTTCTGCTTCTCACATATTTGTTAACCTTACAAGGGACAAATAGTATTATTAGCAAATAAAATAAGTAAAACATTTGACACATTTGAAAGCTAATTACTTTGACCCAAAAATAGCTTTTTATTTACAAAAATATTCAATAGAAAAGTGAAAAGCATTCTACGAATTTCTGAAAACATCTGCCAACAAATATACAAAAGACTCATCTTCATTATTAATTAAATATACAATTAAACCCAGCCATAAACTATCATTCCTTTCATGTTTAAATAAATTGACAATAATGATGAAGTTTTGGCAATGCAAACTGAAGACTTTTTTTTTGAATGACAGTTTGACAACATCTACAAAATTAAAAACACACATAAACGTTGAGCCTACAATCTACTTGAAGGATCAAGTAGGCAAAAAATGTTATTCAGTGCTTCCAGAGGCAAAAAGGTGACCACCAAGCCAGCTACAAACCTGAGGTCTACAATGGCGACCTGCTTTCATGATATGCTGGTACAATAATGGCACAAACTTTATGGGAGTAATTGATCACGCTCTGATTGGATTTAAGGCCCACTCCATGAAATGGAGCCCATATGTAACACTGTTCTGGTGGGCAAGAACCTGAGACCAGACATACTATTGCTCTGCTAAAGTAACACAGCAATCAAATGAGTCCTAATGACATTCTGCTGTACCCAAGGAGAAGCACCTCCCCATCCATCATCAGAGAAACGTCCTCTTGCAGTTTAGTAGATGGGAACAAACACAGAGAACTACACTGGTCAATGTGCAGGGAATGTGGGTTTTGGACCACTCATTCCTAAGTGGTGTCTTCATTGTGCCGCTCAGGGCCAGGGGGCTATGGGGAGAAAAGGTGGAAAGATTTTAAGAGCAAACAGTGTCTTCCAGGTACAACAGGAATGACAAGCATGAGAACTGACCATGGCAGCAGGTACAGGGCCTGCACAGGTTCCAGCAGATAGGGCCCCACACTGAGAAGGAAATAGACACAGACTTATATCCCTGAGCAAGAAACTATCTCCAACTGATATCTGCTTGCAAAGATTGGAGTCTCACGAGGTATATTAACCACTGTGGTAGTTTGAGTGGGAATAGCCCCTATAGGCTCATATATTTGAATGCTTAGCCAGCAGGGATGGCACTGTTTGAAAGGATTAGAAGGATCAGGAGGTTGTGTCTCACCGGACTTGGAGGAACTATGTCACTGGAGTTAGACTCTGAGGTGTCAAAAGCCCATGCCGAGGCCCTGCTTCTCTGTTTACAGATCAGCATGTAGCTCTTGCTTACGATAAAAATGGATTAAGCCTCTGAAACTGTAAGCAAGTCCCAGTTAAATGTTTTCTTTTTAAAGAGCTACTTTGGGCATGGTGTCTCTTCACAGCAATAAAAGAAAGACTAAGGCAACCGCACTTAAGGATAGGCCCCATGACCAACACAAAAGAACTCCATGGTATTTTTGTAGACTTTTTTTTAACCTAAAATTATTTTGTTTGGACATTTTTTTTGTCTTATTGACCTTTTGCTCGTGTATTATTGTTTCTGATTTTGTGTTTTTTAAGGCCTATTTAGTGTGTGTATGTGAAAAAACGTTTTAAATAATACATTTAATATATACAATATTTAATATATTATATAGCAATATATATTATAATATAACTACATGTATACAGTTCTTTCAGGATTTCTATTTCTGTTACACAAAAAACATGGAGACAACCTGATAGACTGAGTAAAGAATTCATTATAAATTAAAAATAAAGGTTTTATAGTTAAATGTGCAATGTGATCCTGTTATAAAAATACTTTGTGCTTTATTTCCCAGTAGTGTAGCATCTGGTAAGTTACCCTTGTTTAAGTAAATGATCCTAACTCATGTTTGTGCAGGAACCCTGATTAAATGTAGTAGAGCAAAAAATAAATAAATGTAAGAAAGTAGGAGGAGACTTGTTGAGAAAAAGAAAGAGGGGAAA
Source organism: Arvicola amphibius (assembly GCF_903992535.2). Lineage (NCBI taxonomy): Eukaryota > Metazoa > Chordata > Mammalia > Rodentia > Cricetidae > Arvicola > Arvicola amphibius. The sequence continues at coordinate 448,208 of NC_052060.1, read as the reverse complement.
AGAAAAAAGATTAGAATGGATAGTGAAAGGTGAAAGGAACTATGTGTACTGAGACCCCAAGTCAGGAAACAGCCCCTGCGGTCAGCTGTGTACTGAGACCCCAAGTCAGGAAACAGCCCCTGCGGTCAGCTGTGTACTGAGACCCCAGTCAGGAAACAGCCCCTGTGGTCAGCTGTGTACTGAGACCCCCAGTCAGGAAACAGCCCCTGCGGTCAGCTGTGTACTGAGACCCCAAGTCAGGAAACAGCCCCTGCGGTCAGCTGTGTACTGAGACCCCAAGTCAGGAAACAGCCCCTGCGGTCAGCTGTGTACTGAGACCCCAGTCAGGAAACAGCCCCTGTGGTCAGCTGTGTACTGAGACCCCAAGTCAGGAAACAGCCCCTGCGGTCAGCTGTGTACTGAGACCCCAAGTCAGGAAACAGCCCCTGTGGTCAGCTGTGTACTGAGACCCCAGTCAGGAAACAGCCCCTGAGGTCAGCTGTGTACTGAGACCCCCAGTCAGGAAACAGCCCCAGAGGTCAGCTGTGTACTGAGACTCCAAGTCAGGAAACAGCCCCTGCGGTCAGCTGTGTACTGAGACCCCCAGTCAGGAAACAGCCCCTGAGGTCAGCTGTGTACTGAGACCCCAGTCAGGAAACAGCCCCTGCGGTCAGCTGTGTACTGAGACCCCCAGTCAGGAAACAGCCCCTGCGGTCAGCTGTGTACTGAGACCCCCAGTCAGGAAACAGCCCCTGAGGTCAGCTGTGTACTGAGACCCCCAGTCAGGAAACAGCCCCTGCGGTCAGCTGTGTACTGAGACCCCCAGTCAGGAAACAGCCCCTGAGGTCAGCTGTGTACTGAGACCCCAAGTCAGGAAACAGCCCCTGCGGTCAGCTGTGTACTGAGACCCCCAGTCAGGAAACAGCCCCTGTGGTCAGCTGTGTACTGAGACCCCAGTCAGGAAACAGCCCCTGAGGTCAGCTGTGTACTGAGACCCCAAGTCAGGAAACAGCCCCTGTGGTCAGCTGTGTACTGAGACCCCAGTCAGGAAACAGCCCCTGAGGTCAGCTGTGTACTGAGACCCCCAGTCAGGAAACAGCCCCTGAGGTCAGCTGTGTACTGAGACCCCAAGTCAGGAAACAGCCCCTGTGGTCAGCTGTGTACTGAGACCCCAAGTCAGGAAACAGCCCCTGTGGTCAGCTGTGTACTGAGACCCCCAGTCAGGAAACAGCCCCTGCGGTCAGCTGTGTACTGAGACCCCAAGTCAGGAAACAGCCCCTGTGGTCAGCTGTGTACTGAGACCCCCAGTCAGGAAACAGCCCCTGCGGTCAGCTGTGTACTGAGACCCCCAGTCAGGAAACAGCCCCTGCGGTCAGCTGTGTACTGAGACCCCCAGTCAGGAAACAGCCCCTGTGGTCAGCTGTCTACTGAGACCCCCAGTCAGGAAACAGCCCCTGCGGTCAGCTGTGTACTGAGACCCCCAGTCAGGAAACAGCCCCTGCGGTCAGCTGTGTACTGAGACCCCAAGTCAGGAAACAGCCCCTGTGGTCAGCTGTCTACTGAGACCCCCAGTCAGGAAACAGCCCCTGCGGTCAGCTGTGTACTGAGACCCCCAGTCAGGAAACAGCCCCTGCGGTCAGCTGCTGGAAGCAGTGGGTGCTGGCCAGTGTTTGATTGTTCTGACTTTCCTGTGTCAGTGACATCACTGTGCCTCACTGTGCTGGGGCCCTGGGTTATTGCCAGCCTCACAGGAGTAGTTCCCTGTTTCATATTCAGAAATGGCTGGACTGCTCCCCAGGGTGATAAAAATGGTACAAGATTGGAGAGGGGGAAACCATGAAGCTTTACCATGTCCCCTACCACAGCTGGGACCCCAGAGACCCTGGAGATTAGGGCAGGGAAGGACGACACTGAAGCTGAGGGAGAAAAGCAGCCCTTGGCTCCTTCTGTCTGGACACAGCCCTCTACAGTGAATGCCTTTTGGACTGCAAAATGTTTTATATTATTTTTTAGAGGCTTTCTTGGGTTTCTCAAAACTCATCTATAATTTATTCCAATCTTGGGAAGTGAGAATGTATGTGTAATGTTGTATGTGTTTTGAAGTAACAACATAAAAACACAAACATGTTTGAGGAATCTGAAAATAAAGACACAACTGAAAGCTGAGCATCTGACAAATGAGAGGATTGCTAAGAAAAGAAGTGGGCTTGACAGAAAAGCCAAGACCTGCTGTGGAATAGAGGGCCAGATCTAGTGTATAGGGACTTGATGGAGAGGTTATGAAGCAGGTAGTATGTGCAGAGGTTAAGGATGGGAGCTAAGCAGGCCCATTTGAGTTGTTGCAACAGGTAGGGGAACAGTCAGAGGGCCCAGTAAGTGTGCTACAATAGGAGGCCAGAGACTCAGTCAGGACTCTTCATCAAACAGTGGAAAGGCATGGAAATATGTTGAAGTGGGACAGGAGTGGCACTTCAGTTGTTGAATTAATGGTGAATTTGACTAGCTGGTGGCAGGGAGAAATAGAGAAAAATCTAAGGAACACCTGGGAAGGAATATCAGTAGGACTTGCTGTGAGGAGGGAGGGAGAGAAATGTCAGGGAAGATCACTGGGACTCTTCCCTAGGGATCTGGATGAAAGAAAGAGTCTCACAGGCAGAGACAGCCTGAAAAAGCCCAACCCTGAGTGGAATATCCCTTCCAGAGATGTCCAGTGGAGGAGCTTTCAAGAAGAGTGGGATATAACACACGCAGGTCTTCAGGGTCTTCAGTTTAGGACCATCAGGGATACCCAGGTGATACCCAGGGATACCAGGATACCAAGATGATGGGTACAGATAATCTTAAGGAGTAGTACAGTTAACAGAATACACTGAACGCCATGGCTTCCCTTTCCACCTAACACTGTTGGCCAGAACAAGCCTTCATCCCTGGTAGATGGTATTTTTGGTCACAATGGATGGAGAGTGATGCTGTCAGGCAGGATAAGGCTAATGAAGGAAAGGTACAAATTCTTCAATATGTAAGACCCAAAGAGACTGCAGAGGCAGAAGGCTTGCTATGACACCACACAATAGCTGCTTCTGTGAAAAGCACCCCAATCTTGCCTCCTGGGCAGGTAGAGAGATGATCTGCCCCTGTACTGCTAGTTTGAAGAGTTAACTTACCTATAACACTCAGAGCCAGAGTCAGAGTATCACTGCGCTGGGGCCCCTGGCCATTGTCAGCCTCACAGAAGAAGTTTCCAGAATGTTCTGCAGTCACAGAAAAGTTGAGGGACCCTCTTCCTCCAGAAAGGGCTGAGCTGCTCCCCAGTGTGACATTTTGGTAATAAAAGTGATACAGGATTGGAGGAGAGCCTCCCAGAGCCTCACAGTGAAGCTCTAGCATGTCACCCACCACAGTCTGGGCCCCAGGGACCCTGAGTGTGAGGACAGGGCGGGCCACTGGAACTAAGGGAGAGAGTGAGTTAGTTCACACTAGTGTCTTTTATTTTTAAATAAAACCCCAATATATTAAAAAATAAATTAACAATGAGAATTTTCATCACGTATTTTCATTTTTTTAGAGCTCACATCTGTTTAGTATTTCATGTCTTTTCCCTCCATTCATTTTCTTTCTTCCCTCCTCCATTGGTTTTCTTTCCCCATGAGATAGAGTCTGATTAGATAGACCAGGCTGGCCTTGAACTCTAGCTTGTAGTCCTCCAAGTGCTGAGATTATAGGTCTGCACCATCACAGCTAGATTTTTTGTATCTTTCTTCTGTGTCAATACATTCACATCAACACATAAACACACCAACACATACGTGAGATCACAATATACACACTGGTTTATAATCTGCTTTTGCCCTTAGCAATGTTAAAACCCCAACTGAAGTATTGTTCTGATTATAATAATTGATGTGGGAGAGCCTAGTCCACTGTAGGTGGTACCATGCCTGGGTTAGTGGTACTGGACTACTTAAGAAAGACTCCTCTGTGGCTTCTATGTCAAACTTCTGCGTTGGCTTCCCTGGAGGATGAACTGTGGACTGTAAGCTGAAGCAAACTTTTTCCTCCCCAAGCTGGTTGTGGTCAATTCTTTATCACAGTGATTGAAAGATTTGGCGTGAGATGGACCTTGGTATGTCCTATGGTGGGTGAGGAATGCAGGAGGGAAACCAAATATGTGATGCAGAAAGAACTTGAATGTAGAATTTATTTAAGAAGAGTGTATTGGGATGGTAGGGGAGGAAGGGAGAGACACATAGACAGAGGAAGAGAGAGAGACAGACAGACAGAGAGACCGAGAGACACAGAGACAGAGAGGTACACACAGAGAAAGAGACAGAGGAGAGGAGAGGAGAGGAGAGGAGAGGAGAGGAGAGGGGAGGGGAGGGGAGGGGAGGGGAGGGGAAAAGAGGAGAGGAGAGGAGAGGGGAGGGGAGGGGAAGGGAGGGGAAAAGAGGAGAGGAGAGGAGAGGAGAGGGGAGAGAGACAGAGCTGTGGGCCAAAATGAGTTTGAGATGGGAAGTGGGCAGAGCTTGTCTCTGAAAGGGACAGGGTACTGTCTGGGTTCTTCCTGCCAGGTGACAGGGAAAGTCAGCATAATCCTAAAAGTGATGAGACTCCAATACATAAAGAACTCAGTGCAGTGGAGTCCCAATAGATTCTGCGGCTACCAGAAGCTTTATGAAGCAGAAGTCATGAGGTTGGGGAAAATGACTTCAAAGCACTCAGCACCAAGGGCAACAGAGACAGGAAAATACAGGAAGAAGATAATTGGAGGACTTAATAGAATAATGAAGACTTCTGGCTTACTGGGTGTCAAAAACCTCACAAACAACAACAATTCTACTTTGAGAAATATATTCTATTGTGAGAAACCTTCTAGTTCTTCCCTGAATTGACTATGTGGTCTTTCTTATTTTTCCTTACTCTCAAGATAGTCTTGCAACAAATTCTCACCTACCTAGGACTCCTGGCCCCTTTCCTCGTACTACAAACAGGCTGGCACATCAGAACCAGTAGTTTTCAACAATATGTTCTATTGCTTTGAAAAACAACAACCACCACCAGATTTTTACTTTCTCCTGAACAAAGATCCAAGTACAAATAGAAGCAAATTTGTTCTTCCAGTGAGTCCTTTATGATGTTAACAAGTGGCCTTGATAATGATCAACCAGGATTTGTATACTGAATAAAATGAGGATGTGAACGCTTGCTCTAAGGTATGGTTGAAGAGAAGGTTTTTGTTTGTTCTTTGTTTTTTGTTTTTGTTATGAGGGATAGTATAGCCAGAGACCTGTGGGAAATTCCAAGAATGCAAAGAGGAAGTAGTGGACTGAACAGGCCATCAAAGTGAACTGAGCAAGGGGTGCCAGGAACGAGAGAGGAGGACCAAGAAAGGTGAGACAAGAGGGTGAATGGCCCAAATGGCAGGGTTATATAGGAATGAGAAGTTGGGGGAAGGGAGTCCATGGGCTGGAGAAGTTTCGAGTAGGGGGCAGGGTGAGAAGAACTGAGCAGAGCCAGGACGGGGTCAGCAGCAGGTACTTGTGGAGAGATCCTGGAGGCCAGCACACACTTTGGTATGCTAAGAGGCACCACAGTTAGTCATTCATCCTGGGTTTCTTTAGGACCTGACATATCTCTTACCACTACTATTCAACAAAGGTCTAGAAAACTACATAATGCTTAATGGACTTCTAGGAAGAGGGTCACGAGAACCCTAGAAAATCATGCTGGTTGTTCATCTGCTCCTTTCCCATCCATCCTCAGGCCTTGGCCCTCCTGGCTCCTTATGTGATGCCTGGCCTCCATTTTACAGAAATGATGCCTTCAGGGGAGGTGTCTGTGCATTTCTACCTTGGAAGTGACCCCTTTCCAGACCAATGCTTTGCTCTCCTGCACTCTGAGACTCCATGGCAGTCTCTGGTGTCATTAGTGCCTCGCTCCAAGAGATCGTCCCTTCTGAATTCACACGCTCCTCCAGGGTGCTCTCCTTACATCCTTCCTTCTCCCAGGTAACCAGAATGTTCCTCTCTATTTACAGGTGAGCAGGGAGATGTAAGGAGTCTCTGTGGAGAGGAGCTCTAGCCTTTTAGAGCATGGAACCTGATCCAGATGTGACCTGTCCTGGATGTGGCCTCATCCTGAAGGCTGCTGCTTACTTCTGATGGACGGCAGCTTCTCCATGCTCCATTGCCTGGGCGCAGGAATAATAGTTCAAATGTTCAGTGAACAGAGAGAGGTGTTGATGTCTGGGGGCCTTAGGATTTCAGTCTCATGATAAAACCAATAGATGGAGGTTAGGTCAGAAGGAGGGAGGGACTCTCTTGGCCTCCTGGTGAAGCTCTTACCACATTCTCCACAGCATCTCACTGGAGGAGCCTGAGAGTAGGAAAAGAGCATGCTGCCAGGGCTTGAAGACACAGAAGTGAGGGCTCACATAAGCAGGTTTGTCAGGAGGTATCTCCCAAGATGTACTGGTTCTAGCATCCTTTCTGGATTTCCTTTATAAGGAGTCATTTCATTTCAACTGAGAAGTGATTTGTAGTTTACGAAAGGTATATTCCTAACCACTGAGCATTTTCTTCCACTTGACTTTCTGAGCGTTCCCACTGCCTTCAGCCCCTTCTATTTCTAAGTTTTTCCTGTTAGTCTTTGAGTAATGGTTGGTAGCTTATTCAGAACATTGGATTATTGGTAACTGACTATATCCACTTCCACCCAACTGTCTTGAGTCCCCACTAAGGAGCTCTGTGAAGTTTGTAGGATCCATTCCTAGAGGATGCCCGGCAACACGTACCTTTTATGGTGATGGCGACTGCCTTGCTGACAAAGCTTCGGCGACTGTTGTTGGCTTCACAGTAATAATCCCCTGCGTCACTGCTGTTTACCCTGGAGATCTTGAATTCTGCCTCTGAGGACTTAGTGATCTTTGTTTCCTCATTCAGCGTGTCCCTTTTGTACCAGGAAAGTGTGATGGGCCCTGGGACCCCTTTTACTGAGCAGTTGAATAACAGCAACTGCCCTTCAAACACTAACCTTGAGGCTGGGACGATGTGTATTTGGAAGTCTGCAAAAGCTTCTAAATAAAGAAGAAAGACACATGTGGGACATTTGGTGATGGGATGCTCATAAATGAGGGGTGGGGAGGCAAGACCTGTTGTATCATGTGAGAAGTGGCCCGAAAGTAGTTAGGCTTCTCTCTGGGAAGTGGAAAGAGGGCAGAGACTGTGTTTTTCGCCTGATGAAAAGGCCTTGTTTTCCTCAATGACCTTGTCAAAAATATGGACCAGGAATATAGGTTATTCTGCCCAAATCAACCTCAGGTCTACTCATCCTGATAGGGCAGGTATAGAGATGTCGCCTAGTGCACCACACTTAGCATAATTGGTGGAGAGGTGAAGAGAAAAGGGGGACTTGACATCAAACACAATTGTCCCAAGTATAGTGACAGCACGGTGGTTTGGAAATGGGGCATTGATGTAAGTAATCAGCTGCCCTGGAGTCAGCATCTCTTAACTTCTCTAGTATATCTGTCAGGCGGACAAAGAGTGTGCATCCAGGGTAGGCGCATCATCCAGGGAAGGGCATCTGCTGGGGTCAGTGTTAGGTATGTTGGCTTAGGACAGTGGCCTTTTAAATTAGTCTTCAATCTAAAAAAATGAACAAAATATAATAGTTGAATAGAGGGTGGGAAGCATTGTTGTGTTGAAGGAGAGACTGTGCTGGGAACCACTGATATGACTATGATAGCATGCCCTCTGATTTCTCTGACCTGTCCATCCTTCAGTAGCCACAGGAACACCCATTTCCTACAGCCATGAACAGATCGATAGGGTTTTCTTAGGAATGGGAGTCACTTTCCTTCCCTCTGCACTCATGATATCCTAGACCATGTGTTCCCTACTATGCTCAACTAGATTTCCTGTGTGTTGGACCAAATTCAGTCGGGCAGAGTCACTGGCTGACAATCATGCTTAAGAAAGTGATGTTGCAGCCGGGTGGTGGTGGCGCACGCCTTTAATCCCAGCACTCGGGAGGCAGAGGCAGGCGGATCTCTGTGAGTTCGAGGCCATCCTGGTCTACAAGAGCTAGTTCCAGGACAGGTTCTAAAAAAGCTGCAGAGAAACCCTGTCTCGAAAAACCAAAAAAAAAAAAAAAAAAAAAGAAAGTGATGTTGCTTTAGAGCCTTAGGGAAAAGTGATAGTGTGTTTAGTGCCATCTCTAAGGGCATCAAGGTGGAATTGTTTATTTGCCAAGACTTCATACTTTGTCTTTCTTGCCTTTAAGCAGCCTGTATCAGGAACCTAGTGTTCTAGAAACCTGTTTGGCCAAGCAGAACGTTCATCCCAAGCTGCCCCATAGCTCACAGTTTAGGACTATAGCATTGGGAGAAAAACATGTCTGGGAGATTAAGAAGTAGCTTTATCTAAAGGCATCGAGAGACAAAAAACAAACCCCCTTCTTTTCTTGGTTCAAAGATCATCAAGGACATCCACATGAGTTTCATATTTTTTCCTCATTCAACCTCCACAAGCATGAGGAAATACTTTCTATAGAGACTAGTGACCCAAACTGGTGTGCCCTTCTGCATAAGTTCCAGTCCATAAGTGGGAAATCTCAGAATGATACTCACTCTGCACAGTAATTTTGATAGGCAGGCTTCGCTTGCTTACTTGGGCATCGATTGTTTCTGCAGTGCACTGGTACCACATTGCATCTTCAGCCCATATGGCAGGAATGTGAAACTCAGAGGAGCTGAGGCAGCCTGACCCCAGAGCCTGGAGGTTTCTGAAGAAACAGAACTGGAGCTGGACATTTGACTTCTGTGCAGGGAGCTGAGTCTGACAGGTCAGTGTCACTGGGCTTCCATCTATGAGTTCAGAGGGTCTGACCATCAGCACAGGACGTGGGAATAATTCTAGAAAAAATAACAATCATCCACTAAGCAGGTACGTGTTGGAGAATATGATTTTAAGGTGTGTTATTTTTGCTTATGTTGCATTTGTTTAACTCTGTGAAGCTGTGTTACTGTGCCTGTCTAAAACACCTGATGGTCTAATAAAGGGCTGAACGGCCAATAGCGAGGCAGGAGCAAGGGTAAGGGAAAGGAATAGGAGAAGGGAGGAAGGAGTAGGTGGGACTGGCAGGTAGAGAGGATAAATATGAGGAGAAATTTTGGAGCAGAGATCTGGGAATGATAGAGAAGGAGGACTTCGGGAGCCAGCCACCCAACTACACAGCTACGCAGCCAGTCACAAAGTAAGAAGGAAAGAAGACAGGGACAGAGAAAGATAAAAGTCCAGAGGCCAAAGCTAGATGGGATAATTTAAGTTAACAAAAACTGGCAAGAAACAAGACAATCTAAGGCCGGGCACTCATAACTAAGAATAAGCCTCTATGAGTGATTTATTTGGGAAATTGATGGTGGATCTCCCAAAAAGCCAAAAGAGTAAAGCATTACACTACAGTTAAGTATTTTTCAGAAAACCCCAATTCATCCTCAGCACCAGCATGCGGAGTGGTGTTGCTCACCAAATGCTGGCAAGAGAGAGGTGCCGTTTTGGTTAGCAACATCTTTCCGTCCAAAAGACTGTGTTTTCTCTCAGTGGACTTCTAGTCCACCCTTCCTTCCTATTCTGCCTCTACAAACGCAGAGAGCCTGCCTATGACTAACAATCTGTTCAGAATAGTTAAAGTTGTACCTTGGACTTGGACTCTGACTGTATTGGAAGAAATTTTGGACCAAAATTTCCCCTTAGTACAGTGGTATTGACCGTTGGCCCTCTGATCTGCATGCTGAATAGCGAGCTCAGAACTTCGACCAGATGATTCCAGAGGGACATCATTCTTGTAAAATGTCAGGATCTTTCGTGATGTACTTTTCTTTGCATCGCACCTCAGAACCACAGAGTCTCCCTCAAACACAGCAGGTGGGCCTCGAAGCACCAGCGGATCTGGGGACACACCAGGTCGTCATGTTCTCATCTCCCTTTTCATCACTGCCCAAGTCGGCTTCACGGGAAGTGGAGCTCGAGAAAGTGTTCTTAGTTATTTTTCTGCGTTTCAAATACATACCCGCAGTTTGATAAAAGTGGGACAGCAGGAGGTAAGTTAAAAAGCCTTCGTCACCATTGGGAATGCAATCCTCCAGTTCCTTCTCCCATGTTGGTGTTCCAGAGTTTCTGTATGTTTTTTCTCTCTTAGGGGATTTTAATAATCTCTATCTACTTGCTACTTTATTTGGCTAGTACTTTCTCAAGATGCAAACTGATTTCCAGTAGCCATAGTTTTCCCTCTGTATCAGCAATATAATTTAATAAGGTTTCCTGTCCATTTAGGGTCCTTCATTTTGGGGTGTGTAGATTTGTATGCTTCAGTAGGTAACTGTTTAAGGGAATCATTAGATCAAAAAGCATAGCTTTTCCCCTTTCCTTGCTAATTGTGTCTTTTCTTGCTTACTAAATCAAAGGCAATTGTCACAAGGCTGACACTACTTCAACTTCTGATCAGGAGGTTTCAAGACCAAAAGAGAAAATGCCTCCCTCCCTGACCCCCTCCCTCTCTTTGTGTATCTATTAAAAAATCTCATGAATATCTTGCATATCACCATAGAACCTTCACCTGGCATTGGATGGAGAAAATGACAGAACCCCACATAGGAGCACCGGACTGAGCTCCCAAGGTCCTGATGAGGAGCAAAAGGAGGGAGATTATGAGCAAGGAAGTCAGGACCGTGAGGAGTGCGTTTACCCATTGAGACGGTGGGACAGATCTAACGGGAGACCACCAAGTCCAGTTGGAAAGGGACTGATGGAACAGGGGACCAAACCGGACTCTCTGAATGTGGCTGACGGTGGAGGAGGACTGAGAAACCAAGGACAACGGCAATGAACATGAACTCTACAGCATGGACGGGCTCACTGTGAGCCTTGTCAGTTTGGTTGCTCACCTTCCTGGACTTAGGGGGAGCTGGGAGGACCTTGGACTTAACATAGTGAAGGGAACCCTGATGGCTCTTTGTCTTGGAGAGGGGTGGAGTGGGGGTATGGGTGGAAGGGAGGGGAGGGAAGGGGGAGGAGGAGGGGAGGAGATGGAAATCTCTAATAAAAAAATGAGAAAAAAATCAATCAATTTATTTCTATCTAACATTTAAATAGTTTTATTGCTTCTCCATGAACAGTTTATAAACACTACATATTCTTGGGGTTCAAGAATATCAAGTTTTGGGCTGGAGAGATGCTGAGAGGTTAAGAGCACTGCCTGCTCTTCCAAAGGTCCTGAGTTCAATTCCCAGCAACTACATGGTGGTTCACAACCATCTGTAATGAAATCTGGTGTCCTCTTCTGACATGTAAGCATATATGCCAGCAGGACATTCTATGCATAATAAATAAATAAATCTTAAAAAAATCAAGTTTTAAGTCTCAAGTCTCTGTGTAGTCACAAAGATTCTGATTCAGGCCAAATTTTAAGGACTACAGGGATAGAAGTGGGTGGATGTATTTGACTCATCTTGAACTCAATTAACTGTTAGTAACAATTATACCTTATGTATGTACTACTTGAAGTTACTGCCTACTAGACAGACTAGATTTTATACAGACAATTTACATTTAATTATTTTTTGGTTTAAATTTAAGATAATTCTGTTATATATCTGGTTTTACACTGAGATTAAGTTTTCATGGCATAAAATGGAATGAGTTGTTCATTTGTGGTGAGTAGTAATTAAATCTATAGAGAAAACTGGACTGAAATGGTGTCTGAAGCTTTAGTTCTCATGTGTCTTACCTTTGGAAAAGTGTAAGCGCACAGGGATGCTGAGATGTAAGCTGTCGGCTTGGCACTGGTACACTCCAGACACGCGGACTTTGAAGGTGTGTCCTTGGATTTCTTCTACTATTTTGCTATTCCCATACCATTTTGTTTTCTGGGGTAAGTTGAAGCCAAATCCATAGCAAGTCAGAGTCACTGTCTCTTCTTGAAAGAAAGCGGTCCATGGAGGCTCAAGAGAAATCACAGATTTAGGTGCAGTTTCTGAGGATGAGAGAAAATTAGTCTGTACCAGAGAAGTCACAGTTTCAGCCCCAGAAGGGCCCTGTGGGATAGACAGGGAGGACCTGGCTTTGGGCCATTCCCAAGAGCCCTACCCCCCAAGTTCACTGACGACTGAAGGCTGCTTAACATCCCGCAGGGAAGAGCCATTGCCCATCGATGGCAACGGGGCAAGACAATCTCTGGGGGCAAAGATAGCAGTATTTACTGTAACATCAGTGGTTAACTAGCCTGCTCTGGAAGAGGGTCCTAGATAAAACACTTCTTCCTTTGCCATCTCATCATTCATAAGCCCCAAAGAACTACAGAATCATTAAAATCACAACTTTGCATTTTCCCTAAAAAAAAGTAATTTTATGATCAGGGTTTGACACTAGAAAAGCCTGAGAGATCAGTGCACTTAACTGCCTTGTTTCATAGAAGATGATTTCACTAAAACCCATCATCATTAGCTGGAAAATACAAGACATCAGGGAGAAACTCTTACCAAGGACTCACAAAGCAGAAGAAAGGACTCACCATATTGTCTACTAACAGGATCTGGAAACAAACAAACAAACAAACAAAAAAAAAACAACAATAAAAGTCAAGAGTTAGAGATGAAAGTGCAAGTAAGAACTTTCTTTTTCTTGTTAAAAAGATGTCTTTCCATATCCATTTTACTACTTCTCATGAAAAATTCATTTATAAAAATGCTGACAACTGTTTGTCATATGTCTGTATGTATGAAGATATTGCCCTTGAACTTTAAAGATAAATTTAAAAGTGCTACTTTCTGGCAACAAGTATAAAACGGTAGGTGCAATGATAGCAAAGGAAATTATGACCAAGAACACAGGCACCAACCAAGTGAATGCTGATGCTTATGTCTGGCCTAAGAGCACAGAGAGGGTGATCAAGGTAAGAGAGGCACAGAAGAAAGGGTGTTGGTGTTCAGAAGTAGCTTGAGGTGAGCAGTGATGAGAGAAATATAGTTGGGGAGGAAGGCAGGGCCACGTGAGTAGCTCCAGTTTTCTTGTAGAAGCCATGGGGAACCATAGAAAGTGCTCCAGGAATGTGATGAAGTCAGAAGTTGAATCCTTGATGGAGTATTCTGGCAGAGAGAAGCCTGCCACAGAGAGGATGGGAAATACTGTAGCTGGGTGATCAAAGGTTAACTTTCTTCAGAGTATTTATCCAGGTTTATCTGAACTGTGTGCATGCTTACTGCTCACTTGTAAAGCTGCTCTCCATCAGAAAGCCTGCTGTGGAACAGAAGAGCAATGAAATTTTTTGGAATAATGACTCAGTTAAACAAACAAACTAGGCTAGTAATAGTAGAAACGGGCCAGACTGGAGACGTGAGTAAAAAGGAGAGAAAGGTGGCAAAACTTAGCAGGTTTATTAATTTATAAATGATCCAGAGAAAGGATGGATTTGATTCTTTCACTTGAAAGAATTTTCTGTAATGTCAGTCATTTACTGGGTAATGCAATGAAAATCCATCTGTGAGTGACAGACACATCCCCTGTCTCCTTGGAGATGATGGAAGGGTAACTTAAACCCTAGTATTTTATTGAGATCAAGTGAGTAGTCACCATTACCCACATGACATGGTCACCATAGCTTTTGTATTTGAGGACTTTCTACTTGGTATGCAATTACACATATCATCTCATATAGTCTTTGTCAGTAACATTATAACAAGTGCCATTTCATAGATAAGAAAGTTGTTTAGCTGAAAGAAATGTCTAGCATCCTTAGCCACCAGGGAAATGCAAACCAAAACTACTCTGGGATTCCATCTTATACCTGTTGGAATGGTCAAGATCAATAAAGCTCATGTTGGTGAGGATATTGAATAAGTGGAAGACTAATTCATTGATGATGGGAATACAAGCTTGTAGAGCTACTATGGAAATCAGTGTGGCTGTTCCTTAGGAAGATGTGAATCGATTTACTCCACTACCCAGTTATACCACTCTTGGGCATACACCCAAAGGATGCTTCATCCTACCGCAAAGACACTTGCTCAGTCATGTTCACTGCTGCTTTATTCAAAATAGCCAGAAATTTGAAACAATCTAGAAAATTCTCAATAGAAGAATGGATAAAGAAAATGTGGTACATATACACGATGAAGTATTATTCATCCATTTAAAACAAGAATAAAAACAAAATACAACAAAACACAAATCATGAAATTTGCAGACAAATGGAGAAAACTAGAAAAAATCATTTTGAGTGAATATGTACTCCCTAATATGTGGATATTAACTATTAAGTCAATGATAACCAAGCTATTTTCTGTAGAACCATAGTGTATAGGTATAGAGTAAAGGACTAGAGGATACAGATAGATTTCATTAGGAAAGGGAAATAGAATGTAAAATTACAGATGGATGGATGGGGCAGGAATGGGAGGGTCAAGTGGTGAGAGGGAGGAGGAGGAGGTTGAAAGGAGGGAATACAGGGAGAGACAATTAAAATTAAATGGGATTTAAGGGGTAATATGAGAAACTAATGCAATAGAAGCTTCCTAAAATATATACATATATGGAGACAGTCTAAATGAAATTACTAATTAATGGGGGAGACAGAGTCCCACAGGCCACCATTTGTCACCAAGCAAAACTTCTACTTCTTGGCCTGGGTTATATCTAATTGAGTTGCTGGACAAAGGGATCTCCAAACAACCCAGGCTGCTGACAAGACTATAGGTTGCTTTTTACAATCTGGCAGCAAGGCCCCATTGATGAAGACAATACCCACACAACTCATTGAACACTGAACAGAGCCTTTACTTCTATGTTCTAGCATCTTTGTTAAAGGAAAGTACCCTGCACGCTGTAAACCAAGCCATCCACAAACCTTCTGATATACAGTGGTGTCCTGTTTGAAAGACATGCTAGGGCAATGGTGGCACAAAATTTGTGTAAGTAACAAACCAGTAACTGATTTGTCTTAAGGCTCACTCCATGAGATGGAACCCATACCCAACACTGCACTTCATGGGTGACCAAGAACCAGCAACTAGATAGTCCAGAGAGTAAAAACCAAATACTACTGGCCTTTATACACACACACACACACACACACACACACACACACACACACACACACACACAATGGTGATTCCTAATGATAATCTGCTATCCTCGTAGATCAGTGTATGTTCAACCATCATCAGAGAAGCTTCTTCCTGCAGTAGATGGGAACAAATACAGAGACCCACAGCCTGATGTGTGTGTGTGTGTGTGTGTGTGTGTGTGTGTGTGTGTGTGTGAGAGAGAGAGAGAGAGAGAGAGAGAGAGAGAGAGAGAGAGAGAGAGAGAGAGAGACACTTTGGAACACTCAGCCCTAAATAGGATGTCTTCTTTAAATTCCTTCCCCCAGAACTCATGGAACCCTGCAGAAGAGGAGGTAGAAAGAGTGTAAAAGCCAGAGGGGATGGAGGACACCAAGAAAATAAGGCCCTCTAAATCAACATGAGCAGAGCTCATATGAACTCATAGAAACTGAGGCAGCATGCACAAAGCCTGCACGGGGCTACACTGAGTATAAGTCTTCTGAGTATATATTATTGCTTCCAGTTTAGTGTTTTCATGGGATTCCTGAGCGTGAGAATGAGTGGGTCTTTGATTCTTGTGCCTTTTCTTGGGTCTGTTTTTCTGTTGGTCTGTCTTGTTCAACTTCAATGTAATAGTTTTTGTTTTATCTTATTGTATTTTATGTTACGATACTTTATTATTATCTCTCAGAAGCCTGTTCTTTTCTAATGAGAATCAGAAAGAGAGTGGATTTGCATGTAGGGGAGATGGGGGGGAACTGGGAGGAATATAGGGAGGGGGAATCGTAATCAGGTTATAATATGTGAGAAAAGAATCCATTTTCCATAAAGAAAGAAAGAAGGAAGGAGGGAAGGGGGTAAGGGAGCAAGCAAGAATATGGTTAAGTGGCTAGTAGGTAGTAACACAGTTTTGAATCCAAACTCTGACCCTGCATCCCTGTGCACCATATTGACACTCTCCGCCCCTCCCCTTCTTTCTTCTACCCTCGCCTCTCCTGCCCCTCTTGTGCCATGCCAGGATGTACTTCTGTTTCTGAAATAATAGTTTATTGCAGCTGTGGGGTCCTTGCCCCAGCCACCGCCCAGCCCCTGTGTTTCAGGAGCTATTTACCAGCTGATTTGTGTGTAGATACTTGCCTGTCTCTGCCATCCACTGGGACTTTATTTAACTGGAATTACATTTCCCAGCTGTGTTTTTTTCCCACTGACTTTGCTGAAAGCTCTTGCTTTCTTTGTGGGCACGAAACATCCCACCGTCTTCAGCATTGTGTACAATATTGCACATAGAGGGGTCTAAGATTTTTTTTACTAGGTGGACCCACATTTAATTCTAATATTTAAAACTTAGTAAAAAGTAAACACTTTATAGGTATGAACTGACAGAAATGTGTATCCATGGGCAGTGACATTGTCACCTGCTGTAGGTGCCCTCCCCTTCCTGATTTCCCATGTGGCCACCTCTGACTTTCACACTGTTCTCTCTGTGCCCAGTCCATCTCTGGCTGGCATGAATGTGCGGATGGAACTGTCCTCTATGTGAATCCCTGGTCAGCTCACGCACAAGACCAGGAATAGCCTGTCACAGAAGGGAGTCAAATAAAGCTGTCATGTGAGTAAAAGAGTGTGAACAAGCAAGTGCAAGTCACTTTCTGTTCTTCACAAAGCACTCGTGAAAGAAAAGAAAACCAAGTGAAACTTCAATCATTGCTGTTGTCGCAGTTCTTCCCCTGCCGGCTGGGACTGCTTTCCTTGAGCACAGGAGGGGAAATCCTGAGTGGTGTAGAAAGTTGGGGAATATAGCCTCACATGGGGGAACTCTGTGGCTCTGAAATGCAGGAGACAACCAGGCCTGTGTTGGGAGAGATGGATGCTGCCCGACCCACTCCAGACCCACAGTGTCTACTCACTCACAACTGGTGGAGTCAGCCATAGCAGCGTGAAGACCACCCAGGGCAGGACTGATGGAGGCATTTCCTCACAGGTAGCAGCTAGCTCTTGCTCTCACAGTACACAGCTCTCACCAGCTCCAGTGAGAATATCTGGGAAACTGCTCTTCTAAAACACAAGAGTGCATCTTCAGCCAAAAAAGGGAAGTAGGAGTACCGAAATCTAACTATTAATTAGTTTCCTCCCCTACAGCCAAAGGGGAAAAGTTAGGGTTTTTAAGAATCACGTGCTCCCAACCCCACATTTCGGCTGTTGGGAAATTACCTTAAGGAAACTACAAGACGATAGTTTTTTGAAAGATGTCTGTCATGTATCACTGTCTGAACAGGGAAGCATCATACATGATGATGGCTGTGGGATTGTACAAATGACACCGTCGGTGCTGAGGTGAAGCTACACGTATGCAAAGGGTGTGAGAGAGAAAGTGAGGTGCCGATTGGTATTTGCTGTACACCCTTTATGGAACAGAGGCAAGCAATGGAACGTTCGTGTCTGTGACAGTCGCTAAGGATACACTGTCCTTGAAGCGTGCACAAAATCAACAGTTGTATTTGAGAGACTAAGGGGGAAGTAGGCTTTCATTATATCTTTCTGCACTGTTTTTTCTTTCAAATTTTTATGTGAGTGGATTGCTTTTAAATTTAATTTTTTAAAAGTTGAGCTTCCAGACTGACAGTGGGCCAACAAAGCTCCCTGAAGTAAGAAGTGATAGAAGTCCTCATTCTTTTCTTACAGATGACTTTCCCCATTGTTTCTTTTTGGACCTGAACCTTGGCCTTCCCAAAACCATAATTAATTTCATATTTATCAGTGCCTCAGGTGTTTATATCATATCACTCTCACTGTGCCCTGAGAAAACATAGGGATTAGCAGATTAATCTGTTCCAGTTCAGGAGGAGACTCTCAAAGGGAAGCGTGTTAATACACACTTTTGGAACTGAGACAGATAGCATGGCTGTGAATGTTCTGCATGTCTCCTGTGGGTATGCACACCCATTTCTACTGGGCATACACTTGGGGTGGAATTTCTAGATTATAGACTATGTAATACTGTATCCAGAAAGTGCTGATTAATTACTTTCTGTAGCAGGTTTCTTTAGGACCTCCAGCCAGCTTCTAAATCATGACATGGAGACTTATTAGTTATGAATGCTCAACCTTAGTTTATGTTTGTACCACTTGCTCTTTTTATTTATTTTACATACTAACCACAGTTCTCCTTCTTCCTCTCCTCCTGTTCCCTTCCACCACCTCCCTTCTAGCCCCCCCTCCACTCTTCCTCTGTCTCTATTCAAAAGGGGTAAGACCTCTTATGGGAGTCGACAAAGCATGACATATCAAGCTGAGGAAGGATCAAGCTCCTTCCCTTTGCACCAAGGCTGGCAAAGCATCTCACCATAGGGAAGAGGTTCCAAAGAGTGAGCTCATGCATTAAGGACAGGTCCTGGTCCCCCTGCTAGGGACCCCACAAAAGATCAAGACCCACAACTGCCATCGAGATGCAGAGGGCCTAGGTCGGTCCCATGCCAGCCTGCTAGTTCTTATAACTTATTTTAACTTGTTTCTTTTCATCTATATTTTTGCCTTGGGGCCTTTTCTTTCGTGCTGTATGTCCTACTTTTGCTACTTCCTCCATGTCTGTCTGTCTGGTGGTTGCCTTACTGGCAGGTCCTGGGTGTCTCCCTTATTCTCTTCTCCCTCCTTGAGCCTAGATTTCTCCTCCTACCTATTCTCTGTTCCTGCCAGCCACACCTATGCCTTCTTTGCCTAGCTATTGGCTGTTCAGCTTTTTATTAGACCAATCAGGTACCTTAGTCAGGCAAAGCAACACATCATTACATTGTTAAACAAATGCATCATAAACAAATGTAACACACATTTGTTCAATATTCTGCACCAACTTTCTGATATGACTGAGTTGGCTCCACCAGGAGCCTCGTTGCTCTCCTACCCTCAGCAGGTACAGAGCTCATTTACATTTTAGCCATTCTGATGAATTATGAGATCCTAGCTTTTTAAAAATATTGTATGGTTTATTAATTTTTGGAGACAGGCTCTTACTATATATCTCTGGTTGGCCTGGAATTCACTCTTTAAACTCATAGAGATCTGCCTGTCTTTGTCTCCCAAGTTCTGGGATTAAATTTGTGATCCACTATACCTAAAAGACTTTTCATATTTAAGTGGTATTTTAGATCACTTTTAAAATGTGAAATATTTGTTTACATCTCTGTCTTTCTCATACTTTTTTGTAGTTCTTTCTAATTCTGGACATGAATATTTTGGACATATATGTGAAATGTCTTTCTTTATTCTGGATTCCCTTTTTGGTCATTGGCAATGTCTTCTTATAAATTGCCCTTTCAGATTTTGTATAGAATAATTCATCTGTCTTTCTGTTTATGACTATGGATTTTTACAACCCTTTCATAAACTTTGTCTACTCCAAAGTGATGAGGGTACTCTCAGCTTGTCTCTAGGTATCTATAATGTCTCTATAGCTAATTTTCATGTGTATCTTAAGTGAACATGTTTATTTAAATTTAGTGCATAGAATTTGCACCATAGTTTCATATAGGATCATGTAACAGGTTGTGGGGATTGTCAGAACTTGGGCAACAGCAAAATGTTTTTGAATGTGTACAGACTCCAAATCAATTAAAAATAAAATAAACATGTAATGAATATAGAACATTTCTGGCAGTTCTTGCCTGTGTTGCATGATGTAGCCTTGGTACTGAATATACAACTCTTGTATTTTACATTGTATATGCTACCATTCCACCCAGAACCAATAAGCTCTTCCTGGACCCTAGACACCAGACTGTTATATATTATAAATTGCAGTATTTGTTTTCACTGTACATAAGCAACACTTTAATTATGGAAAACAGACAACATTTTCTTGCTCTCATTCTTCAGCTTGTGTCAGGTTAGCACATATTTGGATTATGCTGTGTTGGGAAGTTTGACTAAAAACAAAACAAAACAAAAACCAACACTGTTTAAAGGAGCTGGCAAATGGCTCTGTAGAGAGAGGTACTTATACCCTATCTCAAGAGCTTAATTTAATCCATGGGACCCACATAGTGGATGGAGAACACCAGCCCATGCTGGCTGTCCTGTTGTCTCCATGTATGCTCCATGGCCCCCAGAAGTAAGTACATATTTTTTGAATAGCTGCTTGAGTTGCTGATTCATTGAATGAATGTCTCTTTAGGATCGGTACAGTATTTCCAGGTTCTGAATTGGCACCAATATACTTCTGATATTTTGGACAACATAGCTATGTGAAGCAGTGTTCTCTATACTGACAATTATAAAATTATTAACAAGCTCTGAAAATATTGAATGTGTGTAAATATTCAGCCAAGAGATAATTCTTTATGTAAAAACAAAGAAGCATACCCTTCTCATTATTATTCATATTTGCTTTAATTGTTAGTAAATGGTAAACTATATATAAAAGAAGTGCTTTAAAATACATTTCTTTATGCTTTATTACTAGTAAATGCTTGACATATATATTTGGTTTGAATATCTAATACCTAGGGTCATGAGTAAACAAAGCTTTAGAAACCATGATTTGGACTCTTCATGCACCTGGACTTGTTGAAATTCGGTTCATTCTACAGATACTCTTCATCAACGCGAGTAAGTTTCCTTCTGTACTGAATTCAGTTATAGTTTTCCTCAGTAACGGATGTTGAGTGTGCTAGCATCTGTTAGATTGGGATTGATGGAGGTGACTTGAAAATAAAAGAGACAAACATCTCCAGAAGCAGATTTATCCTTCAATCGGGACCGGGGGACCACAGTGTACATGGGAGTAGAGATGTGCAAGTGGATGGCAGAGTCTGCCTGCAGGGCAGTTCCAGTGTCGTCTCAAAGGATGTCCATCCTGTCAGAGGCTTCCGAACAGCCCACAGGGCTTATCAGTCAGCTTTCTCATCTAGAGCACCGAGACTTTTAGGTCAGTCACCGTGCAGTAACCTTTCTCCTTGCTGAAAACAAATATCAGACAGAAGCAACTTCAGGGCGGAAAGTTTAAATGGATGTCCATCTTGTGGGGGAAGGAGTTGGAGCTGCATGGCCTTGGTCTGGCAGTTCTGGAGAACATGTGTTTAGGTAGCAGAGAGCTTCAGCCTGGGGTCTGGGTCCTCAAAATCTGTCCCACAAGTGATTCACCTCCCTCAACTATATCACCCATATCAAAGGTTTCCACACCCTCTCCAAATTGTGCTGCCAGCTGGGGACAAATGTCTGAACACCGGGCAGCGTTTTGATAAACATTTTTCCATCAGATTAAGTACACTGTCTTCTATTTTTAGTTTACTAAGATTTTTTTTCCTAAATAATAGATATTGAATTTTTGTTAGTATCAGTTTTGCATTTATGTTATGACTACATGATTCTTCTCTTTTCTTGTCAATATGGCAAAAAAATATTGGTCATTATAAATGTAAGGTCTACTCTCCATTCAGCTTGTCTGTGATATGTCTGCTCAACTTAGCTTATAAGTTCGGTTTTGGCATTTGTTTCCACAAGAAAGATGAACCTATACTTCACATCCTTATCAATTCCTGTATCAAAATTATAGTGGTTTCACTGGGCAGTAGTAGCGCACGCCTTTAATCACAGCACTCGGGAGGCAGAGGCAAGGGCGGATCTCTGTGAGTTTGAGGCCAGCCTTGTCTACAGAATGAGTTCCAGGACAGGCTCCAAAACTCCACAGAGAAACCCTCTCGAACAACCAAAAAATTATAATAATAATTATTATTATATTATAAAACAGATCTTTAAAAAAGTTTTTGTAAAATTAGTGTAAAATATATGGATGATTTTACTGTTTAAGGTAATTAGCCTTTTATTTTCTTGGTATGGAGGTAGGGAAAATGATTTATTACAGTTTTTAATCTTAAAACTAATATGGGTTTATTCAGATACCTTATTTGTTTTGGGGTAGGTTTGGTAAATTGTGTCTTTCCAGGAATTTGCTTAACTGTGTCTCCAAATCTCAACACAGTGTCCTGCTGTGTCCGCAGTGTCTGTGAGGTCCGCAGCCTTACATAGTACACAGCAGGACTTCCCCTTTTCATTCCTAGTTGATAGTCCTGTCTGCTAAAAATCTCCTTTTGCCCCTACTCAGTCTCTGCAGGAACTCCTCAGTTGAGTCAGCTTTCCCGAAGAACCTCTGGCTTTGCGGTTTCCTCTGCTGTGAGTTCTCTTCCTGTTTCATTAATTTCTGATCTTTGTTGCTTTTAATTTCTTCCTTTTAAAATTTAATTTGTTTTTAAAGAACTTAATATAGAGACACTTATCTCTGTTTTTAAAATCCATGTTCTTTTCTAATATATGTGCTTCTGTTATACTTTTTTTTGTCTAAGTGTGGCTTGAAACTGAATTACATCAGTTTTGAGATGCTATTTTTCTATGGCTAGTTTCTTCAAAATACTTTAAATTTCATCCAGATTTCCTTTTTGGTCAATGAGATGAAGTGTATTGTTTTATTTAATTTTATTTGTTTGTTTGTTTTTGTTTTTGTTTTTCTGAGACAGGCTTTCTCTGTGTAACAGCCCTGGCTGTCCTGGAACTCTCTTTGTAGACCAGGCTGACCTCGAACTCACAAAGATCCACCTGCTTCTGCCTCCTGAGTGCTGGGATTAAAGGTGTGTGCCGCCATTGCCTGACCTGTTGTTTCATTTTATAACTCTTAGTGAAGAACGATTAATAAAAACCCAGGGTCAGAAATTGGGGTTCAATCTGAAGATCTGAAAAGCAAACAGCTAGCCACAGGCTCTTATCTTGATCTTAGCCCGAAATGGCAATCCTGCCTCTCAGAATCTCTGAATGAGACTGTGTGTCTGAGAGCTGTCCCCCCTCCCATTTATGTTTCTCTCTAGGGTTAGGATTAAAGGTGTGTGTCACTGTGGCTACTGAGATTAAAGGTGTGTGTTACCATAATCTGGTCTGTAAGGCTGATTTAGTGGGACTGTTTTACTATCTGATCTTCAGGCATTTTTATTTATTAAAATACATTTGAAATGACACTAATCTTAGGAATGTTTCCCTTCTATTATTGATCTCTAGTTCAATTTCACTGTGGTCTGAGAACACATTTTACAATTTCAGTGTATGAATTTATCAAAGCTTGCTTTATGAACTAGCTCATAGTGTATACATACCACATTTTTGCTATCCATTTATCAGTTATAGGCCACATACGTTGTTTCCATTTTCTAGCTATTGTGAATTGGAGGCAGCAAAAGACCTCCAAAATTGCTTATTACTACTACAGTTGCTTCAGTGGCTTGGCCGCTAAGTGAGACAGTGTGTTTAAAAAATGTTTGTAGACTTGGGAGAGAGAGAAAGTAGCAATGAACACAAATGAGCAAATACCTGTGAAGAAGGTTGTGGAGCCATTCGGTACACGCCAAGGAGTGGTATAGCTCCGTCACATGTAGCCTTATTATTAGCTTTTGGAGAAATTTTCACACTGATTTTGATAGTGGTGGCCCCACTTTGCAACAGTGAGTGCGGGATCATTTTTTCCTGTATCGCCTCCAGCATTAGTTGTTACTTGTTACATCAATCTTTACTTTTCTGGCAGGCATGAGAATCTCAAAGTTGTTTTGGTTTGTATTTTAAAAATTGCTAGGGATGATGGACAATTTTTGAGATATTTGTAAACCATGTTTTTTTTTTTGAGAATTCTCTATTTATGTCTCAGGTCCATTTTTGAATGTGTCATTTTTTTAAAAAAAATCTTGCTTTTTGAGTCATTTGTATATTCTGAATATTAATCCTCTGTCAGATGTAGAGCTGGCAAAGATTCTCTCCCATTCTGTGTACTTCCTCTTCACCCAACTGATTGCTTCTTTAGCTATGCAGATCGTTTTTAGTTTCATGAAGTCCCAAATCTCATAATTCTTGATCAAATGGAGTCCTATTCAGGAAGTCCTTTCCAACATCTGTATATCATGTAGGTTACTGCTTATGTTTTCTTCTAGCAGTTTTAGGTTTCATATTTAGGCCTTTAATCCACTTGCCATTAGTTTTTATCCAAGGTCTAATTTGATATTTCTGTGTGTGGACATGCAGTTTTCCCAGCACCATTTGTTGAAGATACTTTCTTTTCTTCAGCTTATGCTTTTGGCTTCTTTGTCAAATACTAAGTTATGTGTACTCATGTTTATGACTTTGATTTTGTCCTATTGTCTATATGTCTGTTTTGTGCCAGTACTATTTTTTTATTACTTTGGCTTTATGATGTATCTTAATATTTGCAATGGCAATCACTGTGCCCTTGTTCTTTTTGGTCAGCATTGCTTTGGCTGTCTGAGGTCTTCTATTGTTTCATATGAATTTTAGGACAGATTTTTCTATTAATGTGAAGAGTGAGATAGGATTTGGATTGCTTTGAATCTGCAAATAGTTTTGGGTAGACAGTCATTTTCACAGTGTTAACTATTCCACTCTGTGAGTATGGAATGTTTTTCTATTGTCTGGTGTCTTTCTCTTTCTTAGGGGGTTTAAAGTTTTTGTTGTAAACATCCTTCCTTTCCTTGGCTAGATTTATTCTTAGATACGTTATTTTCTTTGAACTATTGTGAATTGAATGTGTCCATGATTTCCTTTTCTATATGTTTGTTGTTGGTGTATAAAACAAGCTATTGATTTCTGCCAGTTGATTCTGTATGCTGCCATAGTGCTCAATTTTTTAAATTGTTTCTGTAAGTTTTCTGGTAGGATTTTGTTTTTTATCTCTAATGTATAGTATCATAAATCTGCAAATAGAGGTAGTTTGACATCTTTCCCTATCTGTATCCTTTTAATTTCCTTTTCTGGACTAATTGCTACAATTAGTACTTTAGCACATGTTGAAAAAGAATGGGAAAATGGACATCCCTGTTCCGTTCATCACTTCAGCAGTAGTGCTTCAAGTTTTCCTACGTTTAGGATGATGTTGCTGTGGGTTTCTCATATATAGTCTTTGTTGTGTTGTCTAATCCCTCTAGTCTTACGTTCTTGACTTTTATCATGAAGGCATGTTGGGTTTTGTCTTTTGACTTTTGTTTTTCCTGCATCTATTGATACGATCATGTGATTTTGCCTTTAAGTCCATTTATGTGGTTTATTGCATTTATTGACTTGCCTATGTGGAACCATTCCTAGATTTTATGAATAAAGCTGGCTTGGTCATGGTGGGTAATCTTTTAGATGTATGTCTATATTCTATTTGCAAGTATTTTATTGAATATTTTTGAGTCTATGGTCATCCGTCATATTGGCCTGTAGCTCTCTTTGTCTGTCTCTGTCTCTGTCTCTCTCTCTCTCTCTCTCTCTCTCTCTCTCTCTCTCTCTCTCTCTCTCTCTCTCTCTCTCTCACACACACACACACACACACACACACACAGATTTGAGGAGGACCAGCAGATCTTTTTTGAATGTCTGATAGAACTCTGTTGACTCCATTTGGCCCTGGGTTTCTTTTGGCCGGAAAGCTTTTATTATCAGTTCAGTCTCCTCATTTGTTATGAGTTCTTTGGCTTTTTGACTTCTGCTTTGGTTTAATTTTGATGGTTTGGCCGAATCTAGAAATTCATCCACTTTTTAAGATTTTTTCCAGCTTAATGGAATATAGGTTTTTATTTTTTTTAAGATTATATATTTATTATATATACAGTGTTTTCCCTGCATGTTTGCCTGCAGGTAGAAGAGGGCACCAGATCTCATTGCAGATGGTTGTGAGCCACCATGTGTTTGCTGAGGATTGAATTCAGGACCTCTAGAAGAGCAGCCAGAGCTCTTAACTGCTGAGCCATCTCTCAAGTCCCAGTTTTGTTTTAATTTAGGTTTTATTTTATTTATTTAAAATAAAATTTTTTATTGATTCTTTGGAAATTTCATATCATGAGTACCCCAATCCTACTCAACTCCCATTCCTTCCATATCTGCCTCTTACCCCTGCAGTATGCCCCCTAAATTATTTAAAAACAAAACAAACAAAAAAAATCCACTTTGTTTCTCAATCTTTCCAACACCTCTGCATTCCTCCTCATGGCATTGGGAGCTGCAGTGTGTCACACAGTGTATTCTTTTGTCCTATCAGTCCCATCCGGAAAATGTTCATTGCAATGAGTCCTTGGTCTTGGAGCACAAGTTTTTAAAATATTCCTTTGTAATATTCTGAATTTCTTTGGTGTCTGTTGTATTGTTTCTCTGTTCATTGCTGATTTTCTAATTTGGGTTCTCTTTTGGCTAGTTGGGCCAAGGCTCTGTAAATTTTGTTTAACTTCTCAAAGAACTCTTAGATTTGGTGATTCTTTGTGTTGTTTTTTTCTTATTTCTATTTTGTTGATTTGTGTCCTGATTTTTATTATTTCTTTATATCAAGAGTGTTTGGATTTGTCTTATTCTTGTTATTTCAAAGTATTGAGTTTCATTATGAAGACATTTTTGCTCTTTCTGATTTTTTTAATGTAGGCACTTAGAACTATAAATTTCCCTCCTAGGACTATTTTTCCTTATAGGAAGCTTTGCTGTGTTGTGTTTTCATTTTCATTTAGTTTTAGGATGCTATTTTATTTTTCTCTTGATTTCTTCTTTGACCAACTCATCACATAGTAATAGTAATGAGTTGTTTACATCAGTTTGCATATTTTCTAGAAGCATTTTTTCCATAAGTTTTAAATTTTATTATGGCTATATTGGAACAAACAGTGGTTTCAGTCTTTTTGAATTTGTAAATACTTGTTTTGTGTCTTAACATATGGTTTATTTTAGAAAAACTTCCATGTACTGCTGAGTAGAATGTGTTGGGTGAATATTCTATAAATATTTATTAAGTCTAATATTGCTAGGAATTGAACTCAGGACCTCTGGAAGATCAGTCAAGTGCTCTTAATCATTGAACCATCTCTAGTCCCATGTATGTATGTATGTATGTATTTTTACAGTCTGTTTATGTTGTGGAAAAAATTCTTCAATCATGCTTGATTGATTTGCTGGGTATATTATTTAGGTTGACTGTCATAGTCTTTTAGGACTTGAAATGCATTTCTCCAGACTCTTGTGGTTTTCAGATTTTCTGCTGAGAACTTAACTGTTATTCTTATGAGTTTCTTGAAGCCTTTAACATTCTTTGTTTGTTGTATATGTCTAGTGTTTTGAATATTATGCATCATGGGGCATTTCTCTCCTGGTCCTGTCTATTTGGTATTTTGTATGCTTCTTGTACTTGATAGGCACCTCCTTCTTTGGGTTGGAGAAATTTTCTTGTATGAATTTGATGAAAATATTTTTTGTTCCTTTGACTTGGGTTTCTTATCTTTTCTCTATTTCTATTAGCCATAGATTTTTTATATTGTTTAAGATTTCCTTGATATTTTGTACCTGGATTCTTTAATTTTTTAACATTTTCTTTGACTGAGATTTCCATCTTTTCTACTTTGTCTTCTATTCCTGAGGGTCTCCCTTTCATGTCTTGTACTCTGTTAGTAAACTAATCTCTGAGGTTTTTATTTGACTTCCTACATGTTATTTTTTTTTAAAGATGTGGTGGTGGGAAGGATGGCTCAACAAGGGGCAGTTGGTCCCATGAGGGCTCAGTGGGGTCACAGCAGGTTGTCTGAGGCATCAACAGGTCCCCTTGGTGGGTAGGAGACCATGTCGAGTGAGAGACAGACAGATATGCCATGCAGAAAGAGAGTTTGGGTATAGAGTTTATTTAGTGGGTTATTGAGGGAAAAGGGAAGGGAAGGGGAAGGTGAGAAGGAGGACAGGGAGGGAGAGAGAGGGGGGAGGGAGGGAGGAAGGGAGGGAGGGAGGGTGAGAGGGAGAGGGAAAGGGAGGAGACGGAGACAGACAACAGCTACCTCTTCAGAAGAGGGATGGAAAGAGAGAGAGAATGGGCTGGAGGAGGTGGAAGATCCACTTGCCTAGGCAGAAGGGGGGTGGTTAGGAGTAGCCTGAGCTTGTCTCTTAAAGGGAAATGGTACCCAGGGGACAGACCAGGTCAGCAGATCATAACACTACATATTGAGGTTTATGTGTGTGCCAGCCCCCTAAAGCTCTCAGGATCCAGAAGGAATGCTATAGCAAGCGAAAACTGACTAAAATGTATCTGAGGGTAAACAATTCAGCTCACATATGTGTTTTGATTATGTCCTTTTATTCTTCCAATGTTCATGCTCTCTCTTGATCCCACAAGCTTTCCAGTTTATATACCTGTTAAGAATATTTTCTAACACCAACAGAGCCTCTTCACTGGTACAAAGAATTCCAATCAGACTAGATTAAGCCAAATTAAATGCCTGAGTTTAATAGATGGTAGACTCCTGAGTGGCTGGGAGCATGACAGGGAGAAGACAGGGAGCACGCACATAAACCCAAAACCACAGTGTTCCTTCTCTGGGCAGCCACCTAAATTCCCTGTGGGAGGGGTCAGCACTTGGCAGGCTGGGAGTTGGAGTCTGAACCAACATTCCAGACTCTTTGGATATAGGAGTGCGACAAGGAGCTGAGGTGATATTTATGACCAACATTTAGGCTCTTTTTGGATAAAGGGGCATTGGCTCAAGTCTGGCTACTTCCTGCAGGCATGGGGAGATGTGGGAGAGGGGAGAGCTGGGATTTGGTGGGTTTACGCTCAGTGAGAAGTGTGGCTGGGGTAGCATCCAGTCTGCTGTCATACTGGAGTTTTTAGGCAGCTGCTTTTTTTTTTTTTTGAGGAAGAAGAGAAGGCAGGTGGCTAGGAAAAAATATTGTTATTACTGATCCTATGCATTAACTTCCAGAAAGAATAGAACAGGGAAGTGCCTTGGTTGGACAGGTGAGGCTTGGGAATATCAGATACAACCAGATTCTAGTTGGTAGGTGTCCTTCATTTGGAGAGTTGGTACCGATGCTGAAGTCCCAGGAGCTGTTGCAGGCATCTGGCATTATCTGGAGAGCTCTTTGTGAGTTGGTCTTTGCCCAGGCAGCAGGAGTGACCTGTAAGATATGCTTGAAACTGGCTGCGGTTAGCAAAAGGCTCTGGAGACTGTTAGATTTTTTACCAGACCTGATTGATATAGCAGTAGAACTTTTCCAGGAACCTATAAGAGAACTGGAACAGATTTATATCATGGTAAAAGGCTATTGCTTTAGGTTAAAAGGTATGAACATTTTAGAAAACATTTAAAGAAAACTGAGAACTCTGAACCTCTGAAGATACACTGGAAACCTGTTAATTCTGGACTATAAAGAACAGTACCTTAAGTTGTCAAATGCCCTTAGACAGATCTGGGAGGGATAATTGAGCAAAAATGAGACAGCCTTTTAGCTATGCAGGCAATCCCAAATCCCCTCCTAGTCTTTGGAGAACACCATTTGTAACATGAGGAACTGTTTGTTGGGGTTTCTGTCCTGCCCACTTCCCACGGTCATTAGATCCCAAAGAATCACATAGAAGGTCTACATAAGTTATAAACTGATTGGCCCATTAGCTCAGGCTTTGTATTAGCTCTTACAACTTATATTAACCCATTATATCTATTCTATGTTAGCCACATGGCTTGGTACCTTTTTCAGTGGGCAGGTTATATCTTCCTTCTTCAGTGTCTGCACAGGACTGGGGAAAAATGGGCTTTCTTCTTCCCAGAATTCTCCTGTTCTTGCCCCACCTCTACTTCCTGTCTGGTTGCCTCACCTATACTTCCTGCCTGGCTACTGGCCAGTCAGCATTTATTTAAAACATGATTGACAGAATACAGACAATTCCCCCGCACCAGCCATCCTTAGAAGCACTGCTTGCCATTAGATGTTGAGTATGAGAGGCCCATTGATTTTCCTGTGCAGGGAAGATTTAGTCTACCTGGCTTGGCAGGATGAGAAGATTGATTCCGGGGTGAAGCATCTAGAAAGCTGGAGAGGTAAAAGGCCACTTTTGCTGTGTGGGTGGCTATGCCAAACCCAAAGGCAAGGCCTGGAGTGGAAGGCCTTCTGTCTTCTTGGAGGAGCTAAAGGGTGTTGCAGGAGTACATGTCTTTGCGTTAGAAGCTTTTGTTAAAAGGTCACAATCTCAGATCTGTGTGGGACCACACACACAAACCCAAGGCACTTGAGAACCAGGCACCATTACCAGTTATTTTAAACTGGGCATATAAGCTAAGTTTATTTTTATTTTTTCCAGTTTATTTATTTTTTATTAAAAATTGCCATCTCCTCCCCTCCTCCTTCCCCCTCCCTCCCCTCCCCTCCACCCACACCCCCACTCCCTCCCTCTCCAGGCCAAAGAGCCATCAGGGTTCTCTACACTATGGTGAGTCCAAGGTCCTCCCAACTCCCTCCAGGTCCAGGAAGGTGATCAACCAAACTGACAAGGCTCACACAGAGCCCATCCTTGCGTAGAGACCAAGCCCATCACAATTGTCCTTGGCTTATCAGTCAGCCTCCACCATCAGCCACTTTCAGAGAGTCTGATTTGGTCGGATGTTCCATCAGTCCCATTCCAACTCGACTTGGTGATCTCCCGTTAGTTCTGTCCTGCCGTCTCAGTGGGTGAACGTATCCCTCATGGTTCTGACTTTCTTTCTCATGATCTCTCTCCTTCTGCTCCTCATCAGGACCTTGGGAGCTCAGACCGGTGCTCCAATGTGGGGCTCTGTCTCGATCTCCATCCATCGCCGGGTGAAGGTTCTATGGTGATATGCAAGATATTCATGAGTATGGTTATAGGATCTGGCCTTTTTCGGCTCCCTCTCCACAGCTGCCCAAGGAACTAGCTGGGGGCATCTCCCTAGACACCTGGGAACCCCTCTAGAGTCAAGTTTCTTGACAACCCTCAAATGGCTAACTTAATTAAGATATATGCTTCCCTGCTCCCATGTCCACCCTTCCTATATCCCAAGCATCCCCTTCCCCCAAGATCTCCCCATCCTCCCCTCCATGCTTTTCTCTCTCTATCTCCCCTTGCCCCCATCCCACCCCACCCCCAAGTTCCCAATTTATGCCCAGCAATCTTATCTACTTCCAACATCCAGAGGATAACTGTATGTTTTTATTTGGGTTCATCTTCTTATTGTCTTCTCAAGGATCACGAATTATAGGCTCGATGTCCTTTAATTATGGCTAGAAACCGATTATGAGTTAGTACATCCCGTGTTCATCTTTTTGGGTCTGGGTTACCTCACTTTAGAATAGTGTTTTCTATTTCCATCCATTTGCATGCAAAATTCAAGATGTCATTGCTTTTTACCGCTGAGTAGTATTCTAATATGTATATATTCCACAGTTTCTTCATCCATTCTTCCACTGAAGGGCATCTAGGTTATTTCCAGGTTCTGGCTATTACAAATAATGCTGCTATGAACATAGTTGAACAAATGTTTTTGTAGTATGATTTGGCATCTCTTGGGTAAATTCCCAAGAGTGGAATTGCTGGGTCCTGGGGTAGGTTGATCCCGAATTTCCTGAGAAACCGCCACACTGTTTTCCAAAGTGGTTGCACAAGTGTGCATTCCCACCAGCAATGGATGAGTGTACCCCTTACTCCACAACCTCTCCAGCAAAGGCTATCATTGGTGTTTTTGATTTTAGCCAATCTGACAGGTGTAAGATGGTATCTCAAAGTTGTTTTGATTTGCATTCCCCTGATCGCTAAGGACGTTGAGCATGACCTTAAGTGTCTTTTGGCCATTTGAACTTTTCTGTTGAGAATTCTCTGTTCAGTGCAGAGCCCCATTTTTTAAATGGGTTAATTAGCATTTTAAAATCTAGTCTCTTGAGTTCCTTATATATTTTAGAGATCAGACCTTTGTCAGTTGCAGGGTTAGTGAAGATCTTTTCCCAGTCAGTAGGCTGCCTTTGTGTCTTAGTGATAGTGTCCTTTGCTTTACAGAAGCTGCTCAGCTTCAGGAGGTCCCATTTATTCAATGTTGCCCTTAATGTCTGTGCTGCTGAGGTTATACGTAGGAAACGGTCTCCAGTACCCATATGTTGTAGAGTACTTCCCACTTTCTCTGCTATCAGGCTCAGTGTGTTCCAATTAATGTTGAGGTCTTTAATCCATTTGGACTTGAGTTTTGTGCATGGTGATAGATATGGATCTACTTTCATTCTTCTACAGGTTGACATCCAGTTATACCAGCACCATTTGTTGAAGATGCCCTCTTTCTTCCATTGTGCACTTTTGGCTCCTTTATCAAAAATCAGGTGTTCATAGATTTTTGGGTTAAGATCCGGGTCTTCTATTCAATTCCATTGGTCGACTTCTCTGTTTTTATGCCAATACCAAGCTGTTTTCAATACTGTAGCTCTGTAATAGAGTTTGAAGTCAGGGATGGTAATGCCTCCAGAAGTTCCTTTATTGTATAAGATTGTTTTGGCTATCCTGGGTTTCTTGTTTTTCCATATAAAGTTGATTATTGTCCTCTCAAGATCTGTGAAGAATTTTGTTGGGTCCCTGATGGGGATTGCATTGAATCTATAGATTGCTTTTGGTAGAATTGCCATTTTTACTATGTTGATCCTCCCAATCCAAGAGCATGGGAGATCCTTCCATTTTCTGGTATCTTCTTCAATTTCTTTCTTCAAAGACTTAAAATTCTTGTCAAATAAATCCTTCACTTCCTTGGTTAGAGTTACCCCAAGATATTTTATGCTATTTGTGGCTATTGTGAAAGGTGATACTTCTCTGATTTCCCTCTCTGCTTCCTTATCCTTTGTGTATAGGAGGGCAACTGATTTTTTGGAGTTGATCTTGTATCCTGCCACGTTACTGAAGGTGTTTATCAGCTGTAAGAGTTCTTTGGTGGAGTTTTTGGGGTCGCTTATGAACACTATCATATCATCTGCAAATAACGAAAGTTTAACTTCTTCCTTTCCAATTCGAATCCCCTTGATCCCCTTATGTTGTCTTATTGCTATTACTAGGACTTCAAGCACTATATTGAAGAGATAAGGAGAGAGTGGACAGCCTTGTCGTGTTCCTGAATTTAGTGGGATGGCCTTGAGTTTCTCTCTGTTTAGTTTGATGTTAGCTGTTGGCTTGCTGTAAATAGCCTTTATTATATTTAGGAATGACCCTTGTATCCTTATTCTCTCTAAGACCTTTATCATAAAGGGGTGTTGAATCTTGTCAAATGCTTTTTCAGCATCTAATGAGATGATCATATGGTTTTTTTTTCATTTAGTTTATTTATATAATGGATTACATTGATAGATTTTTGTATGTTGAACCAGCCCTGCATCTCTGGGATGAAGCCTACTTGATCATAGTGGATAATTTTTCTAGTGTGTTCTTGGATTCGGTTTGCCAATATTTTATTGAGAATTTTTGCATCGATGTTCATGAGTGAGATTGGCCTGTAATTCTCTTTCTTGGCTGGGTCTTTGTGTGGTTTAGGTATCAGGATAACTGTAGCTTCATAAAAAGGAATTTGGCAATGACTCTTCTGTTTCTATATTATGAAATACCTTAAGGAGTATAGGTATTAGGTCTTCTTGAAAGTTCTGGTAGAATTCTGCATTGAAATCATCTGGTCCTGGGCTCCTTTTGGTAGGGAGGTTTTTGGTCACAGTTTCTAATTCTTCGCGGCTAACAGGACTATTTAGAATGTTCACCTGGTCCTGGTTTAACTTTGGTATATGGTACTTATCTAAATAAAGTCCATTCCTTTTACATTTTCCAATTTTGTGGCATACAGGCTTTTGTAGTAAGATCTAATGATTCTCTGAATTTCCTCTGTGTCTGTGGTTATTTCCCCCTTATCATTTCTGATCTTATTAATTTGCGTGTTCTCTCTCTGCTGTTTGATTAGTTTGGCTAGGGGTTTGTCAATCTTGTTGATTTTCTCAAGAACCAGCTTTTTGTTTCATTGATTCTTTGGATTGTTTTCTGTGTTTCTATTTTGTTGATTTCTGCCCTCAGTTTGATTATTCTAGTCTTCTTCTCCTCCTAGGTGAATCTGCTTCTTTTTTTTCAAGAGCTTTCAGGTGTGCTGTTAAGTCTCCAATGTGTGCTTTCTCCGTTTTTTTTTAAGAGGGCACTTAGTGCTATGAATTTTCCTCTTAGCACTGCTTTCATAGTGTCCCATAAGTTTGAGTATGTTGTGTCTTTATTTTCATTAAATTCAAGGAAGACTTTAATTTCTTTCTTTATTTCTTCCTTGACCCAGGTGTGGTTCAGTATTGACTGTTCAGTTTTCATGAGTTTGTAGGCTTTCTGGGGGTAGCATTGTTGTTAAATTATAATTTTAATCCATGGTGATCTGACAGGAAACAGGTGGTTACTAATATTTTTTTGTAACTGTGGAAGTTTCCTTTGTTACGAGTATGTGGTCAATTTTTGAAAAGGTTCTATGAGCCCCAGAGAAGAAGGTATATTCTTTTTTATTTGGGTAGAATGTTCTATAGATGTCTGTTAAGTCCATTTGGTTCATTGCCTCCATTAAGTCTTTCAATTCTCTGTTAGGTGTCTGTCTGATTGACCTGTCCATTGGTGAGAGAGGAGTGTTGAAGTCTCCTACTATTAGTGTGTGTGGTTTGATGGCTGCCTTGAGTTCTAGCAGTGTTTCTTTTACATAAGTGGGTGCTTTTATATTAGGGGAATAGATATTCAGGATTGAGACTTCATTCTGAAGGATTTTTCCTGTAATGAGTATAAAGTGTCCCTTTCCATCTCTTCTGATTGATTTTAGTTTGAAATGAACTTTGTTAGAAATTAGTATGGCCACACCGGCTTGTTTCTTAGGTCCATTTGCCTGATAAACCTTTTCCCAACCCTTTACTCTGAGTAGATGTCTGTCTTTGTGGTTGAGGTGTGTTTCTTGTAAACAGCAGAATGTTGGATCCTGTTTTCGTATCCAATCTCTTAGCCTGTGCCTTTTTATAGGTGAATTGAGTCCATTGATATTAAGTGATATTAACGATCAGTGGTTGTTAACTCTGGACATTTTTTTGTAGTAGAATTTGTGTGTTTCCCTTCTTCTAGTTGTGCTGGTGAAGGGTCGCTAGATGTCTGAGTTATTGTGGGCCTTGTTGGACTCCTTGGTTTGTGATTTTCCTTCTATTACTTTCTGCAAGGCTGGATTTGTGGCTATGTATTGTTTAAATCTGTTTTTGTCTTGGAATAACTTGTTTTCTCCATCGATGGTAAATGCAAGCATTACTAGGTATAGTAGTCTGGGCTTGCATCCAT
Organism: Arvicola amphibius; assembly: GCF_903992535.2. NCBI lineage: Eukaryota > Metazoa > Chordata > Mammalia > Rodentia > Cricetidae > Arvicola > Arvicola amphibius. The sequence goes on along the minus strand of NC_052060.1, from coordinate 413,004 downwards.
GTTCCCTTAGTGTCTGTAGCACATCTCTCCAAGACCTTCTGGCTTTCTTGGTTTCCAGTGAGAAGTCAGGTGTAATTCTGATAGGTTTCCCTTTATATGTTACTTGACCTTTTTCCTTTGCAGCTCTTAATATCTGTTCTTTATTCTGTATGTTTTGTGTTTTGATTATTATATGGCGCGGGGATGCTTTCTTTTGATCCAGTCTATTTGGTGTTCTGTATGCTTCTTGTACCTTCATAGGAATATCCTTCTTTAGGTTGGGGAAATTTTCTTCTATAATTTTGTTGAATATATTTTCTGAGCCTTTGAGTTGCAATTCTTCTCCTTCTTCTACCCCAATTATTCTTAGGTTTGGTCTTTTCATGGTGTCCCAGATTTCCTGGATGGTTTGTGTTAAGAATTTGTTGGATTTGATTTGTTCTTTAATCTGTGAGTTTATTTCCTCTATAGTATCTTCAGAGTCCGAGATTCTTTCTTCCATCTCTTTTATTCTGTTGGTAATACTTGTCTCTGTAGTTTCTGTTCCTTTACTCAGAATTTCCATTTCCAGTCTTCCCTCAGAATGTGTTTTCTTCATTACCTCCATTTCATTTTTCAGGTCTTGTACTGTTTCCCTTACCCGTTTGATTGTTTTTTCTTGTTTTTCTTGGGTATCTTTGAGAGATTTATTTATTTCGTCTACCTTTTTGTTTGTTATCTCCATTTCTTTATGGCAGTTTTTTACCTCCTGCTGTTCTTCTTTTTCGGCGTGGTGTGTATTGCGGAGTCAGAGGAAGGGAGACCCAGGACACGACCACGTGCGTGGGAGGATTGTTTATTAAGGGAAGGGAGTGCTCCACAGTGTGGGTGGGACGGGTCAAGGGAGGGAGGAAAAAGGGGGAGAAAGATAAAGAGAAAGAGAGAGAGAGAGCACATGGCGGGGTTTTTAGCTTTTAAAGGGGCACGGTGTTCCTGGGAAATGTAGTTTTCCAGTCCGGCAGGGTGAAACTGATCCTTTTGGGAGGTGTGGTCCTCATCCCATGAGAATCACATCTCCACCCTTTTTGGTTTATTAAAAATTTGGGGGGGAGTCTTAGTGGGTAGGGAATGGGGGCATAGCCCGGTCTCATAGCTGCTTCCTGCTGACTTTGTGGGCGTTGAGGGATTTTTTTTGGGGGGGTGTTCGATGTCCTGGTGTCCTGGTCCCATTTGCTGGCGTCCTGGGATGGTTCTGGTGTGTCCTGGTAATGATGTCCTGTTTACTGACGTCCTGGGATGTCCTGGTGGTCCGTGTCCTGGGGATGGCTGATTGAAACCGCATCCGTTGCTGTCTTGAGGAACTGGGTTGTCGTTAGGTGCTGGAAAACAAGAATCGCATTAGGAAAGGAAAGATTAAGGGGGGGGATATGAGGTGGAGGCTTAAGGATTCGAGGTGGTGGGGGGCTTTAGGGTTTTTTTGAGGCCAAGAGTGATAAAAAATTAAATGATACTTATTCCGTTTGAATACTTATTTTGTTTGTGTCCAATCCGTTCAGGTGTGTCAAGCTGGCTTCCTAGAACTTAAAGAAAATGCCTTAAAAGAGAAATAAGGTTTTTTTGACCACATTTATCATCTGAATCCCTTGTCTCCGTGAGCGATGATGATAACTAAGTAGTTATTTAGAATTTAGAGGTCATACATAGGAAAAGGAAAAGGAAGAGGGTGTGTTAGTGTAAGAAAGAGATAAGTGTAGATGGAACCGTTATTTTTCTTGGACTGAAGTTGGTGTCCTCTGGAACTTGAGAGAGCAAGGTCCTGTCTGAGTTACTGTGAATGAGGAATCTTCTTGAGTTGGAGGAGTAAATGGTTTAAGGTGTGACAGGTGAATCCAGTGAGGAAGTCCTTCGAGCTTGGCAGCTGTGGGAGTTAGAAGAATTACTCTGAGGGGACCCTGCCATTTAGGGGAAAGGGGTGAGGGATGTTGACCTGGGGGAGAAAATAGTACCTGTTCTCCAATCTTAATTGGTGGTGGACATGGATAAGCACATGGTCGAGGTAATGAGTGATCAGTGAAATCCCACAGTAGCGAGCGTAAGTGGGTTAGTAATGGCGTGAGCAGGTGATCAGGTAGAGGGGAGGTTTTAGGTGGAAGGCCAGGGGTTAGAACCGGCCGTCCATACATGAGTTCAAAGGGTGAAATAAACAGCAGGCTCTTTGGTAGGGCCCTGAGTCTAAGAAGGGCCAAAGGTAAGAGCTTTACCCAGTCAAGATGCAGTTCCTGTGACAACTTAAGAAGGGTGTCCTTTAGAGAGCGATTGGCACACTCAACCTTACCTGAAGACTGAGGATGGTACGGGATATGAAAATGCCAAGGAATGTCGAGAGCCTTGGACAGGTTTTGAGAAATCTGGGAGGTGAATTCAGGACCGTTGTCTGATTGGAGAGAGGTTGGAATCCCAAACCGGGGGATGATTTCTCGGAGAAGAATATCGGAGACTGTTTGGGCTCTCTTGTTAGTAGTGGGGAAGGCTTCAACCCCCTCGGACATTGTATCCACCAAAACCAGAAGATATTTAACTCTTTTGACTGTAGGCATATGAGTAAAGTCCAGCTGCCAGTCAGTTCCTGGAAGAGAGCCCCTAGCCTGATGGGTAGGAAAAGGGAAGCTACGGTATTTAGTCTTAGGATCTGACTTTTGACAGATCTGACAGGAGGTAGTCATGGCCTTTAGAAATCTTATATCCTCAGGAGTAGGTTGGAGATGAACCTTAACAAAGTGGAGCAGGGCCTTTTTATTAGGGTAAAAGAGCCGGTGTAGGTAGGACAGGATCTGCTGGGTGTCGGGTGTCTGTGGGAGTGTGGGCTATACTGTAAGGACTCCCTGGGGAGACTGAGGTAGATCTGGGCTCTGGAGTGCTGCTGTCTTAGCTGCCCTGTCAGCCCGATTGTTTCCCTTGGAAATGGTAGAACTGTCGGACTGATGAGACCGACAGTGAATAATTCCTATAGCTTTAGGGAGATGAGAAGCTTTTAATAAGTCCATGATATGGTCAGAATTAGTTATGGATCCACCTTTTGTCGTAAGAAGCCAGCGCTCCTTCCAGATAGCTGTGTGGGATAAGAGGATATGAAATGCATACTTAGAGTCTGTGTAAACATTTAAAATTTGTCCTTCTGCTAGCTGAAAGGCACGGGTGAGAGCTATTAGTTCAGCCTGCTGGTTGGTAGTATGAGCAGGGAGTGCCTTTGCCTCAATTATCTCTGTATCTGATACTATAGCATAACCCACTTTATGAGTCCCATCACATAAAAAGGAGCTGCCATCTGTGTACCAGGTGTAAGTGGCCTGGGACAGTTTGCCCTCCTGTATATGTGAGGGGTGAGGTAGTAGATCCTCTAGGATTTCAATGCAGGAGTGGGATGGGGAGTCATCAACCTTAGGTCGAGGTAGAAGGTTTGAAATATTAAGAGGCGGGCAGCATTGAAATGTGAGACTGGCATCTTCCACCAGCGCCACCTGTAGGGAAAGAACTCGAGAAGGGGGTAGGGTTTGTAAGCCTTTGTAAGTTAGGAGATTGGACAAGTTATGGTGAGAGAAGACTGTGGTATGCGCTCCAAAGGTCAGTTTTTTTGACTCACGAATCAGAAGCTCAGCAGCTGCCAGCGCACGTATGCAGGGTGCCCAGCCCCGAGTGGTGAGGTCCATCTTCTTTGACAGGTATGCTACAGGTGCAAAAGAAGGTCCCAGTTGATGTCCTAAAACCCCGAGAGCGTATCCCTCCTTCTCTGCTACATAAAGAGAAAAGGGACGAGTTAAATCCGGAAGATGAAGAGCTGGGGCTTGAATGAGAGCCTGTTGGAGTCTCTGGAAGGGCTTTATGATCGAATGGGGTAAGGGCTCACACAGGGAGCCCAGAGCTGCTTCGTACAGGGGATGAGCTAAAAGGGAAAAGGAAGGGCTCCAGGAACGCAGGAAACTGGCCACTCCCAGGAATGATAAGACCTCTTCTTTGGTCACAGGAACTGTAAGGGATTGAATTAGTTTTTTCTGTCTACAGTAATAGCCTTTTGTGTTGGGGTTATGGTTAAACCCAAATACGTTACCTCAGTAGTGGACAGCTGGGCCTTAGAGGATGAGACTCTATAGCCCCTTTTGGATAGGAAGTTTAATAGGGCGGCAGTGTCCGTCTTGCTGATCTCCAAAGATGGGCTGCATAGGAGAATGTCATCTACATATTGAATTATTTTTGATTTATGGAGAGACAGTGAAAGCAGATCAGAGGCCAAAGCCTGGCCAAAGAGGTGTGGGCTGTCCCGGAATCCCTGGGGAAGGACGGTCCAGGTGAGCTGTGTGGAGAAATTAGTGTCTGGGTCAGTCCAGGTGAAGGCAAAGATGTTTTGAGATTGAGGGCTAAGGGGAATGGAGAAAAAGGCATCCTTAAGGTCTAGAACTGAAAAGTGAGAGGTTCCTGGAGGAATATTGGATAAAAGTGTAAAGGGATTAGCAACCACTGGGTGAAGAGGAACAACAGCTGAGTTAATAAGCCGGAGATCCTGGACCAAATGATAAGTCCCGTTAGGTTTCTTAACAGCCAGTATAGGGGTGTTGAAAGGGGAGGAGATGGTGCAGAGCAGTCTTTTCCTCAAAAGGTCAGAGATAATCGGTTTAAGTCCTCTATGGCTCTGGGAAGAGAGAGGGTACTGAGCTTGAGTAATGTATCTGGTGGGGTCCTGTAATTGAATGACCACAGGGGAATGGTGTTTAGCAACGGCAGGATTTTGAGTGTCCCATACCAGAGGATCCACCAGGGAGGCTGGAAGAGGAAGAAAGGCGTTAGTGTCAGAAGGCTGGGGAGCCAGGAGCAGCAGTAACTGTGTCGTTGGCAAGTCTGGAACAAAGCGAGTGGGGGGAGCAAAAGAAATGGAGGCTCCCAGTTTAGCTAAAAGATCTCTTTCCATTAAGGGCACTGGGCAGGTTGGCATGACTAAAAATGAATGAGTGAGAAAAATACCTCTAAACACGCAATTGAGTGGCAGAGTCCGCTGGGGCAAATAGGGCTGTCCCCCTACCCCGACAATAGGGGAATTTGAAGGAGAGGTTGGCCCCCAAAATTCCCTCAGAACCGAATATGTAGCTCCAGTATCCAAGAGAAATGAGATGAGCCTTCCCGATACAGTGAGAAGTACCCGTGGCTCCTGGCTGCAGATGACCGTGGCAGTCGGGGCGGAGCTCGGGCACCTTCAGTCATCCAAGGCCAGACCCAAGAGGTCCACTTGGGCATTCTCTGTGTCTGCATCACTGAGCACACGAGGACAATCTATAGACCAGCGACCTTCCCTGTGACACCTTGGGCAAGGTCCCTTGGGGCTGCTTTGGGGATTGGGGCATGCTCGGGCCCAGTGGTCCATTTTACCACATTTGAAGCACGGACCAGGTGGATCACGCCTTCCGGGAGGCGGGGGTGGTGCCCGGTTGGGGCGGGACGAATAGCCCATCATGTCAGTCGGTTGAGCAGCTGCGGGTACCACGTGGCAGTGACCGTGGGCCTTGTCATTTCTCGAGTGATATACCTTAAAGGCTACCTCTAGAACTTCCGCCTGCGGGGTTAAAGGGCCATTCTCCAAACGCCTGAGTTTGACTTTGATATCTGGATAGCACTGATTAAAAAAAATGAGTCATTAGTATGTTTCTGCCTTCTGTACTCTCCGGGTCTAGGTTTGTGAACTGTAACAGGGCCTTTGTGAGACGGTCCAGAAATGAAGAAGGATTTTCCTTCGTATCCTGAATGACCTCTGAGAGTTTAGAATAATTTACTCGTTTGAGGGCAGCCTTACGTAGGCCTGCCAGGAGACATGTTATGAATTGGTCTCTGGCCAGGATATCCCCTGGGCTGTTATAATCCCAATGGGGGTCCTGTTCCGGAACCGCCTCTGCTCCAAGGGGATGTGATGCTAGAGTTTGGTGAACCTCGTTTGCGTATTGTCTTGCCTGTTCCCAAACCCGTCTGCATTCCTCGGGCAGGAGATTATTGGCTAATATAGTGTACACGTCATGGAATGTCATATTATAAGACTGTGTTAGGTACTGAAATTCCTTAATAAAAGTGGTAGGGTTACATGTGTAAGACCCAAGTAAGTTAGCCACGTGAGAGAGCTCGGACAATGAGAACGGAACATGAACCTTTACTAGACCATCTATGCCAGCAACCTCCCGCAGCGGCAGGATGGCCGCAGGCTTAATTTGATCCGGATCAGGATCTGGCCTGGTGACCGCCGGCGTGCGTGTAAGAGGAGGGGTGAATGAGGGTGCTAGAGCGCTGGAATGCGGAGAACGCCGCCCGCGATATCCTAGAAGACCGAGGAGGCAGAGTTGGGCAGGCGGGGGATGGGGAGGATGAAGCACCTGAAGTCCCACGTGATCTTCTGATCTTCGCCGAGACCTAGACTGGGACCATCTGCGCAAAGGGGGAGGGGAGGGGGAGGAGGAGGAGCTGCTGGGAGGAGAGCGGTGGAAAGAAGAATGTTTAGGTGGAGTTTTGTTACGTCTGGACCCGGAGGAAGCAAGGTTAGGTGAAGATTTTTTAGCCTCGGGAGGTCGTTCCTTGGACCTAAAAGAGACCTTGGGGGATTTAAGTGAAGTGTCGTCCACTTGGGCGGAACGAAGGGAGGCTGTTCTCCTGGGCCTGGAAGGTGGGGGTTCATCCGCAGGGTCCATTGTGGGAGTGGCTGGTCTTGAATTAGCAGCAGGTGGCATAGCTAGAAACATGTGGGCAGATGAACAACGAGAAAGGGCAGAAGAATCTGTCTTGAGAGCTAGGTAAAAGAAAGCACAGACATATATTAGTTCCTTACATCTGCCTGTGCGATGGCAGTGATTGGCTAACTCCCGTAAAATATCGGGTTCACAGGTACCGTTAGGCGGCCATTTGCAATTACCCTTTAAGGAATATGTGGGCCATTTCTTTGAGCATAGACTTATTAACTTTGTTTGGCGAACGCCTGGCATTAGAGCGTGGGGCTTGAGTGTTTCTAAGAGCTGCCCCAGTGGGGATGAGGGGGGAATCAGCTTGGACTGCTTGGTTCCCATAGCTAGACCGTGAACACGCCCGCAAAAAAACCGTGGCACTTCAAACCTTACAAGGACCGTTCCTGGCAGGTGAAATGCATGCAGATGAAACGAACATTCAGGCATGTGACCCAGCATCCCGGTGCCACACGCGGAATGTTATGCTTGGCTGGCTGAACCCTCAAGTCTACAAGAGGACCGTTCCTTAGACAGGAGGGGTGCAGCAAGGCCAAGCCTCCGTCCTGGACGGGAGATCACACCGTAGTGATCACGTGGAGAGTCAGAAGCAGGGAAGGAAGAAAGGAAAAGAAAGCCGGGAGCCCCAGGCCCCGGGTGCGGGCAGGGTGAGAGGCTTTTTTTGCTGTCTCAGGCACGGTCAGAGCTGGGAACGGAAGCCGGATTGAAGGCTGGAGAAGGGGACTAGAGAAGTCCCCCTGACCCGAGAAACAACCAACAGGCCGTTGAGCGCTCAGTGATGACCAGTGGGTGGGCCAGGGTCGTTTGACTAGCTGGAAGGGAACGAACTCACACCGGTTGAAGCCGGTGTTGGTCGCAGAGCCACGCACAGGCAGATGCTGAGATGTGGAGCAAGTGGTTTAGTCCATAGGGCCTCCGGTCCTCAGGTCTCAGGTCTCCAGGTCTTTAGCTGGTCCCGGCAAGGTCCGGGGGAACCAGGCTGGCGCCAAGCCCGGAGCCCCAGTCCCGAAATCCGGGGGACACAGCCATCGGGTTTGGCACCAATGCTGTTCTTCTTTTTTGGCGTGGTGTGTATCACGGAGTCGGAGGAAGGGAGACCCAGGTTGCGACCACGTGTGTGGGAGGATTGTTTATTAAGGGAAGGGGGTGCTCCACAGTGCGGGTGGGACGGGTCAAGGGAGGGAGGAAAAAGGGGGAGAAAGATAAAGAGAAAGAGAGAGAGAGCACATGGTGGGGGTTTTTAACTTTTAAAGGGGCACGGTGTTCCTGGGAAATGTAGTTTTCCAGTCGGGCGGGGTGAAACTGATCCTTCTGGGAGGTGTGGTCCTCATCCCATGAGAATCACACCTCCTGTTTAAGGTCCTCTATTATTTTCATAAAGTACTGTTTAAGGTCGATTTCTTCTATTTCCTCTGGAGTAGGGTGTACAATTCTTGTTGTTTCGGAAAGCCTGGATTCTGGTGATGTCATGTTGCCTTTCGGGTTGTTGGGGTAGTTCTTGCATTGGTGCTTGCCCATCTCTTTCTTCTAATGGAGCTAGGATAGACTTGGTGTCTTGGTCCAATCTTTGCTGTGACTGAATCTGGGTGGCTCTTCTCAGACCTGGAGCAGGAGCTATTTCTTGCAGCACAATCTGAAGGAGCCAGCACTGCCTTGCCGGAATCCTCAGACCTGCCTAGAGGGCAGCCTATCTCACCTCTGTGTGGGTGGCCTTGGTACAGGAGCAGGACACTTGAATACACTAGGGTAGGCTTGGGAGAGATAGGGACGTGTGTACCAAAGACACCCCTGCACCAAGCGCTGGGGGAGGGGGGATGTGCTCTCTTCCAGGACAGGTCGCCCCAGGATAGCACACAATCACTCGTCCAGATGGGACTCCACAGCACTGAATCAGGGATTCCTGATAGCCTAGGGACACTGCAGGGACCAAAGGGCAAAGGTGGTGGCAGGGTGGGATGGAGTATTCCACAGGGAACCTTGCAGCACAATCCTCCACTGGGTCTTCAGTTTCAGGCTAATGGCTCCTTGCTGGGCAGGAATCTCAGACTAAGGCCCAGCTTGCCAGCGGCAAGCTGAGTGAGATAAAGGAACTCCCCCCTCACCACTGACTCCCTGCCCGGGTAAGGGCCAGGCAGGGTGGTTTTGTGGCCCCTAAGGAGTGGAGCGGTGCCTTAGGGATGCTGGGATGGGGTAGGAAGAGAAGAACAGAAGGCGCGGGAGAAACCCCTGCAGAACGATCAGAAAGATTCAGGGGTCAAGGAATGTCTGCAGCAGCTAAATTTAGATGTGTATTTTATCCAATTAGTTACAGTTTACCAATGCTAGTAGAATATTAGCCTGCATGGGAACTCTTACCAAAGATGGCAGTGAGGTTAAAAAAAAATGGCGGCTACCCACATGTTTGTATTTTTTTCTAGAGCTGTTGTAATCTGGAAGCACACATGCACACAGAGACATAAATCCACATACTCACACAGATATATTGTGGCCACATCATTCTAACAGATAGACAAATAGGATACTTTTGGAAACCTGTGTCAGCTGACCAACTTTAAAATCCCAGGGCAGTTAGGCCTCCGCTGTCTTCAGGAGTTAGGTTTAGATCCCCGAATCCAGAGCCCCGATGACTGTGGAGGGGCGGGATTGGGGGGCAGGACAAAACCATGTGATACAAATCAGCAGAGAAGAGGTGGACAGGGGTGGGACAAGAGTGCTGGCCACGAATAAGCAGAGCGAGAGAGAGAGAGAGAGAGAGAGAGAGAGAGAGAGAGAGAGAGAGAGAGAGAGAGAGAGACAGAGAGACAGAGAGACAGAGAGAGAGAGAGAGAGAGGCGGGGGTGGGGGAGTGGAGGGTAAGAAGACAGACCGCATATAGGAACTGCGGGCTTTTGGAGCATTGTTAGATTAGGTTAGATAGCCCCAATTTATAAAAGGATATTTTGTAAAAGGCCACTTAATGGTGTTTGAATAATCGGCTTGGAATTGGAACTAGAAGCTCGTGCCTGTGTGACTCAAGCCTGTTGAGATGCGTCTACTGAGCAGACCCCTTGAGTCACGAATGGTGGTGCATGAGAAGTGGGTGAGGGACGTCTCCTGACACCCAAGTCCCATCTCAGTGAAAGGCTCAGCTTTTGCCATGTGGATCAGGCTTTTGGCATGGAGGAGACTTTAATGAAAGCCCGAAAAGTGAATGGGTCACCCTGGAAGACCCTACTATAATAGAGCAAAAGAAGGGGAACTCATTGAGTCTGAAGCCGATTTAGTCTGGCAGAGGGTATGCGCAGGAAGGGTGTTTTCCAGCTCGACTTTGGGCCCTGGACCTGCAGGAAAAAAAAAAAAAAAAAAAAAAACGGATTCATCTTGGTGGGACCTCCAACTGTTAAGAATATTTTCTAACAGGGCCTCTCTGCTGTTGCAAAGAATTCTAATCAGACCAGATTAAGCCAAATTAAATGCCTGTGTTTAACAGATGGCGGTCCCGAGTGGCTGGGAGCATGGCAAGGGGAAGACAGAGGGAACAGCACATGCAAACCCAAACATGTGTTCCTTCTCTGGGCAGCCCCCTAAATACCCTGTGGGAGGAGTCAGCGCTTGGCAGGCTGGGAGATGGAGTCTGGACCAACAATACCCACACAGACATAATTAGCAATTCTTTGTGATGGTAACAAGAATACCAGGCATGTATTTTTTTAGGGCCAACAAGACAGATAAGCCTGGCAAAGCAGGCTCCAGTTGGCCTACTTATGTCTCAGAGGGACTGTGACTATGAAGTGGCCAGGCATATCTAAGAAGGGGTTAATAAAGGAAAAGGCTATTATTTCTAAGAGAGAGGGAGTTTGTGTGTTAATTACATTTGTGAGGTTAGTTAACCTAGAAGTTTGTAATTGATAAATGTAGAGAAAAAGGGAAGAAAAACACTGCAGTGCTGTGCACTCTCTAAGCTTGGCTGTTCCCTCAGCAGCTGAACTCAGCCTTTGTGGTAGCCATGGCAAGCAGCCTGAGCTGCAGAAGGAAGAGAAATGGTGCTTGCCTCTATGCCCTCTCCCCTCCACTCTCCCCCCCAACCCTGGGCTCAGCAGTGGGGTGCTGTATCCACTGGCACCCAGATGAGAAGGAATTTCTTTCTTTGGGGCTGGTTTAGTGATCCAAGCTTTTTCCTGTATCTCTAGGGGTGAAGGCACAAACAGTTAATTTTCTAGACCAAGATCTTTTGTCAAATGAAACTGAGGTGAAAGTAAGTACAGGATATTTCTACCTTGTTAGGGTGGAGCAAAGGCCAGCTGGTTACACTCTCCTGAGTTGGCTGTTAGAGGATTCAGGGCCAGCTGGTTCTGCTCATCAGGGAGGTCAGACAGCATGACTCTCCTGCTTAGTACCTGTCTAAGGTCTTACATGGTCTGTTTGCAAGGCTTCTCTCCTTGTCAGATGTTCTGCTATAAAGAATAATTGTGGGGCACTAACTTTATGTAGATTTGACTGTGAGAACAAAGTTTCTTTGATTGAGTGAAGACTTTCACACCAGGGCTCCACAGTGTGGGAAAAATGTCACCTGGTTACCAGTACAAAAAGAAATTATGCCCAATAATTAATACACTGCCGGGATTATTTGGGACAAATCCCATTCTGGAAAGGAAGAGTGCTATGGCTTCACAAGGCTTCTGAAGAAATGACAGCGGCATTCAAAAGGCAGGTTCCCAAAGCCTTGCAGTTTGGGTGTCAGCTAGATGTCAGCTGTACTCTCATTGTATAAGGCTTGGACCAAAGCACCTACATTTTTCATTTCCAGTTTTATTTCAACTTAGGTTTTCTTCATTAATTCTATTTCTTCCTCAAATTCTACTTTTGTGACATGGACTATTTTCATCTTCTCAGACCATTGTGTTTTCACAGACTTCATTAAAGGGTTTATTGATATTCTCTTTAAGGCCTTTGAAATATTCATAATTGCTTTTTGGAGTTTTGTCCTGTGCTTTAGTTATATGTATCGGGGCCTGCTGTAATACTACACTGCATTGGTGGTGAAGGACCCAGCCATGACAGGCTCAACAGAGGCCTGGGCACAGCAGTGGGAGCATAATGTCCTTGTTGAAGCTTGTGCTTTGTGCTGGTGTATAGGCATTTGGAATTGGGATGTGGAGATGATTCTAAATGTTGATATCTGGTCTTCTTTTTGTTATGTGGGTGTTCTATTTGTGTAGTTTTTGTTTTTTGCTTATTTGTTTGATTGTGACAAGGTGTAGCTCTAGATGTCCTGGAATTCACTCTGTAGACCAGACTGGCCTTGAACTCACAGATATCTGCCTGCCTTTGTCTTCTGAGTGCTGGGCAGGGTAGTTCATTTGTTTCTGTTACCTTCTCTGGATCTTAGGAATGTGTGGTGGATATGGAATCTCTGGTTTAGAGTGCTTCTATAGGTTAGTAGATGGCAGAGAGGAGTGGTGAGGGCCTAGAAGCATACCCTGAGATGGGATTGAGAAAGACCCTAAGGGGGTCCTGTTCACATCTAGAGGAAGGGTCCCTCAGGAGTGTAGGTGTGGTGGAGAAGGGGTCCTGCAAGTAGGCTGCAGTAAGACAGAATAATCTGGAAAGACAAGGTGATGGGCTAGAGGACCCTGGGTCTCTTCCAAGAGTTGGAATTTCCAGTGAATGAGTTGAGGTGGTTGGTGGGGCACCTGCAAGCATGTTGTTACAAGGCTGAAGATGGGAATGAGATAGGTTATAATGGAGGACAGGACAGATAGTGTGAATCATCTATCTGAGTTCCAGCCCAGTGTGGCCTCTGGGAGACCCACGTAGGAAGTGTTTCTAGGTACTGGAGGTTGACACAAAGGAATGGGAATGGCTAGAAGAGAGGATAGCGGGAGTTCCCACAAAGGAGAAAAGCTGGATCTGCATTGAGGTTTGGTGAAGTCCCCCGGGAATGAAGGTAGGGTTTGAGGAGAGGCACCTGTGTTCAGGATGCTAGGTTGGGGGTGAAATGAGATTATAATGAAGGACAGGAAGGAGGGTGAAAACTGCTTACCTGATTCCCAGTTTGGTGTGGGTCCTGGAGACCCTAGGTAAAAAGTGTTTCTGGAATGGTGATTGACACAAAGGAATGGGAATGGCCTGGAAGGGAGGTCTAAGAGGGTCTGCAGGAAGAAGGAAAGCTAAGTCTGCACCAAGGCTTGGCAGAGTTTCCAGGGAATGGACATAGAGTGGCAGGAGCGGCACTGGCAAGCAGGCTGCTACTGGGCAGGAGTGAGACTTAAGTTGAATTTTTTTTGAGCAATACAAGAATATTTATCAAAACCTACTGAATAGCTGGGTGTAGTGACACACACCTTTAAATTACAGCACTCTGGAGGCAGAGGCAGGCAGATCTCTGTGAGATGGAGACCAGTCTAGTCTACATAATGAGCTCTAGACCAGGCACAACTGGGAGCTCCTCCCACTGCCATGCCTTCCAGGCCTCAGTGAATTGTATCCCTAAGACTGTGAACTAAAAGGATAGATCCTTCATTCCATAAGTAGCTTGTTTCTGATAGGTCATCACATCACTGAGAACAGAACTGATACGAACACCCTGTGATACAGATGTCCAGACTAGGTGGTTGAGGGATTCAAGGCAAGTTGAAAGTTGGTATATCAAACAGATGACAGATAGCCCCAAGAAGCTGCACTTCCCTCAGGAAATGGAATTTGCTTTCTTTTCATACAAAAGGCAATACTCTTCTGAGAGAGTGCTGCCATGAAGAAACGTTTTCTTACCCTTTTCTGTGAAACCGCCCATTCCTTATGTTCCCTAATCAGTTATGCTGATAATTTAGGAGGAAAGGAAAAGGAAGGCATTTTGGGGTTGTTTTATCCATCAGTCCTTTCTTATTCATTAGTAAGTATAAGAATATATACATTGTTAACAAATGAAATGCATAGTTTGTAAAATGTAGTGTTTTCATTGTTCTAATAAGAAACATTGTGTATGTGTTTACAAGCTATAGCAATTGTCTCAGTTGCTGCTTCCATTCATAAACCAAATGCTCTTACACCGAGAGGTAATATTAGATTTGAAAATATCAAGGTGATCAGCAATTTTCATACTCTTGTTTAAAAATTGTGGGGTTTTAGGATGACATTAAATAACAAATAAAAAATGTCAAAGAAGAGTCCACAAAAGAAAGACTAAGGCTATATTCTGATGCTTCTGCTTTTTGTTTGTTTTGTTTTGAGTTAGGAACAGGAATCTTGTCCTTTCATCTTATACCAGCCAGTTTTTTTGTTTAATATATCTTTTTTATTTAATTTTTTAAATATTATTAAAAATTTCCATCTCCTCCCCTCCTCCCAGTTTTGCAGGTCATTTTATTCTCTTTTTTGAAGTTCCCGGGCAGCTTTCTGGGTAGAAGTCTGGCTTTTTGAATAGTTGTGTTATTAGGAAAAAACCCTTTGCAGATGAGCTGACTTCTTTTCTAATGGAAATGCTAATATTTAAGCCAGAAAAAATAGAAGCCACTGACTTGAGGCTTTCTTCTTCCCCACCGCTCATGTAAATATTTCGGGTGTTATTTTTCCATGCCTCTGGGAAGTCCGATGAACCAATGTACTTTTGCATAAAGATGGATGCTATATTTATCATGAGGTTCCTCTTTCTGTGGCTTTTGAACTAACGTTTGGGTGGGGGATGTCCTTACATATTACCTCAGGCAGTGCTTCGCTGTTTAGCAGCCTAATTAACCCTCCAGCAAGAATCTGGGATGGAGCTGCTATGAACTGAAGGATGGTCTGCACAAAGAGGCCGTGAAATATATACAACCTGCAAAGATTGCAGAGGTCACACAAATAAACTGGGGCTTGATTTGATAGTGACAGCCAAGAGTGACAAAAGTACACACGATCCTTTTAAAAAGAAAGGAAAGTATTAGGTCACAAAGTGACCGTCTACAGGGAAAGAAAGCTGATGAGAACCTCGAAGATTCTAGAGATTGTCTTGGGAGCATATTTAGAGCATTGGACATCAGCAACAGGAAGCGTAATTGTAGAAGACTGTCAAGTGGCCAAAAGGCTGTCGGGGTCTCTTTGTCCATCTGAGGCATCATTGTTCCCTGGCTGCCCAAAATACATATCTGACAGCCATCCTGGATGTCCTATATTACCTCTAATCATCAGTGATTTCCTCTGAATTGACTATCACACCCTCTCTTCTAGCATGTCTGTGGATCTGGCCTTGTTCCCCTAACCTCGATGACAGTGACAGCATCCCTCCCTATCACTGCTAGCTTGAGTCACCTCTCTACAGCACCCCCAAAGGCCTTCTGTAAGTGAGTTGACTATAGATCTTTAAGAGGCTGTTGGCTCCCTGTATTTCCAAGACACAGCTCCCAAGCACAACCCCTCAGACTCTGTTTCTGATCTCTTCTGAACTGAGTGATTTCCAGGAAAACTAATTTTATTATGCAAATGCACTGCTGAAATTCTTATGATTTCCTGAACACACTTGCTCCCCCGTGCGTCTACACAGCATCTATTTTATTCAAAGATTTTCGCTGCAGTCTCTAGCCCACCTTCATTATGTCCTCTGTTCCCCTTTGTCTTCCCCCTGCTCCTTTTCATAATTATTATATTTCCTAAATGTTTCTATTCTGTCTAGTGTTGCACTTAAGATCACATATATTCTGTACAATTCTGAATTCAAGTTCATCAAATTCTTCAGCAATTCCAATCTGGCAGAGCTGGAATGTAGGTCAGAGAGCTTGAACAACCACTAGGATCACATAGTTCAGTGTGTCCTGAATTTGAATTTAGATTTTCCTGGTTCCACATGTGAACACTTTGTCTGTGTGATGTATCCCTGAAATATTCCCTTCATTAAATGTAGTAGTAACTGGATAGGATACTGCCCAGACCTGCAGCCTTTGCTTCATGGGCCATAACTAGATCATCTCCTACCTCTGGATTAGGCAGGGACACATGGTGGAGTCCTGGCTGATGGAATATAAGAGGAATGAATACATGCCACATTTGGAGCTGGCCCCACAGCCTTCTGAACCACTTCCTATACTGTCTCTGCTTTTCCAGAGAATTTGGGAGCCTGAAGATGGTGACATGTGGTATAGAAGATGCCTGGTGTCCCTCTAGTCTGGGGACAACAGATGGTATTTGGGAAAGCTGCAAGATCTCTGGGATCATCTGTTAGACCTGTAACGATACACAGGCTGATTTTGCTTCCACACTGTATGGATGTTATCTCTGCACATGATTATCTCTTCTACCATGTGACTTTGGAATGATCTGAGGATAGACCCTTCTTTTCCTCACCAATTTGTGTTTTATATACTAAGTATTCAATAAACATTTATTGTCTTACACAATATGAATGGGATAACACTAATATATAAGTTTATATAAAAGAGTCAACTCATTAGCTGCTTACACTCACTACCTTATGCAAGCCTCCTAGCTCACTATTGTTGCTTTAGTGCCTGGCACATGTTGGCCTCTGGAGGATACACTGGGGACAGATAAGTGAATGAGGCAGGTAAAAGTCCTTGTCCTCACAGAGAGTAATTCCAGGTAAAACAATCAACCTAAAATAAATGTGAGAGGGTGAGACGTGCTCAGAGAAATATGGAAACAGAGAGAGGGCTTGGCAGGGACGGGCAGAAGATGCTAACACAAATGGGTAAGATCAGAAACCCTCACAGGGAAAGCAACATTTAAATAGTGATCGGAAGTAGAAAAGGGCTGTCAGAAGAGAGAAGAATAAATACAGAATCCAGACTCCATCTTGACACACTTCTGTCTTCAATTTTTATTAGTTACGCTGAAAGTATGTGTACACACCACATCACACACACACACACACACACACACACACACACACACACACACACTCAAACACACAGTTTAAAAAGAATTCTGTGGCAAATAATGCAAAGGGACTATTAAAAAAATAACCCCACTTCCTTTTAAGAGTGATTTCTTGCTTAATGAGTCAAGGCCTCTGCATGTAGCCTCTCTTCCACTGAAGAGACCCCTCAAGACTGAGGAGCAGGCTCGACATAATGTGTTGCGTCCCTGTGGGCCTCCAGGAAGCTGGGTCTTCTGAGTTTCTGTTTTGGGTGGAGGACAGCTATAGCAGCTCTTTGGTCTGAGAGCACGACCAACAGCAACAGGCGCCGTAAAGCTCCTGAGATCCTTGCCATTCGCTAGCCCCCTTTGTTCCTCAGTTTGGTGCTGAACTCTCTCGTCTTCCTCCCCATGTTCTGCACTAAATCTGTCTTCACAAATGAACCAGAATGAAGTCAGTTGTCTTCAATGAGGCCTGATGGGCATTGTGTTGTGGGGATCCACCAGAGAAAACGCAGACACAGGTTTAAGCCAATAGAAAGTCTTTGTTAGCCAGCCAGAGACTCAGAGACTACACTGGGTATTCAGGATCCTGTAGCTCCAATTTTTTTTTCTCAAGATGAGCTTTTGATCTCTCTCTCTCTCTTTCTCTCTCTCTCTCTCTCTCTCTCTCTCTCTCTGATGTTTTCCCCAAGTACAGCAAGATTTTTTTTTTTAAAAATTACTCCCAACCAATGAACATAGAAACAACAGGTTTCCCCAAAGCCATATGTCCTCCTTATCTCATGACAAATAAATCTAAGCCTCTCTGATTTTGCAGGATCATTTCTTCAGGGAATCTAGTTGTTCTTTTAACTATAAAATGTAAATGGGAACGTTTAACACTTCTAGGTCCTGACCAACCTGTCTGCCATCGTCCAAGATGAAGGCTGATGTGCCCATGGCTGTTGAGCCGGATATGCTGGCTCCAATCAGGAGTAGGATGAAGACAGAGTACCATTTTCCTTTGTAATCCAGAGTCCACATTAAAATGTATTTTCCCTTCTTCCTCATTATGTAAATATATCTGGGGCAGAATGTGTACGAAGTGGCGTAAGAGGGGTTTCTCAGTTTGGAAAACCCCAGAAGAGACGCGTTTCTTCAAACAATACACGCCCAGCAAGTATTCTCAGGAGCCTGGTAATATTGCTGTTGTCAGGATGAGTTAACCCACAAGGCAGGAGAGAAGGCATCAGAACAAGGGGAAGTGCCTAGGTTAAAGGTTTTTGGATATTAGACAAGTTTTACCACTTTTTATCGTTAATTTGGGCTGCCCCAAGTCACAATGGATTTTGTCAGTCAATCAACAGACTGGTTAGTTCCTATCCCTATGTAGTATGGGCTGGGGGTCCAAGCATAACCACCAATCCTGGCTGATTGCTGGCTGGGAATAGTTAATAAGCAATGGACCTGTCAAGAGTAGAAAATAGGGATGGGGATTCCTCAGCCTTCTGGATACTGGGAGGTGGGACCCTGGCCACATTAAATGCTTTGGAGGGGAGAGTTGGTTGGTGCCTTGGCATGGGTAGGAGATTGTTAGGACCCAAGGGTCTGGCATTCTGGGGAAGTGGTTTGATAATAAATTTATCCCTAGTGTCTCTTCCTGTGGCAAAGAGTCTGATCTCCAAGGATCTCCCTGTTTTCCAAAGGCCAGAACCTTTTTGTTTTGTTTTACGTTTTTTTTTTGTTTTTATATCCCTGCCACAGTTTCTTCTCCCTCTCCTCCTAGTCTCCCCTCCCCTCTTCACTACCCCCATCCACCCCTTCTCCATTTCTCTTCAGGAAAGGGCAGGTCACTCATGGAAGTCAGCCAGCCACAGCATATGAAGCTTGGTGAGACTAAGAACCTCCTCTCCTGTTAAGGATGGACAAGGCAACCAGGGAGGAGGAAAGGGTCCTAAAAGCAGTCAACAGAGTCAGAGACAGCCCTGCTCCCTCTGTTAGGAGTCCCACAAGAAGACCGAGCTACACAACTGTAACATATGTGCGGAGGGTCTAGGTCAGTCCCTTGCAGGCTCCCAGGTTGTTGGTTCAGTCTCTGTGAGTATCTCTGAGCCCAGGTTAATTGATTCTGTGGGTTTTTTGTGGTGACCTTGACCCCTCTGGCTCATACAATCCTTCCTCTGCAGGATTCCCCAAGCTCTGTCTAATGTTGTGGGTCTTTGCATTTATTTCCATCAGTTGCTAAGTGAAGCCTCTCTGATGATAATTGGTTTAGGCATCAATCTATCAGTATAGCAGAATATTGTTAGGAACCATTTCATTGATCCCACCCTGACCCCCAAGCCCGCCTTTTTGTCTGCGAGGTCCTTGGAGCCCAGCAAGAGGCCCTGCTCCCATGCTGAGTGGATCCGGAGAGGTGAGTGAGTGGCCACGTGGCCTGATGGTCCTGGGGAACTGAGTCCAGGCCCCCTCTAATTCCCTAAGCTTTTCTGACTGTCCAGCGGGGTGAGTTCACTGCTGTTGACTTTCTTTACCCCATTCCACCCTTGCATTCCTTTTCATCTGGGAGGTGCTTGGATCCCAGGGCACAGCCTGCTTTGGGGCTGAAGGGTCTAGAGAGCCAGCGGGGAGTGTTGTTGCTGCTGGGGCTTCTTTGTAGCATCCCACCCTGACCCCCAAGCCTGCCTTTTTGTCTGCAAGGTCCTTGGAGCCCGGCAAGAGGCCCTGCTCCCATGCTGAGGGGATCCTGAGAGCACAGCCTGCTTCAGAGCAGAGGGGACCTAAGGGAGGGCAGACCAAGAAAAACTCTCAAGTACACAGTCAGCCACAGCAAAGATTGGACCAAGACGCCAAGACTCTGCTGGCCTCATATGAAGGAAGAGATGGGCAGGCACCAATGCAAGAATTCCTCCAACATCCTGAAAAGCAACATGATAACACCAGAATCCAGTGACACACAACAGGAAGACTCGAACATCCTAACCCAGAAGAAGTAGAAGAAATCAACTTTAAATGTAACCTTATGAAAATGATGGAGACCCTTAAACAGGAAGTGAAAAACTCCCTTAAAGAAATGGAAGAGAAGACAAACAAAAAGTTAGAAGAAATTAATAAATCCCTCAAAGATACCCAAGAAAACCAAGAAAAAGCAATCAAACAGGTAAAGGAAACAGTTTAAGACTAGAAGACTTAAATGGAAGTAATAAAGAAAACACAAACTGAGGGATGGCTGGATATGGAAAATCTGGGGACAGGAACTACAGAGACAAATATAACCAACAGAATACAAGAGAAGAAAGAATCTTAGGCAGTGAAGATACTATAGAGGAAATAGACTTTTTTTTTTAAAAAAAAAAAACTATATGAGTGTTGATTCTTGTATATTGATATATTAAACATTATATGAGAGTATGATACCACCTCTGTTTAAAACAATTGTTATATTGACATTGTTTACTATATTGCAATGTACATCTCTACCTCTGATATTATTTATGTAATGACATTGTTTACCATATTACACTGTACATTTCTACCTCAGATATTATTTATGTAAGGACCCTGTTTACATTTAAAAATCATTGTCTTCATTTTTTGCACAGTCGTCTATTCTATTAGTCATACAGTTACATAAATGTTAAAAATTATATGTTGGTCATATTTATATTTAGGACAATCAGGTTTTTTAGACACATAGAGGTTGTATTTAGTATAGATAACATAATCTTCAACCTCTTTAAAAAACTGTAGAACATGGCCTTTAATCTAACCTACAGTTTTGTATTTTTGAGACACAATCACTCCTGGCAACAATGCTCTACTCCCGAGAGAACGTTGAACACCAAAGACACTCCACTGGGAGTTTGTCTTCTACTTGGCAAAACTGGCCTTGGGGCAAAGAAAAGCCCATACCTCCATTACTGACTAAAGTACAAAATATCCATAAGTGGATAAAACAAAATTGTCTTATCTTGCCAAGACAGGATAGGATAGTTCTACTAAAGGTTCCTTGCCATTGTATAATGGTATGTCAGGTTTTTTCAGGCCTCAGCCAAAGTTGGTTGCCTCAACATTGCTATCAAGACTTCGTGTGGTTGCCCAGGTAGTCAATTGTCTCTGTCTTCTGTTGCACATTTTGGAAGTTTCTCGTTTGTGCTTCCTGGTTGCTTTGGTAATTTTACTCTCCTTCTCAGATCTTTGATGGGGTTAAAGATTAGATAATGGTAGCTACCTTCTAGATTATTTAGACTTCTCAAAGTAGAGTGATTAAAAAAAATTCTTCGTTATATACTTCTCGCCTGATATTGTTTACTTTTTGTAATTTTATATGATCAGTTCCCATTGTATATAGTTGTATTTGGTTTCTAAATCTGTCTTATTTAGACAAAAAAGGGGAGATGTTGGGGCAGCTGGCCCAATCCCTGCGTTCAGGGGCGTGGCTGCTCCAGCGGGGTAGCCATGCCCCTTAAATAGGATTGGGGAGCCGGAAGGCACCCCGTTCGTTTGCCCCGCGCTCACTCCGCTGGACCCTTGGTTCTGTAAGTTCCCTTATCTCCCTTTGTATTAAAATTGACTAATTATAAAAGGACTATTTTTGGTTATTTCCAATCTTCGCCGCTTCACTCATTGATCAAAGAAAACAGCAAATTCAACAAATTCTTAACACAAAACATCCAGGAAATCTGGGACACCATGAAAAGACCAAACCTAAGAATAATAGAAGTAGAAAAAGGAGAAGAATTCTAGCTCAAAGGCCCAGAAAATATATTCAACAAAATTATAGAAGAAAACTTTCCCAGCCTAAAGAAGGCTATTCCAATGAAGGTACAAGAAGCTTACAGAACACCAAATGGACTGAATCAAAAAATCCCCTCTCTATATAATAATCAAAACATAAAGAATAAAGAACAGATATTAAGAGCTGCAAAGGAAAAAGGTCAAGTAACATATAAAAGTAAACCTATCAGAATTACACCTGACTTCTCTATGGAAACTATGAAAGCCAAAAGGTCTTGGATAGATGTACTGCAGACACTAAGAGACCACAGATGAAAGCCCAGACTACTATACCCAGCAAAGTTTTCTTTCACCATCGATGAAGGAAACAAGATATTCCATGACAAAAACAGATTTAAGTAATACGTATCCACAAACCTAGCCTTACAGAAAATACTAGAAGGAAAACCTCAACCCAAGGAAGCCAACAACACCCACAATAGCACAGACATCTGACAACCCTCCACCAGCACAACTCAAAGAAGGGAAACACACAAACACTGCCACCAAAAAATAAATAACTGGAGTTAACAACCATTAATATCGCTTAATATCAATGGACTCAATTAACCTATAAAAAGGCACTGGTTAAGAGAATGGATACAAAAACAGGAACCAACATTCTGCTGTTTATAAGAAACACACCTCAACCTCAAAGGCAGACACTACCTCAGAGTAAAAGGTTGGGAAAGGTTTTCCAATCAAACGGACCTAAGAAACAAATGGTGTGGCTATCCTAATATCTATCAAAATTGATTTCAAACTAAAATCAATCAGAAGAGATGGAGAAGCACACTTTATACTCATAATAGGAACAATTCATCAGGATGAAGTCTCAATCCTGAATATCTATGCTCCTAGTATAAAAGCACTACATATGTAAAAGAAACATTACTAGAACTCAAAGCACACATCAAACCCCACACACTAATAGTAGGAGACTTCAACACTCCTCTCTCACCAATGGACAGGTCAACCAGACAGAAATAACAGATTAACAGAGAAATAAGAGAACTAACAGATGTAATGAATCAAATGGACTTAACAGACATCTATAGAACATCCACACAAACAGGAAAGAATATACCTTCTTCTCAGCATCTCACGGAACCTCCTCGAAAATTGATCACATACTTGGCAAGAGAGCAAACACCCACAGATACAAAAAAAAATGGAGTAACCACCCGTGTCTTATCGGATCACCATGGAGTAAAGTTAGAATTTAACAACAATTCCACCCCCAGAAAGCTTACAAACTCATGGAAACTGAACAGTCAACTACTGAACCACTCCTGGGTCAAGGAAGGAATAAAGAAAGAAATTAAAGTCTTCCTTGAATTCAATGAAAATGAAGACACAACATACCCAAACTTATGGGACACTATGAAAGCAGTGCTAAGAGGGAAGTTCAGAGCACTAAGTGCCCACATAAAGAAAATTGAGAAAGCTCACATTAGAGACTTAACAGCACACCAGAAAGCTCTAGAAAAAGAAGAAGCTGACTCACCCAGGAGGAGTAGAAGACTGGAAATAAAAAAAACTGAGGGCTGAAATCAACAAAATAGAAACAGAAAACAATCCAAAGAATCAATGAAACAAAGATCTGGTTCTTTGAGAAAATCAACAAGATTGACAAACCCCTATCCAAACTAATCAAATGGCAGAGAGAGAGCAAGCAAATTAAAAAGATCATAAATGAAAAGGGGGACATAACCACAGACACTGAGGAAATTCAGACAATCATTAGGTCTTACTACAAAAGCCTGTATGCCGCAAAATTGGAAAATGTAAAATAAATGGAAAAATTTAAAGATAAGTACCATATATCAAAATTAAATCAATACCAGGTGAAAAATTTAAATAGACCTATACATTACGAAGATATAGAAGCTGTCATCAAAAATCTCCCAACCAAAAAAAAAAAAAAAAACCCCTAGGACCAGATAGTTTTAACAACCTACCAGAACTTCCAAGAAGAGCTAATACCAATACTCCTTTTTAAAAGAGTTCTATATTTTTATCTATCTATCTATCTATCTATCTATCTATCTATCTATCTATCTACCTACCTATCTATCTACCTACCTACCTACCTATCATCTATCTATCTATCTATCTATCTATCTATCTACCTACCTATCTATCTATCTACCTACCTACCTACCTATCATCTATCTATCTATCTATCTATCTATCTATCTATCTATCTATCTATCTATTTATCTATCTATTTTTCCTTTTTTATTATTTAAAAAATAACAATCCAAATTCCCACTCCCTCCCCTCTTCCCAGCCCCCTCTCTTTCCCTCCACATACCCTCCCTTTCCAATCCTAAGGGAGTGCCATGCACCCTGCCCTGTGGAAAATCCAAGGCCCTTCCTATTACATTTAGGTTGAGCAAGGTTTACATCCAAAGAGAATAGGATCCCATGAAGCTGGTATATGCACATAGAGACATATCCCAGTGTCAACTACTAGTGGCCCCTCAGTCTGCCCCAGCTGTCAACCCCCTTCAGAGGGGCTTGGTTTTCCTCATTCTGGTTCACTCCCAGTCCATTTGGAGTTGGTGAGCTACCATTAGTTCAAGCAAACTGTCTCAGTGGATGACCCCCTCATGGTCTTGAATTCCTTGCTCATACTCTCACTCCCTCCACTATTCAACTGGATCTTGGGAGCTCAGTCCAGTGCTCCTATGTAGATCATTGCCTCTGTTCTCATCTGTTGTTGGACAAAGGTTCTATGGTGATATTTAAGATAATCATCACTGTGACTACAGGGTAAGGTCAGTTCAGAAACCCTCTCCTCTATTATTTAGGGTCTCAGCTGGGTTCATCCCTGTGGGTTCTTGGGCATTTTTCTAGAGCCAGGTTTTTTTGCTAATTCCATAATGCCACCCTCAATCAAGATATCTCTTTCCTTGCTCTCATATCTGTCCTTCCTCCATCTCAACCATCCCATTCCCTCAAGTTCTCCTAAGCCTCCCTTTTCCACCTCTCTACTCCCCACCCCCTGCTCCCAAATTTTTGTTTGATTTCAATTTCCAGGTGGGTCTATATATGTTTTTTGGGGGGTTCACCTTATTACTTAGCTTCTCTAGCATCCTGAACTATAGGCATGTTGCCCTTTGTTTATGACTAGTATCCACTTATGAGTAAGTACATACCATATTTGTTTATTTGGGTCTGGATTACCTCACTCAGGATGATGTTTTCCAATTCCATCCATTTGCATGCAAAATTCAAGATGTCATTATTTTTTTACTGCTGAGTAGTACTCTAATGTGTATATGTGCCACACTTTCTTTATCCATTCTTCCATTGAGGGGCATCTACATTGTTTCCAGGTTCTGGCTATTACAAATAATGCTGCTATTAACATAGCTGAACAAATGCTCTTGTAGTATAATTGATCATCTTTTGGATATATTCCCAAGAGTGGAAGTGCTGGATCCTGGGATAGGTTGATTCCCATTTTTCTGAGAAACCGCCACACTGATTTCCAAAGTGGTTGCACAAGTTTGCATTCCCACCAGCAATGGATGAGTGTTTCCCTTACTCCACAACCTCTCCAGCATAAGTTATCATTAGTGTTTTTGATCTTAGCCATTCTTATAGATGTAAGATGGTACCTCAAGGTTGTTTTGATTTGCATTTCCCTGATATCTAAGGGCGAAGAACATGTCCTTAAGTATCTTTTGGCCATTTAAAATTCTTCTGATGAGAATTCTCTGTTTAGTTCAATACACCACTTTTTAGTTGGGCTATTTAGAATTTTAATGTCTAATTTCTTGAGTTCTTTGTATATTTTTGAGATCAGTCCTTTGTGTGATCTTGGGTTGGTGAAGATTTTTTTTCCCATTCAGTAGGCTGCCTTTTGTCTTATTGACTGTGTCCTTTGCTTTACAGAAGTTTCTCAGTTTCAGGAGGTCCCATTTATTTATTGATGCTCTTATTGTCTGTGCTACTTGGGTTATATTTAGGAAGTGATCTCCTGTGCCCATGCATTGAAGGTTACTTCTCACTTTCTCCTCTATCAGGTTCAGTGTGGATTTATATTGAGGTCCATATCTGTCACCATGCACAAAACTCAAGTCCAAATGGATTAAATACATATATTCCTTAATGTGTTCCACATAATAGAAACAGAAGAGTCATTTCCAAACTCTTTTAATGAAGCTACAGTTACCCTGATACCACACCACACAAAGACTCAACCAAGAAAGAGAATTATAGACCAATCTCACTCATGAACATCGATGCAAAAATTCTCAATAAAATACTGGCAAACTAAATCCAAGAACACATCAAAAAATCATCTATTATGAATAAGTAGGCTTCATCCCAGAGATGTAGAGCTGGTTCAACATATGAAAATCTATCAATGTAATCCATCATATAAATAAACTGAAAGAAAAAAGCCATATGATCATTTCATTAGATGCCAAAAAAGCATTTGACAAAATTCAACACCCCTTTATGATAAAAGTCTTGGAGAGATTAAGGATACAAGGATTATATCTAAATATAATAAAAGCAATATACAGCAAGCCGACAGCTGACATCAAGTTAAATAGAGAGACACTGAAAGTGATTCCACTAAAATCAGGAACAAGACAAGGCTGTCCACTCTCTCCATATCTCTTCAATATAGTGCTTGAAGTTCTAGCAGTATCAATAAAACAACATAAAGAGATTAAGGGGATTTGAATTGGAAAGGAAGAAGTCAAACTTGACTTATTTGCAGATGATATGATAGTGCACATAAATGACCCCAAAAACTCTACCAGAGGACTCTTACAGCTGATGAATACCTTCAGTCATGTGGCAGGATACAAGATCAACTGAAAAAAAAAAACAGTAGCCCTCCTATACACAAAGATTAAAGAAGCAGAGAGGGAAATCAGAGAAGCATCACCTTTCACGATAGCCACAAGTAGCATAAAGTATCTTGGGGTAACATTAACCAAGGAAGTGAAAGATCTATTTGACAAGAACTTTAAGTCTTTGAAGAAAGAAAGTGAAGAGGATACCAGAAAATGAAGGATCTCCCATGCTCTTGGATTGGTAGGATTAATATAGTAAAAATGGCAATTCTACTAAAGGCAATCTATAGATTCAATGCAATCACCATTAAAATCCCAACAAAATTCTTTACAGACATTGAGAGAACAATTTTCAACTTTATATAGAAATACAAAAACCCAGGATAGCCAAAACAATCCTATACAATAAAGGAACTTCCAGAGACATTACCATCCCTGACATTAAAGAGCTACAGTAATGAAAACAGCCTTGTATTGGCATAAAAACAGAGATGTTGACCAATGGAATCAAACTGAAGACCTGGATATTAATCCACAAACCTATGACCACCTGATTTTTGACAAAGAAGCTAAAATTATACAATGGAAGAAAGAAAGCATCTTTAACAAATGGTGTTGGCATAACTGGATTTCAACCTGTAGAAGAATGAAAATAGTTCCATATCTATCACCATGCACAAAACTCAAGTTCAAATGGATTAAGGACCTTAACACAAATCCGACCACACTGAACCTGATAGAAGAAAAAGTTGGAAGTAGCCTGCAATACATGGGCACAGGAGGCCACTTCCTATGTATAACCCCAGTAGCAAAGACAATAAGAGCAACAATGAATAAATGGGACCTCCTAAAACTGAAAAGATTCTGTAAAGCAAAGGACACAGTTATTAAGACAAAAAGGCAACCTACTGAATGGGAGAAGATCTTCATTAACCCCACACCAGACAAAGGTCTGATCTCCAAAATATATAAAGAACTCAAGAAACTAGACATTAAAGTTCTAAATAACCCAATTAAAAAATGGGGTACTGAACTGAACAAAGAATTCTCAACAGAAGAATTTCAAATGGTCAAAATATACTTAAGGACATGTTCAACTTCCTTAGCTATCAGGGAAATACAAATCAAAACAACTTTGAGATACAATTTTACACCTGTCAGAATGGCTAAAATTAAAAACACTTATGCTGGAGAGGATGTGGAGTAAGGGGAACACTCATCTATTGCTGGTGGGAATGCAAACTTGTGCAACCACTTTGGAAATCAGTGTGGCAGTTTCTCAGAAAAATGTAGTCAACCTATCCCAGGATCCAGCAATTCCACTCTTGGGAATATACCCAAGAGATGCCCAATCATACTACAAAAGCATTTGTTCAACTGTATTCATAGCAGCATTATTTGTAATAGCCAGAACCTGGAAACAACGTAGATGCCCCTCAATGGAAGAATGGATGAAAAAAGTGTGGCACATATACACATTAGAGTACTACTCAGCAGTAAAAAAAATAATGACATCTTGAATTTTGCATACAAATGGATGGAAATAGAAAACACTATCCTGAGTGAGATAACCCAGACCCAAAAAGGTGAATATGGTATGTACTCACTCATTAGTGGATTCTAGCCATAAGCAAAGGAAATTGAGGCTATAGTTTGCGATCCTAGAGAAGCTAAGTAATAAGGTAAACCCAAAGAAAAACATATATAGTTCCTCCTAGAAATTGGAAGCAGACAAGATTGCCTTGCAAAAGTTGGGAGCATGTGGTTGGGGGTGGGGTGGGGGGAAAGGGAGAGGGGGAGAGAGAAAGGAGAAGGGGAGGGTTGGGGAGAGCTTGGGGGAATGGGATGGTTGAGATGGAGGAAGGACAGATATGGGAGCAGGGTAGAAGATAATTAAGGTAGCCATTTTGGGGTTGGCAAGAGGCTTGGCTCTAGAGGGGTTCCCAGGTGTCCACGGGGAGGAGAGGGTGCCTGAACTGGCCTTTTCCTGTAGTCAGACTGATGACTATCTTGAATATCACCATAGAACCTTCCTCCGGCAACAGATGGAGATAGAGTCAGATACCCATATTGGAGCACTGGACTGAGCTCCCAAGGTCCAGTTAAAGAGCAGAAGGAGGGAGAATATGATCAAGGAAGTCAGGACCATGAGGGGTTGGTTGGTTTACCCACTGAGATAGTGTGCCTGATCTAATGGGAGCTAACCAAAGCCAGATGGACTGGGACTGAATGAGCATGGCATCAAACTGGACCCTTTAAATATGGCTGACAATTGAGGCAGAGTGAGAAGCCAATGATAATGGCATTGGGATTTGTCTCTACTGCATGTACTGGCTTCTTGGTATCCTAGTCTATTTGGATGTACACTTTCATAAGCCTGGATGGAGTGGGGAGGGCCTTGGACTTCCCACAGGGCAGGGTACCCTTTCCTCTCTTAGGACTGGAGGAGGAGGAGAGGAGGGTGAGTGGTGGAGTGGGAGGGAAGTGGGAGGAGGGGAGGAAGTGGAAATTTTGAATGGTATTATTTATAAAGTCATAAAAAAGAAAAAAAAGACTTGAAAGCAAAAAAAAAGGGAATCATTTCATTGACTTTTTCCCCCACCATGTTTGGATCTATCCAATGTCTCTGGGATATCTAGCCTCTGGGTCCTGGCCATCCATGTAGTGTCAGGGATGGGCTCCCTTTTATGGTATGAGTCTCAAGATGGGCGAGTCACTGGTGACCAGAATCTTTTTTAAAGTAATTTCCTGACATATAATTTTATGGCCATTTGATTCCATTTTACTCCTGTATATTCCTTGGGAGGGGCTTTCTTTCTATATATTTGTGTTCATTCATGCATATCCAGGAAGCTTCTGTTTAAAACCCTAATTTTTGCAACGGAAATTCCTTTGCTCCTGGCAGCTAGTGGGCCCAGCTGCAGGCATGCGCAGAATTGTAAACTCTGTATTTCTATCTCAGAAGATAAAAATCTCACATTTTTCCTTATTTCAATACAACCAAGCACCTAAAGTGGGCATCAGCGAGCAAAGGCCAAGGTGGATTATGGGTTGCTGGTTATGATCTCCTCAGTCTTTCAGCTTAGTGGTATTATCATCGTGTTCGAGGAATCATCATGGTGGTGTACCATCTCGTTTTGGAGACTTCAAAGATTGTTGGTAGGTGTGCTCATGGTTCATTTCAGAAAACGGATAGAGACTCATGATGTGGGATGTCCTTCTGTATATGTGTTGCTTTTATTGGCAGATTAATAAAGCTGATTTGGCCTATAGCATGGCAGAATATATTCAGGCTGGAAGATATATATATATATATATATATATATATATATATATATATACACATACATATATATATAGAGAGAGAGGGGGGGGGAGACAGTAGGTGGAGTCAGGGAGATGCTGTGTGGTTGCCAAAGGAGAAAGACCCTTACCAGAACCTTACCCTAAGCCACAGCCTCATGGAGATATACAGAATAATAGAAATGGATTAATTTAAAAAGTAAGAGTTAGTTAATAAGAATCCTGAGCTAATAGGCCAAACACTATTGTAATTAATATAGTGATTATTTGGGTCAGGGAAGCCAGAAATTGAATGAGCAGTCACCTTCTACAGACCCAAACCTGAAATCATGTACAGGAATGTAGATGAAACCTTTTTTTAGAATAAGTTAATATTCTATATGACCATTAATATCATGACAAAGTTTATATATATACATATATTACATTAAGAAAAGCTGCTAAAAGTGAATATAAAACCAAAGAATTATGAGATTATTAAAGGATTATGGCAATAAAATAGTTCTTACATATATGTTTTTCTTTTGTCCCATATCCCATGGCTCTTTTGACATGAGACAGAGATTTTGGATTTTACTTTAATAAGCATGCTTGGGTTTAGAGAAAGAGAGCCACCCTCCAACTCCAAAGTCATCTTTAATCTTTAACTGGACTGGGACTATAAAAAGACCATTTGTATTATAACTCTATAGAGAACAGCAGAAACAAACATTTGGAAAGATTTATGAAATTTTATCCTGATGTAAATATGAAATACCAATAGATTGATTGATGCTTTTTCTTGGGACATTTTTTTTTCTGAATGATTTGTCCTTTTTCTTTAGATGTCTCATTTGTCCAGTAGTCTTCAAATTACTTATCTGGATACCTTTATTCTCCTGAAAAGACAGAAACAAAACCCTCCCAACCCTAATTTTGGGTTATTTTCCTTTGGCAAGTTATTTCTGATCAAATAAAAACCATTTGTTAGTTTTATAGGTTAGTTTAGATTAAATGGCCATGGTGCTTAATGAACTATTATCTCTTCTAATTAAGAGGTGTCTCTTGTTCAAAATGAATCTTTATCAATTTTGATTGTATCCATATTTTTCTTCTTCTATGCAAACAAATGTAACACATGACCTGGTTTCCATTGTGAGGTCAGTACATCTTTAAAGTATATTGGCTGATTTAATTGTGCAGTTCTTTTTACTATCTAATGTCTTCTGCAGTTGTTGTTCCTGTCTCATTAACATTTAGAAAATTCAAAGTTAATAAAGCTTTATGCAATATATTTCTGGGTGTATTTATCATCCCTTTTTATTTATTTAACACATTCTTTAGGGTTTGATTTGATCTTTCTGTAATTGCCTGGTCTGTAGGATTGTGTAGTATGCCGGTAATATGCTTTATATTGTAGCAATCAAGAACTGTTCCATTTCATTTTCTTAGATACATATGCTGGGCCATTGTCTGTCTTTATTTGTACAGAAATACCCATGATGGCCATAACTTCTAGCAAATGTGTAATTACCAAATTAGCCTTTTCCAGACTCAAACCTCTTTCCCATTGAAAGCATGAATATGTATCAGTGGTGTGGTGTACATATTTTAGTTTTTCAAATTCAACAAAATGAACACATCCATCTGTCAGATTTCATTCCTTTGAGTACCCTTTGGGTTACTCCCTGCAGGTAATGGAGTTTGGTTGTACAAAGAACAAGTAGGACAATTCCTTATAATTTTCTTGGCTTGTTGTCACATGATGGAAAAATCTTTTTTAAAAGCCTTTGCTATTAACATGATGTTTTTAATGAAATTCAGAGGCCTTCATCACATTTACAATCAATAATTGATTGACTTCTGCATTACCTTGTGCTAGAGAACCTGGCAGACCCATATGGAATTGGATGTTTATAATATATATGGGATGATTCCTATTCCTGATTGTATTTTGTAACTGATAAAAAATAAAGTCAATTCTGAATTATCTGGCATCAATTCAGTACCATGAGACTTTACTTAAATTTTCTGATTTGTAACCTGTTTTTCCTGATTTATTTGCATCCGTTTACTTTGCTTTATGTCTAAACACCACTTACGATATTATATGATATGTGATATGATATAATATATGATATGGCATGAGTCTGTACATATGATATTTGTCTTTCTGAGTCTGGGTTACTTCACTCAATATGATGCTTTCTAGATCCATTCATTTGCCTGCAAATTTTAAGATATTATTTTTTTCTGCTGTGTAGTACTCCATTGTGTAAATGTACCACATTTTCCTTATTCATTCTTCAGCCGAGGAGCATTTAGGTTATTTTCAGGTTCTGGATATGAACCCAACAAGAAAGAAAAAAGAAAAACCTAGCCATTAGGGCAGTGACTCCAGCAGTTTGTAGCTCCGGCCTATGCTGGTGGCTGTAAAGCCACAGGCAAATGACTTTTTCATGAATCTGTGCCTCAAACATTGGGTGCCAAATTTAGCCCAAATAATAAAACCCAGAGACAGATATTGAGGTTCAACCTGAAGATCAGAAAATCAAAGCACCCAAGTCACTAGGGAGCTCTTACCACTATGAAATCTTCAGACTGAAAGAGAGCGAGCTCCTATCTCATCCAGCCTTATATTCCTCTCTGGTGCTGGGATTAAAAGCATACACCACCAACTCCTGGCTTCAGTGGCTAACCAGTGTGGCTGCTGGGATTAAAGGTGTGTGCCACCACTGCCTGGCCTGTATGACTGACTGTGTGGCTCTTTTGCATTCTGATCTTTAGTCAAGTTTTATTTATTAAAATATAAATGAAATATCACTACAGGGATTACTTACAGTTTCAGAGTTTAGTTCATTTTCATTATGTCAGGGAGCATGGTGACATTCAGGCAGACGTAGTACTGGAGAAGTAGCTGAGAATTATTTTTTTTTAATTATTTACTTATTATGTATACAGTATTCTGTATGCATGCCAGAAGAGGGAACCTGATCAAGTTACAGATGGTTGTGAGCTACCATGTGGTTATTGGGAACTGAACTCAGGTCCTCTGGAAGAGCAGCGAATGCTCTTAACTGCTGAGCAATCTCTCAATCCCCAGTAGCTGGGAGGTCAACATCCAGATCCAAAGGCATCCACTGGGTCTGGCTTGGGCTTTTGAAAATCTTAAAGCCCACCCCAAGAGACACACTTCTTTCAACAAGGCCATACCTTCTAATTCTTTCAAACAGTGCCACTCTCTGGTGATGAAGCATTCAAATACATGAGCCTGTGGAGATCATTCTTAGTCAAATCACCACAATGCCTGTATCTCCAAACTATGTGATATGGACTGCAATTTTCATTCTTGTTTCCAATGAGTATTGCTTAATCTGATGGGGTTAGTTTAAGTGGTTAATTGAAAAATTAGAGAAATTTGGTGTTGGGTCAGTCTTAGAGGTGAAGGTTTTTGCCCATATCCCCAGGAATCTTTATTGTAAATCTGAGAGTTAGTCTCACTTTTGATTGGGGGCAGGACTTTCAGCTAGGAGATATTCTTCAGACAGAAGGCAAGATCCCAAAATTTTATTTGGTATCTATAAATCTAAGCATGTCTCATCATCAGAGAAGGTTATGGTGGCTTTCAGTTTATGCAAAACATCTTGTCTCTCAGTCAGTTCTCTGTTGCTAAATACCCTTTGAGCTACCTCTAGAAACTGGAACCTATTTATATCTTTAATTTTTAAAAACTTCTACAATTTTTTATAAAATATCTGGGGCCAACTAGGCAACTAAGGAAATCTTTTTAGCAGCTGTTTTTAATTTTTCTACAAAGGACCTAGCAAAAATTGTCTAAAGTCTCCTTAGTCTGTGTTGGACAGAAAGAGAAATCCATTCTATCTGGGCTGCAGAGTCCAGCAGTGATTACTGCCCACCCCTACCCTGGACCCCAGAGGTGATTTTTCTACTTTTTCAGAGCAGGGTGGGTTTTAGCTTTTCAATGATATAGATCATTTGTTAAAAAGGTGACATGAATCATGAGAGGAAGGAGTGGAACTTCCTCTTTTCCCCTTCTCTGGCTCTGTTTAGAGCAGGTCGTGAGCAGAGGGGGCATGAACCTCAGGGAACTCCTTTCCTGTATGCTTTCTGCTTAGATTGCAAGGGTCCCTGTGTGAGAGGCCTGGCCCCTCCCTACCTCTATACAGAGATTGGTGAACTTCAGGACTAAAAGCAGGAGCCAAGAGGCAAAGAGACACACAGTAAAGACAACTAGGGGTGGCCATCACATACCTGAACAAATCGGGAATCCAGTGACTTCTCACTGCTTCCGTGTGTCCAGAAGGTGCCTTAACCAGACTCACCTCTGAAGGTGACAGATCAAAGGGAGCCCTGGAATCCTGGAACATCTAAGGTTGAGCATCTAGAGTCCTTAACCTCTTTACTTTTCCTTGCTCTAAGGGTCTCTGAGACTCCTGGTATCTCAAGATCTGGTCTCTGAGACCTCAGTAGGATTTCCAGAAATGCTGTGGAGGGTATCTGCCAGGGAAGAATTCTCAAACATAGGGTTAAGTCAATAGGAAGTCATTAGACTATACTGAGTGTTCAGGATCCCAAGCCTTTCTTAGCTTTTCAGCACAAAACCACATCCTGGGTTGACATACTTCAGTTAATAAGAACACTTAGCCAGAAACAGAACTATGGAAGCCAAAAAGCAAGTCTAGAACATTTAGAGACTTTCCAAAAAACTACCGACTTTGATGGATTAGGTCTTTATTTTCATTTTGGCAGTGGTACTATCTATGTGCTGAATTTTATGGCCTGAATGGTACTTCCACTTTGGAGTAAGTTGTGATTGGTCTGAGGGCCTAGTAAGTTCTGGGGGGGGGGGCTGTTACAATTATAACTGGCACTAAAGAAGATGGAATAGCCATTAATCTGCTTCAAGACACAAGGCAGACCTTGTGTTTGTTCAAATTCATAAAGATATGACCTGCTTGTTATGTGGCTCATGCGATCCAGATTCTTTGTCAGTGCCACCTTGATCTCACTGCTTCATTTCAGCAGAGACTTCTTTGCTTCTGATCTGCCTCCTTCCATTTTGTTTTTCAAATATTAGCACTCATATCATATTTTCATGAATAAATTTTATTGCTCAAATGTTGTATGGAAAGGAATGTCCTATTGGGTGATAGTTAGGGTATATATGAGTTGGTCATGCCGAGTAAACTGGACAATTTCATCTCTATCAGTCTTGGAATCCTTTCTCCACATGTGAAAGAAAGTCATGATCTAACTTAATTAGGGCTTCTAATGCTGAGATTAAACACTATGACCAAAAAGCAAGTTGCGGAGGAAAGGGTTTATTTGACTTACACTTGCACTTCATCATCAAAAGAAGTCAGCACAGGAACTCAAACAGGGCAGGGACCTGGAGGCAGGCATTGATGCAGAGGCCATGGAGGGGTGCTTCTTACTGCCTTGTTCCTCGTGGCTTTCTCAGCTGCTTTCTTATAGAATCCACAGTCACCAGCCCAGGGACGGCACCACCCAGAGTAGACTGAGGCCTCCTCCAGTGATCACTAATTAAGAAAGTATCCTACTGGCCTATCTATAGCCCAATCTACGGAGGCATTTTCTCAATTGAGGTTCCCTCCTCTCTGATGACTAGCTTGTGTCAAATTGACATACAACTACCCGACATACTATGCCAACTTTGTCTGTCCCGGTTCACTGCTGGGTTCAGCTCTCAGTCTACCAAGAAAGCAACCAGTGAAGCTGTCACCAGATAACTTGTGTTCATACCTAGACCTGGAGTGTACTGTTATCAATCTATTTAGCCCAAAATAGAATTATATTCACCCATTGTTCTTCAATCCTCAGCAAACTATCCATTGTCTGCTATAATTAGTAAATTCTTTTTTATTGCTATTAATATTCAATCCTTATTCCCTGGGTTTTCCTTCAGTTACTTTTATGGAATTGTGACCAGATACCTGCCAGCTTAAAGGAAAAACTATTTGTTTTGGCTAAGTTTCAGAGAGTCAAGTCTCCACTTGCCCACTTGGGTGTAATATCACGAGGAGTTTATCTTGTGAGAGACAGGAAGCAGAGAGAGGAGGCAGCAGAAAGGAACCAGGGCAAGATATAGCCCCTAGGGACAGGTGTCTAGTGGCAAACTGCTAACAGCAGGCAGAAAGGTCCCAACCCTCCAGTAATCTTCAAATTTTCACTTTATAAATGGACTGCACCATTTCTTACAGCAGAACTCCCATGCCCTAATTTCTCTGAACACACCTTTGAAAACAAGGCCAGAAGTATCCTTTGCTAACCTCCTGGCTGCTTTTTTTTAACTTAATCAAATCAACAATCAAGACTAGTTATTGTACTGTGAACTGGAACTTTGTAACATATATTGGGGTAATGCTTTCAAGAATGTTAAATCAATGCTCTTGTTCTACCAACAATGAAACTCAACATTTGCCAGCCTATGGAATTAGAAACACCTGTATCTTCTTGGTTGCTCTGTTCTGACTCAACAACAGAGCAGCCAAAGAAGTTCCCATGTGTGTTAGCATCTTTTAACAAACTACGGTTCAGTTAGATTTGTTCTTGCCTTTTAGAATACAATTTGTACTTGTTGTTAGATAACAAGGCCTAAGGGTGCCATAGCTCTAAACAAAATGCGTGAAATCTCTACCAAGCTTTACATGAGAATTAGAGTTGAGAATCATGAACAAAGCCACCCACTCCCTTCAAACATATATATATATATCTGTATACACACATATATATCTGTATATACATACATATGTTATATGTTATAAACATATCTGTATACACACACACACATATGTGTGTGTGTGTGTGTTTTGAGAATGCTCTTGACTAGAATTGAGTCATGGCATTCATCGAATGCTTGAGCACAGTGCATCAGAGACCTGAGCTATTCATTATGTACTGGAAGTTTTTGCTTCACTAACCAAAAAGCCGAGACTGTCTAGAACATCACCACCGTTATGTGAATGTGGGGCATAGGAGAGCCTGCTCTGGGTGACCTGAGGACAGCAGTGAACTAAATAAATGCCAATCGCTGCACATTCTGATGCTTTTTCGTCCCTTCCTCTTTCTTTCTCTCCCAATGGATATGGCTGGTTAGAAGCGCCCCCATGACCGGCTGACAGAGGAAGAAAAAACAATCTTGGTTTAGACATGCCAGCATGCTCTGGAGATGATTCTGCAGTGCTAGGTGCACTGTGAAGTGGGACAGTTTCACTTGGCTTGGGTGGCACAGCCAAGCTGGCAATCTACTCCAGTCTCAAACAGGGGCTACTAGATGGAGCCACGTGGGAGGTTAAGGAAGGGTTATTATGTTAGTGGACTTCTCCGAATGGACCCAGCCAGGGCATGAAAATACTCGTGTCCTAAATGAATCATTGCCCAAGGTTTTCCCCGGAGAAGGAGCTCAGGGTTCGGAGGAATATGACAATCTGCCTCTTGCCTTCTTCCTCTCATTACTGCAAGATAATATCTCCAGGGGACTGAGTAAAAGTTGGGTCAGTTACACGTGCATCTGCTCCCCAAGGTCTCTCTAAAGCTGTCATTCACACCATGCTGCATCCACACAGGGCAGCTTCTATGTGGTTCGTTCACACTGGATTCTATACATCTCACTGAAAGAAATCATTCTTTCAAATACATACTAAGTATACATTACATATCATACATAGTTTCAGACACTTGAAATACCTTAGTAAACCAAAGACCAAGGTTGTTGCCTTTGGGAAACTTTCTAGAGAAACAATAAGCATTATAAACAAGTGTGCGTTCATATGTTTGAAAGACAGGAGGGCTGTAGAAAAATGAGTAAAACAGATAATGTCTCAGATGACATCCCCAACATTATTTCATTTTGCTTCTCTTTTTAAAAAATATTTTTTAAAGGTGTATGGGTTTTCCCTGCTTGTTTATCTGTGTACCACATATGTGCCTGGTATTTGAGGAGATCAGAAGAGGGTGTGGGTGCTTCTGGAAGTGGGGTTATAACAGTTCTAATAAGCCATGTGGGCACTGGGAACTGAACCCAGGTCCTCTGCAAGAGCAGCCAGTGTTCTAACTACTTGGCAATCTTTCCAGTCCAGAGTTTGCTCTTTTCCTACAAACTCACTAAACGGAGCCCAACCCAACCCAAATCCACTGTATCTTTCTTTCCCCTCCCTACCCCATCCCTTCTTTCTGTCTCTTCTTCTTTTCCCCACTTATTTGTTGGATAGATAGTCATTTGTTCTCTAGTGTTTCTACAGTTTGCATCTCACTGCCTGCCTCCCATGAGATCTTGGCATGGCTCGTGGCTGCTATGGGCAGTTATTTTCAGTGGGGAGGACAGACCTTGGAAAACATTCATTCAAAAGGCAGAGTTTACCATGAGTTTATACTGGCTTTTATGATTCAAACTTAGATTTGCAGAATTACTTTTAATTTTGTTTCAACCTCGTCTCTCCATTCTTAAAAGTATTTTTTCTGAAATATCATTACTATATTTACCTTAAGCTTTGGTAGCTCAGAAGACAGCCTGCATCTCCAGTTGGTGATTTTGTGAGGTGCTGAATATTTCACAAAGATTTTGTTCTTGGACGGGAGATGACCCGGTGGTTAAGAGCATGTATTATTATTGCAGAGGACTCACACTTGGTTCCAAGTCCTCCTGTTGGGAGGCTCACAACCACCTGTAACTTTTACCAGCAGGTGCCAGAGGGCTCAGTGTCTGTGCAGCCACCCCAGTTACACCAGCTGGTGCAGATGGCTCCCCAATGAAAGGATACCAAAAACTATGCAGACAACCCAACTGCGATTCTTGGTTGTTAACTTCACTACTCTGATATTAACTAAAAACTTAAATCATTGGGCATACATGCTCAGAAATTTTAGTTAATTAGGTTGAGGTAGGAAGACCCACCTTAAATCCATATCACTTGAGGTCAGAAGATCATCCTTAAATCTGGGCATTCCTTGTAGCCCACCCTGTCCTCTGCTGTCCCCAAGGACACTGAAGAAGAGGGGTGTGGGCTTGAATGTGCCTGAGCAGGAGGTGTATGAAGGGCCAAGTGTCATGAAGGATGCTCGGAGGTGACAGAGACCCTGAAGTCTTCTGCCCCCTGGGTCTATGTAAGGGAACTTCCCTGTTCCCTCTCCGAATCCCCCACCCCCAAACACATTTCCAAAACAGAATTTGTGGTAGAGACCCAGAGAGTAAGGGCCAGGTGAGAGAGCCACCCATGTGGAAGCTGATCTTGTCCTGGGTGGGTGAGGAACCAGTCCCTGAGGAGGAATGGGTATTTGAAGGAATGGACCGGGACTTTGAAGGACACCAATCAAGTCTTCCTGCCATCATTTCTCAGATGATCTGACCCCATGCTCCCCAGAGACAGGTTTCTGGTCTGAGCCAGGCTATAGAGCAGCTGTGGAACCCACCAGGCACCCCGAGGCCTTGTGCCTATGCCTGAATGGAGAGACTTGCCCCGCTGTCCACAGACGGTAGCTTCATGATGTCACTCTCAGAGTTGTCATACTGGACCCCACCGGCCCCTTGGCTGCTGACTAGGGGAAGTCTTGTCTACCCACAACTGCCTGCCCCTTGCTCAGTCAGGGGAGGGCAGCAGGGCGTGAGGATCCCGGGTTCTGGTCTCGTTGGATGACACAGCTTCCCCTGTCTCCTTGGGATACAACCAACCCTCAAACCCCGGCCTTATACACCCCATCTTCTCCCCAAGCCACCTCATTTGCAAGACAACCCCACTCCTTTACTGGCGATTGATGGGCGGAGGCTAGACCCTCCTGCTGGCCTGTTTGGGGTCCGAGGGAGACTGGGCACCCCATGGAAGGGGAAGGAGGAGGAGGAGGAGGAGGAGGAGGAGGAGGAGGAGGAGGAGGAAGAAGAGGAGGAAGAGGGGGAGGAGAAAGAAGAGGAGAAGGAGGAGGAGGAGGAGGAGGAGGAGGAGGAGGAGGAGGAGGAGGAGGAGGAGGAGGAGAAGGAGGAGAAAGAAGAAGAGGAGGAAGAGGGGGAGGAGAAAGAAGAGGAGGAGGAGGAGGAAGAGGAGGAGGAGAAAGAAGAGGAGGAGAAGAAAGAAGAGGAGGAGGAGAAAGAAAAAGAGAAGGAGGAGGAGGAGAAGGAGGAGGGGGAGGAGGAGGAGGGGGAGGAGGAGGAGGAGGAGGAAACACTCTGCACTCACTTTTCCCTCCTTGTCCCCGCAGCCTGTGCAGCTGCACGCATGACCTTGGCTTTGCCTTCCTGCTGCAGAGGCTCCGCAGGTGCGCCCGCCCCATCGGACTTGCCTGCCGTTCGGGGTCCCTCGCCCCTGGCTGGAGTCCGGGTGTGCAGCCGAGCTGAGTTCTGAGAACAGTCCTGTTCAGCCAGCCTCTGTCAGCTAATTGCTGTCCAGGAGATGAAACCTTGCTCTGGTCCCCGCCTGCCCAAGTGAGTCAGGCGCCCCCTGGGGGCCGGGAGTCAGACTGGATTGGGCTGTGGCCCGGCTTTGAGATTCAGAGGGGCCCATAGCACCCTACGGTCCACAAGCTTTCTTTTCTACCTTGTGGGTCTCTCCTACTTCCTGACTTCCTTCCTCCATCTCTGCTGCAGCGCCTGCAGCCTGTGTGAGGAGGGTCTGCCTAGCTGAGTGATCTCCTTTCTGAACCCAATCCTGCCGATCCCTGTCATCAGCATCAAGTCCCAGCTCCTTCTCCTGGGGGAGCTGCTGTGGTCAGAGCCTCTTACCCCCCACCCCAGTCCCTGCCCTCAGCTGGCAACAGTAGCGCCCCAGGAGGCTCCCCCTGCCTCCATAGAGATTCCGAAGTTCCCGGAGTTACCTGCAGTCAGGAGGGCAAGGACACTCAGTGCACCCGGTTTCTTTCTGGAGAGCCCAGGCATCAGTACATGGCTGGGGAAGCTGGGCAACCCCCACCCAGAGCCTTCTGAACTGTGGGTCTCCACACCCAGTCCCCACAAAGGCCATATCCATCAGCTCTTCATCCAAACCTACAATGACACTTTTAACCCTAACTCGACTCCATCCCTTCCCCATCTTACCCACTGTCAAGGTCTTGGTCACATCCTAGCCTGTCTCCTGCCTTTGAAAACAATTCTCCAACTGGCTTTGGACTGGCTTGGACCGGTTTATTAAGGCTTGGAGGGGCTTAATACTGTTTAATAGGGCTTGGACAGGTTTGGACCAGTCTGGAATGGTTTGGTTAAAAGGCCTGCCGGTTTAATCTGGCTTGAACTGATTTAATTCAGTTTGGACCAGTTTAACCTGTTTAATCTCAATTAAGAGACCCTTTTCCAAGACATGTCTAGGTTTGCGTCAAGTTGACAAAGAATTAACCAACACAATTACTTTCCAGTCTCCTGTCATATATAATGGAAATGCAGTTTGATTATTTAATTTTACTTTTATTTTTGGTGATGTCTTTTTTAATTATTAATTAATTAATTCATTTATTGGCTGGGCGGTGGTGGTACACACCTTTAATCCCAGCACTCGAGAGGTAGAGGCAGGCAGATCTCTGTGATTTCAAGGCCTTCCTGGTCTACAAGAGCTAGTTCTAGGGAAGGCTCCAAGAAACTCTACAGGCTACAGAGAAACCCTGTCTTGAAAAATCAAACAAAAAATATTTATTTTACATACCAACCACCATTTTCCCTCCCTCCTCTCCTCCCATTCCCTCTCCCCACTTCTCTTCTACCCCATCCCATTCACTCTTCCTCGTCTCCATTCAGTGAAGCACGATTTATAAAAACTCAGGGTCAGAAATTGGCGTTCAACCTTAAGATCTGAAAAGTAAAACGGCCTGACACTGGGTCTCACCTCTACTTCAGTCTGAAATGGCGATCCTGCCTCTCAGACTCTCAGAATGAGACTGAGATCAGGAGCCGTCTCCTCCTGTTTTATAATCCTCTCTAGGGCTGGAATTAAAAGTGTGCACCACTGTCATCAAAGGTGTGCACAGCCCAGTTTCTATGGCAACTAGTGTGGCTACTGGTTTTAAAGGTGTGTGTCATTATGGTTACTGAGATTAAAGGTGCGTGTTGTCATAATCTAGTCTGTGAAGCTGACCAGTGGGACTGTTTTAGTCTCAGGTCTTCAGACAGTCTTTATTTATTAAAATACAATTGAAATCCTAGTACAATTCAGAAAGGATAAGACCTCTCTTGGGAGTCAACAAAGCATGGCAAATCAAGTTGAGACAGGACCAAGTTCCTCCTCCTTGCATCAAGGCTGGGGAAGGTATCCCACCATAGGAATAGGTTCCAAAAGCACAGGCATGGGTCCTGGTCCCACTGCTAGGGGCCC
Organism: Arvicola amphibius; assembly: GCF_903992535.2. Classification (NCBI taxonomy): domain Eukaryota; kingdom Metazoa; phylum Chordata; class Mammalia; order Rodentia; family Cricetidae; genus Arvicola; species Arvicola amphibius. The sequence goes on along the minus strand of NC_052060.1, from coordinate 371,268 downwards.
CACAAACAGACCAAGCTACACAACTGTCACCCACATGCAGACAACCTAGATCAGTCCCATGCAGGCTCTCTAGCTGTTGGTCTAGAGTCTGTAAGTCTGTGAGTTCCCAAGAACTTGGGTCAGCTGTCTCTGTGGGTTTTCCCATCATGACCTTCACCCCCCTTGCTCATATAATCCCTTCTCCCTCTCTTTGACTGGACTCCTGGAGCTCTGCCCAGTGCTTGGCTGTGGATCTCTGCACCTGCTTCCATCAGTTACTGGATGAAGGTTTTATGATGATAATTAGGGAAGTCACCAATCTGATTACAGGAGAAGACCAGTTTAGGCACTCTCTCCACTATTGCTAGGAGTCTGAGCTGGGGTCATCCTTGTGGATTCCTGGGAGTTTCCCTGGCACCAGATTTCTCCCTAACCTCATAATGGCCCCCATTATCAAGAATCCCACCCCCAACTCAACCATTCCAATCCCTCATGTTCCCATCCCCCATCCCCTCTCCTCACCCCCCCATCTGCCCCCAGTTTACCCGAGAGAACTCATCTATTTCCCTTTCCTAGGGTCATCTGTGCATCAACCTTAGGAATAGGAATAGGAATAGGTCCTCCTTGTTATTTAGCTTCTCTGGAGCTGTGGATTGTAGTCTGGTTATCTTTTTCATCTAATATTCATTTATGAGTGAGTACATACCATGTTTGTCTTTCTGGGTCTGGGTTACCTCACTCAGGATAATTTTTTTCCTAGTTCTATCCATTTGCCTGCAAATGTCATGATGTCATTGTTTTTAACAGCTGAGTAGTACTCTGGTGTGTAAATGTACCACATTTTCTTTATGCATTCTTCAGTTGAGGGCCATCTAGGTTGTTTCCAGGTTCTGGCTATTACAAATAATGCGGCTATGAACATAGTTGAACAAGTGTTCTTGTTGTAGGATTGAGAATTCCTTGGGTATATACCCAGTGATGTCTTTTAAGTAATCACATTTATAGTTTTTTAAATGCTATTCATATAAGCTTGTCATTTCTATTAAATACACATATAAATCATATTTTGAGCGGTTCTTTTGAAAAGGCTCCATTGATATCTTCCAAAAATGTTGTCCCTCAGGTATCAGGTGTTAATGTTTGAGACTTGTCTTGGCTCTTCAGCTTCTGTGAGGGGATTCCCAGGTCTCTGGAATGCTCTGCCTGGTAAGGCTCCTCCCCACTCCTCTTGCTCTGTCAATTAACAATATGATTTGTGGTACAGATTTGGGCCATATGGTATCAGTTTAATCTTTAGAGGTGTTGAAATCAGCCTTTCAGTGGACAGTCACATGTATACAAATGAGACAGAATAAAATTTTGCACACTAAGGCCCAGATTCATTTTCTTAAGTGTCAACATGCTGTGTCTATTGCCACAAATAATTGCAGATAGTTCCTGTATGATTGACTCCATGAAGTTCAAACACCTGGGAAGCTGTGCCTGGATTCTCTTAGCCTTATCCTGAGCACATATGTCCTTGTCCAGATTTATTTAATTTGTGTCCTTTTGCTATACCAAACTTTAACTACCAATTCATTGTCTTTTCCTAATTTTGTGTCTTTTTGACAATTTAATTTAATTTGATTCTTAAACTTTATACTTTCTGGTACAGGCAACAGAGACATTCTCACTCTTCTTAATTACACTAATAAATGCAGGCATTGTATTGAGCAATTCTTGGAAAGACAGGATTCTAAAAGGGCATCATTCAAACATGCATGAAACTGGTAACATGTAATTATTTGAATGAAATATTATGTATAAGTGGGATAAGCAGCTAAGGTCTCAGATGGAGAACGTTGTGACGCAGAAGGTGGAGGACTTTGTGCAGATACTATGTGCTTTCTGCAGACACCAGCAGACAGTTTTCCTTAATTCCATGAGCTGGCCACACTACATGTCAGTAAAGGGATTTCCTGATTGTTGGACAAGAAAACAGTACATCCGTGTGTGTGTGTGTGTGTGTGTGCATGCATGCATGCGTGTGCTATGAAATAATCCTTCTGAACACTGTGAATATGTATTACTCTCATTAGTTAATGAAAAGCTGACAAGTTGGTAGCCAGGCAGGAAGTATAGGTGTGACAGCCAGAAACAGAGGACTCTGGGAAGAAGGCGGAGTCAGAGGAGATGCCAGTCAACTACTGAGCAAGCAGGAAACATGAGGTAACAAGCCATGAGCCATATGGCAAAGCATAAATAGAAATATGGATTAATTTAAATGTAAGAGTTAACTAGTAGAAAGTCTGAGTTATTGGCCGAGCAATTATAAGTAATATTAAGCTTCTGTGCCAGTCATTTGGGAGCAGATGAATAGGACAGGAAAGCTCTGACTACGTGTGTGTGTGTGTGTGTGTGTGTGTGTGTGTGCGTGCGTGTCTGGTTGCATTTATGCCAGACACATTATGTCAGAAGTTTTATATTGTTTTATTTAAAACTTTTAAATAGTTATTTGAATTTTGTTCAACGTGCTTTGATCATATTCACCCTGCCCCAACTCTTCCAAGATCCACTCCCCACTTCTCCTCCCACCTAACTCTGAGACAAAAATTTTAAGTAATAGTTATTTAGAAATGCATAATAATGGTTGGGACTTCCTTCCTTCCTTCATTTTCTCTCTCTCTCTCTCTCTCTCTCTCTCTCTCTCTCTCTCTCTCTCTCTCTCCCTCTCTCTCTCCCTTTCTGTGTTGCTGGGTCTGGATATCCTCAAAGTGGTTGAAGTTTACATTCCTCAAGCACCATCTGGACTCTGGAGGTGGGGCTGGAGGTATGGTTATCTCAGTCTAAAGAAACTGCTATCACTGTATACCAAGCAGATTCCTTTCCGCAAGGTAGAGCACAAATCTATCTTTGTGGGGCAAAATGTAAAGCGCTCTATCTTTTTCCTGGCCCCTTTCATTTCCTCTTGAACTCATTTCCTACTGAGATGAGCAAAGTGACTTTTCTGGTTTTAAAATTTGGAACTAAAAATAATGAAGCAGCCTGCCCTTCCCTCTTGGTACAAGCTGGGGTCTGCAGGCTGGACTTCCCTGGAACAGGGGGGGAGTCTAGAATTAGAAAGCAAATTCTCAGAGACACAAACAGTTGGCACATAGAGTTACATGTAAGATAAATACAAACAAAAGAGTGAACACACAGGAGCCACGTTTTTACACGGAAAGGCTATTGGTGTGATCAGGCCCTCTGGTTCTCTAACTTGGGTTTTAGTAAAACAGTGTGATATTTTTGAGACTGAAGAGATGATGTTGGGCTTTGTAAACTTTACTTCTGAGCTTGTACCAAGGTCTTGCAGTCTTAAGGGATATTGTTTGTCATCTTAGAAAATGACATTAAGTTATAATATGTTTGCGCAAAGGTTGCTAGCTGTTCCTACAAAAGAAGGCTAGAAATGAGTAGGTCACAGGAATCTTAGGAAGTCTCGACAAACATGGAGAAATGTGGCAACATTTGCCTCGGAGCTGTTGTCCAGCAATGGCCACAAGAATCTCTGAGGGTGTGAACCTGTTCAACCAAGGCCCAGGGGCACTGGAGCTGCATTCCCAGGCAGTCACAGTTGGAACAGTTGGAGCACATAGGATCCTTCACCAGAGTCTCTTTACTTTTGTGGGAACTGGTGATTGAGATAATATTTTGGGGCTATAAAATTTGTTGTGTGCCAAGAGAGTATCAACACCCATATTCCACTCACACTCAAGTCCAGGGAGCAAATGTTAAAGTAAGACACTTGAATTAACACAGCATCCTCTTGGCTCAAGGGTGAAAATACCTAAGGAATTACTGAGAGACATAAAACATAGATTTATACCAGAGGGTCAAGCAGGTCTTGTCCATGTCCTACAATAAGCGTGTCTAAGAAAACTATAGATTTCCAAAGGGCACAAGCATTAGGCTATTGGGGAGGAGTATATTGGAAAGAACCGACCCTCACTAATACTCCTTGAGCACAGAAATATACATCCCAGTTTCACTTCACGAAAGTGATGGAGTAGATTTCCTAACTGGAGCAAAGCATGGTGAAAACACTCCCCAGGAGATGAGCTAGCAAGGGCAGATATTGGCCCCCTCAGAAGCTACACCGCTGCTCTGTTTGCTCAGCACCACGTAAGAGGTCCCTCACTGGGTGTGGAAAGAACTTTCCTTAATGAGGAAGTGAAATCAAAGATGCTTTGAATAGATTCAGTGAAGGAGAAAGTCACAACCTGGTTCTCACCCACCTCCATGTCAGGGAACACCCACTGTCAATATTAACCTTGCGCTGTTAAGTGTTCCACAATTGACTTTAAAGGGGTCCGAGTCAACTGGCACCAACTGGCATCCTGCTGACATTAGACAAAGAATTTAGCTAGTTTTCCTTTGTGGGTGAGTCTATTTCTTTTATGGGTTATGGAGACCCTGATTGTTCATACAGCTTTGACTCCATCCATATCCGGAGCACTTCTGATCTGAGATTATCAAGAATAAGAAACCAGAGATTTAGATTATTTTGTTTTAGGGTCTTAGCTTATTTGGAATTTAATATGTTCAGAATTTTTTCATAAGGTATATTTAGTCCTGGAAATAATAATATATTAATAATATATAATAATTATTATGACATTTACTAGATGCAAATGTTAGGGGAGCAACTAACCACTTTTTGAGTGGGTTTAAGGCCCACTCTTTGAGCTGGAAGCCATACATGATACTGTTAATGAGGCCAAGAACCTGATACTACTATTCTGCTAAATGAGTATGACAATAAAATGACTTCTAATGATATATTGCTTTACCCTAGATCAGTGCTTTGCTGAATTCTAATCAGAAAACTTTTCTGTAGATAAAAATTAACACAAAGACCTACAACCGAACAACATGTAGAGAGTGAGAACATTTGAAACTCTCAGCCCTAAATGGGATGTTTTTATCACACCCCTTTCCATAAGGCTTGGATCTATGAAGAAGAGAAAGAATAAAGACTATAGGAACCAGAGGTGGTTAACTATTTTAAGGAAAGGGCATTTTCCAGACACCACAGAGTTGATGCAAATGCACTTGCGGAAACTGTGAAAGAATGCACAAGAGCTGTGCAAGCTCGAGCCAGACAGGACCCCAACAGGGAGGAGGGGGCGTGAGCACAGCGTCCTACCAGTAGACAAGTAGCCATTCACAAATGATAGCTGCTAGGAGAAGGAAGAGTCGCTGTTCTCCAGTGGAGTGACACTCGGAGTACCAGTCACACTAAGGTAGCTCACAGGCTCAAAAGCAGCTGAGTAACACACATAGGAAACATTTTTTAGTGGCTTTTTCTTAGGAGATGTATTTCTAGTCACTTGACATGATTGTTTTCTTTATTGTAGAGAAGATTTTAGATTTCATGAGATCTCACTTGTCAAATTTTGTTCTTATTTTAAGCAACTGGACTCCTACTGAAAAAAGCCTTTGTCTACACCTCTAGCTTCCATTTAATTTAAAAGATTCAATGTTTATGTTCTTACATCAAGACCTTTGATCCATTTAGAATTATTGAGATATAGGTACTAATTTTGTTTTCCTACATGTAGATATCCAGTTTTTCCAGCACTGTATCTTAAAGAAGTTATATTTTCTTTGAGGTGTACTTTTTATTTATTATTTTCACTTCCTAACCAAAGCTTTCCCTTTCTCCCTTCTTCCCAGCTCCCCCATCCACTCCTCTTTCACTGTTTCTCTTTAGATACAGGCAGGCCTCCCATAGGTATCAGCTAGCCATGATATATCAAACTGCAGTGAGATCAGGCACTACCTCCTCCACCAAGTTTGGATCAGACAACCTGGCAGGAGGAATGGGTCCCAAAATCAAGCAACAGAATCAGAGACATCCTCTACTCTCACTGCTAGGAGTCTCATACAAAGACCAAATTACACAACTGTCACATATATGCAAAGGGGCTAGGTCAGTCCCATGCAAGTTCTCTGGCTGTCAGTTCAGTCTCTGTGAGCCCTTATGAGCCCAGGCTGGTTGGTTCTGTGAGTTTTCATGACACCACTGACTCTTACAGTCCTTCTTCCTTCTCTTTATTAGGATTCCCCAACCTTCGGCTAATGCTTGACTGTGAGTCTCTGCACCTGTTTCTACTGGTTGCTGAGTGAAGCCTCTCTAATGACAGTTGAGCTAGGCATCCATCTACGAGTATCAGAATATCATTAGGAGTCATCTCATTGACTTTTTGCTATTCGTGCTTGGTTCTATCCTAGGTCTCTGGTGTATTGCACTTCTGGGTCCTGGCTCTCAGTGGGAAGCTCCTTCTCAGGGTATGGATCCAGCTATGCAGTCATCAGTTAGTCACTCCCACAATTCTGTGCTATCTTTACCCACGCACATCTGTAGTCAGTACAAATTGTAGGTTGAAGGGTTTGTGGTTGGGTTGTTGTCCCAGACCCTCCACTGGAAGCCTTGTCTGGTTATAGGAGATGGCCATTTCAGGCTAGGGTCACTCTCATAGATTCCTGGGAGTCTCCATTGCACTAGGTTTCTAGCTCATCCCAGAGATGCCCCCAGATTCCAGTTATCTCTCCCTCTAGCCTCCTTCCTCCTGATCCCTCCGGTTCCCATCTTCATTTCCCCTTTCAGGTTCCTCCCCCATTCACTGGCAATGTCCATTCTCTCTCCCCTTCATGGTGAGCTTTATGTACCCCCAGTCATCCTTGTTACTTAGTTTCTCTGGGTCTGCAAGTTGTAGCATGATCCTTTACAGCTAATATTAACTTATGAGTGAGTACTTGCCATGTTTGTCTTTCTGGGTCTGGGTTAGCTCACTCAGGATTATCTTTTCTAGTTCCATCCATTTGCCAGCAAATTTCCTAATGTCATTGTTTTTAACAGCTGAGTAATACTCCACTGTATACTACATTTTCTTTATCCATTCTTCATTTGTGAGACATCTAGGTTGTTTCCAGTTTCTAACTATTATGAATAAAGTTACAATGAACATAGTTGTGCAAGTGTCCTTGTGGCATGGTGGGGTGTTCTTTGGGTATATACCTAGGAGTGGTATAGCTGGGTTTTGAGGTGGATCAATCCCAATTTTCTGAGAAACCACCATATTGATTTTCAAAGTGGCTGTACAAATGTGCACAAGCAGCGGAGGAGTGTTCCTCTTGTGTTCAAGGTGTATTTTTGACATCCTTGTCAAGAATTAGATGACTGGAGCTGTGTGGGTTTATAACTGGGTTCTCTGTTTTCCATTGATCTATATGTTTGTTTCTCTGTCAATACCACACTGATTTTGTTAATATGACTGTGTAATATAACTTGAAATCACTAAAGGTAGTCACTATATAATAGTAGCTATCATTATTACTCATAATTTTTGGCTATTCTGGATTTTTTAAGAATCCATTTGAATATTAAATTTGTTTTTTTCTAATTTTGTTAGGAAAAAGTTAGAATTTTGATGAGGACGGTATTGAATCTGTATGCTACTTTTGAAGAATGATTGTTTTCATAATACTAATTCTTCTAGTTCATGAGCATGGGAAAATTTCCCATATTCAGGTGTTCCACTCATTTTTTCTTCAGTGTTTTAAAATTTTCACTCTGAAGGTCTTTTACTTTTTTGGTTAGGTTTACTTCACAGCACTTTTGAAGCTGTTGGAATGGTAATGTTTCACTGGCTTCTTTCTCAATGTGTCTGTCGTTAATGTATAGGCAGACTGCTGGCTTCTAAGAATTTTCTGATGGAGACTCAGGTGCACTTCTGTATGTATAGAATCATAGCATCTTCAAATAAGAATATTTTAACTTTGTTTTTTTTCCTGTTTATATCTCCTTTATTTTTCCTGTTTGTCTTTCTGTTCTAGCTAAGACTTGAAGGACTATTAAACAGGAGTGAAGGAAGGTCATCTTTGTCTTGTTCTTGATCTTAATGAAAATTCTATGAATGTGTTTCTCCATTTTTCATGATGTTGGAAACAACTTTTTCTTATATAACACTTATTATGTGAGGTCAGTTCCCCACATACCCAATCTGTTCAGTGTTTCTATCATAAAAGAATGCTGGAAAGAAATTTCTGTCCTTGAGTTAATTTATGTGATTTATTTCATTTATTGATTTATGAATGTTGGATCATCCTTAAATTTCTGAAATGAAACCAACTAACCGACTTAATCATGGTGTTTCCATTGATGTGTTCTTGAATTCAGAAAATATTCTACTGTTATTCCTTAATGTCTTGTTCATAGGGAAATTGGTGTGGTGTGTGTGTGTGTAGATTCTGGGCTCCATTTAACACAGCATACCATTTAATAAGAGTTTTCTCTTTTTGTGTTGGAACATTCTGTCTATTGGTCAGAGTATAGTATTGAAATCATCCATTATTACTGTGCTAGGATTAATCTAAGAGTTTATAAATCATAGTTGATGAAATTGGGTGCTCCTAAATGTGATGTTTCGAGGGGACTGTAAGAAGCCCCACGTGTGTGAAATCCTGTGTGAACTTGTGTTGTTGACATGCACTGGCCATGTCAAAGATCCAACCTCAGATTCATGGAAAATGGCAAAGTCTTCTCCTCAGGGTTAGGCTCAGAGGGATGGCAAGCTTTCCATGTGCTGTCATTTCTTTTCCTGCTGTTATTCTGATAGGCTTATTTTTATATGTAGCTCGGTGTTTCTGCTTTAAAGTTTTCAATTAATTCTATTGGTTCTGTATATCTAGTAAAAGTAAGAAGAAAAAAGCGATGCAGTGTGTGGTAGTTACTTTCCTACTGCTGTGATGAAACACCGTGACCCAAATCATCTTAGAGCTTATTTGGCTTACATATCCTGCACCATAGTTCATTAAAGGAAGTCAGGGCAGAAACTCTAATCGGGGTAGGAATCTGGAGGCAGAAGCGGATGTAGAGGAGTGATGCTTACTGGCTTGCTCCATGGCTTGTTCAGCCTGCTTTCTTATAGTGCCCAAGGCCACCAACACAGAAATGGCACCACCCACAATGGGCTGGGCTCTTTTACACCAATTGCCAGTTTTTAAAAAAGCCCTACAGGCTTGTCTACAGGCTGAGCTTTTGGAATTATTTTCATAATTGAGGTTCTCTCCTCAAGATACGGTAGAGGAAAATAGATTCATCGGTCAAAGAAAATGTTTAATCCAACAAAGTCTTAACATGAAATATCAAGGAAATTTGAGACACCACAAACAGACCAAACCTAAAAATAATAGGGATAAAAGAAGGAGAAGAATACCAGCTTAAAGGCACAAAAATAAATAAAAAAATCATAGAAGAAAACTTTTCAAACCTTAAGAAGGACATGCCTATGAAGATACTAAAAGCTTACAGAACACCAAATAGATTGGACCCAAAAATCCCATCAACACACAATAATCAAAACACTAAACATACAAAATAAAGAAAGAATATTAAGAGCTTCAAAGGAAAAAGGTCAAGTAACATTTAAAGGCAGACCTACAAGAATAACACCTGACTTCTCAGTAGAGACTCTGAATTCCAGAAGGTCCTGGACAGACATTTTGCAGACACTAAGACCATGGATGCCATCCCAGACTACTAAACCCAGAAAAACTTTCAATAACCATAGACTGAGAAAACAAGATATTCCCTGATAAAACCAGATTGAAATAATACCTACCCACAAATCCAGCCCTATAGAAAGTACTAGAAGGAAAAAATCCAACCCAAGGAAGTTAGCTGCACTCACAAAACACAGGCAATAGATAATCTCACATCAGCAAATCCCAAAGAAGGGAAACCCACATACCACCACCACCACCACCAAGAAGTAACAGGAATTAACAATTACTGGTCATTAATATCCCTTAATATCAATGAATTTAATTCACTTATAAAAAGACACAGGTAATATGAGGAATACAAAACCAGGATCTGTCCTTCTGCTGCATACAAAATACACACCTCAACTTCAAAGACAGACATTACCTTAGAGTAAAGGGTTGGGAAAAGATTTTCCAGTCAAATTGGCCAAAGAAACAAGCTGGTGTAGCTATCCTAATATCTAGTAAAATAGACTTCAAACTAAAATTAACCAAAAGAGATAGAGAAGAACATTTCATATTCATCACAGAAAAGAGCCATCAAGATAAAATCTCAATTCTGAACATTTATGCCCCAAATACAAGAGCATCCACACTTTTAAAAGAAACAGTGAAACAAATCACACATCAAACCCCACACAATAATAGTGAGAGACTAACACCCCACTCTCACCAATGCACAGGTCCGCCAGACAGAAACTGAACAGAGAAATAAGGGAACTAACAGATGCTATGACTCAAATGGACTTAACAAACATCTACAGAACATTCCACCCAAACACAAAAGAGTATATCTTCTTATCAGCATCTCATGGAACATTTTATAAAATTGACCACATAGTTGGTCACAAAGAAAATCTCAACAAATATTAAAAAATGGAATAACCCCCTGTATCTTATATGATCACTTTGGCTTGAAGTTAGACTTCAACAACACAAATTACAGAAAGCCTACAAACTCATGGAAACTGAATAATGCTTAACTGAATCACCACTGGTTCAAGGAAGAAATAAAGAAAGAGATAAAAGACTTCCTAGAATTCAATGAAAATGAGTGCATAACATACACAAACATATGGGACACAGTGAAGACAGTGCCTTAGCAAAAAATTCATAGCACTAAGTGCCTACATAAAGAATTTGGAAAATTTGGAGAAATCTCATGCTAACAACAGCACACCTGAAAGCTCTATAACAAAAAAAGAAGCAAATTCACCCAGGATGGGTAGATGACAGGAAGTAATCAAATTGAGGGCTGAAATCAATAAAATATAAAGAAAGAGAACCCATACAAAGAATCAGTGAAGCAAAGACTTTGTTCTTGGAGAAAATCAACAAGATAGACAAACCCTTATCCAAACTAGCCAAAAGACACAGAGAGAATATTCAATCCAACAAAAATAACATAACAACAGACACTGAGAAAATCCAGAGAATCATTAGGTCATACTACAAAAGTCTGTATTCCACAAAATTGGAAAATCTAAAAGAAATGGAAAATTTACTGGATAAGTACCACATAGCAAAATTAAATCAAGACCAGATGTGTAACTACTAAGGAAATAGAAGTAGTAATTAAAAAATCTCCCAACCAAAAAAGCCCAGGGGCAGATGGTTTTAGCACATAATTCTACCAGAATTTCAAAAAAGAGTTAATACCAATACTTCTCAAATTGTTCCACATAATAAAAGCAAAAGGAACATTGTCAAACTCTTTTTATGAGACACAGTTACCTTGATATGCAAATCACACAAAGATACAACAAAGAAAGAGAGCTAAAGACCCATCTCCTTCATGAACATTGATGCAAAAATACTCAGTAAAATACTGACAAACTGAATCCAAGTACACATGAAAATAAAATCATGCACTATAATAAAGTAGTCTTTATTGCAGAGATGCAGGGATGGTTCAACATATAAAAAGCTGTCAATGTAATCTACCATATAAACGAGCTGAAAACAAACAAATAAACAAAAACCCACAAAACATGATCATCTCATTAGATGCTGAAAAAATCTTTTACCAAATTCACATCCTTTCATGATAAAAGTCTTAGATCAGGGATACAAGGAATAGACTTAAACATAAAAAATGTAACCGATAGCCCACGTCAAACTAGAGAGAAACTCAAAGCGATTCCACTGAAATCAGGAACAATACAAGGCTGTCCACTCTCTCCACATCTATTCAGTGTAGTCCTTGAAGTTCAACCTAGAGCAGTAAGACAACAAACGGAGATCACGGGGATACAAATTGGAGTGGAAGAAGCCAAGTTTCAATATCTGAAGATGATATTATAGTATACATAACTGACCCCAGGAATCCTACAGCTGATAAACACCTTCAGTACTGTGGCAGGATACAAGATTAACTAAAAAAAATCAGTAGCTCTCCTATATACAAATGATAAATGGGCTGAGAAAGAAATTAGAGAAATATCATCCTTTACAATAGTTACAAATAATATCATGTAGTAACTCCTAATCAAACAAGTAAAAGACCTGTATGATAAGAACTTTAAGTCTTTGAAGAAAAAAATTGAAGAAGATATTGGAAAATGGAAAGATCTTCCATGCTCCTGGATAGGTAGGATAAACATAGTAAAAATGGAAATCTTACTACAAACAATCTACATACTCAATGCAATCCCCATCAAAGTCCCAACACAATTATTCATAGGCCTTGAAAGAGCAATATTCAATTTCACATGCAAAACCAAAAAAACCCAGAATAGACAAAACAATCCTGTACTATAAAGGAACTTCTGGAGGCATCACCATTCCTGACTTCAAGCTCTACTATAGATTTATTGTAATAAAACCAGCTTGATATTGGCATAAACAGGCATGTGAATAAATGAAACTGGATTGTAAACCATGGCATTAATTCACACACCTATGAACAGCCTATTTTTGACAATGAAGTCAAAATTGTACAATGAAAAAGAGAAAGCATCTAACAAATGCTGCTGGCATAACTCGATGTCAACATGTACAAGAATGTAAATAGATTCATATTTATCACCATGCACAAAACTCTGGTTCAAGTGGATCAAAGACCACAACATAAATCCAGTTACACTGATCGTGATAGAAGAGAAAGTGGGAAGTAGCCTTGAACACATTGGCCTAGGAGACTACTCCCTAAATATAGCACAAACAATGAGAGCAACAATTAATAAATGTGACCTCCTGAAACTGAAAAGTTTCTGTAAGGCAGAAGACATGGTAAATAAGACAAACAATCTTTTACAATAAAGGAACTTTTGGAGGCATCACCATCCCTGACTTCAAGTTCTACTATAGAGCTATAGTAATAAAAACAGCTTGATATTGGCATAAAAAGGCATGTGGACCAATGGATTGATTCAGCAGCCTACTAAGTTGGAAAAGATCTTCACCACCCCACATCTGACAGAGGACTGATCTACAAAATATATAAAGAACTCAAGAAACTAGGCATCAAAATACCAAACAATCCAATTAAAAGATGGGATACCAATCTAAACAGAGAGTTCTCAATAGAAGAATCCCAAATGGTCAAAAGACATTTAAGGAATTGCTCAACATCCTTAGTCATCAGGAAAATGCAAGTCAAAACAACTCTGATATTCCATCTTACACCTGTCAGAATGTCTAAGATTAAAAACACAGATGATAGCTTATGTTAGAGAGAATGTGTAGTAAGAAGAATGCTCCTCATAGCTGGTGGGCATGCCCACTTGTACAGCCACTTTGAAAATCAGTATGGTGGTTTCTTGATGGAGGACACTCATTGGTTAATAAAGAAACTGCTTTGGCTTTTTGATAGGGCATGATTTAGATAGGTGGAGTAGACAGAACAGAATGCTGGGAAGAAGGGAAGTTAGTCAGATGCCATGCCTCTCCTCTCTAGGACAGATGCCATGGAGCCATCCGCCAGGTCATACATGCTGAATCTTTCCCGGTAAGCCACCACCTTGTGGTGTTACACACATTATTAAATTTAGGTTAAAGCAAGATGTGAGAATTAACTAATAAGAGGCTGAAACTAATGGGCCAAGCAGTGTTTAAATGAATACAATTTGTGTGTTGTTATTTCAGGGCATAAGCTAGCCAGGCAGCTGGGAGCTGGACGGGAATGCAGCCCGCCACTCCCATCACTACAGTTTCTCAGAAGTTTTGGACTCAGACTACCTCCAGACCCAGCAATGTCACTCTTAACCATATACCCAAAGGATGCTCACTCATACAACAAGGACACTTGCTTAATTATGTTCATAACAGCATTATTTGTAATAGTTAGAACCTTGAAACAACCTAGATGCCCCTCAACAGATAAATGGATAAAGAAAATGTGGTACATTTACATAATGGAGTATTACTCAGATGTAAAAAGCAATGACATCATGAAAATTTGCAGGCAAATAGATGGAACTAGAAAAGATCATCTTGAGTGAGGTAACCCAGACCCAGAAAGACAAATATGGTATGTACTCATTCATAAGTGGATATTAGATATAAAACAAAGGAAAACTAGTCTACAATCCATAGCCCCAGAGAGGCTAAGTAAGGAGGACCCTAAGAGGGACATGCAAGGATCACCCCAGGAAGAGGAAATAGATAAGCTATCCTGGGTAAACTGGAGTTGGGTGGAATAAGGAAAAGAATGGGGGATGAGAACATGAGGGAACAGGATGGTTGAGTTGGGGCAGGATGGAGAGGGAGAGCAGTGAAAGAGATATCTTAATAGAGGGAGCCATTATGGGCTTAGGGAGAAACCTGGTGCCAGGAAAAGTCCTAGGAATCCATAAGGATGACCTCAGTTAGGACACCTAGCAATAATGGAGTGGGTGGCTGAACTGTAATCAGATTGGTGATCACCTTAATTGTCATCATAAAACCTTCATCCAGTAACTGATGGAAGCAGAGGCAGAGATCTATAACCAAGCACTGGGCTGAGCTCCTGGAGCCCAGTCAAAAAGAGGGAGGAGGGATCATATGAGAAAGGGGAGTCAAGATCATGATGGGGAAACCCACAGAGACAGCTGACCCGAGCTAGTGGGGGCTCATGAACTCTGGACTGACAGTTAGGAAGCTTGCGTGGGACTGAACTAGGTCTTCTGACTGTGGGTGACACTTGTGTGGCTTGGTCTGATTGTGGGACCTCTGGCAGTGGAACCAGGATTTATCTCTTGTGTATGAACTGGCATTTTGGAGCCCATTACCTATGGAGGGATACCTTGCTCAGCCTTGATGCAGAGGAAGGGGCTTGATCTTGCCTCAACTTGATATGCCAGGTTTTGTTGACTTCCCATGGCAGGCCTTACTCTTTCTGAGGAGTAGTTAGGGGTGGGAGGAGGTATGGGGAGGGAGCAATAGGAGGGGAGGGCGGGGAAACTGTGAGCAATATGTAAAATGACTCAAAAATTTAAAATAAAAAATAAATTCCATCTTGAATCCTTCAACTTTCTTTCTCTAGCTCCCAGAACTTAGTTTTTTTTGAGAAAATGTTTAAGTATTTTCTTCCTGTTTTGCAACTTTTCTGGTTTAAGGGTAATATATTATTGGAGCATCAAGTTTTCATTAGCTGTTATGGTTTGACAGTTACGCAGTTCTAAATTTTGATCCCACCTGGGCATACGTAGTTTTAAATTAAGTTTTGAGGAGTTGTTTTATGATTTTTTAAATTCCTCTGTGCTTGAGGAATGCAGAGGGCCAGGAGAGTGAGAGGAGACTGGTGAGCAAACCCCTTCAGTCTGTTCTTTTCTAAGATTTCTTTTCTCACTCCTTGTTACAGGAGGGTGAGTTCAGTGTGATGGCTTCTTAGCCTTGAGTCTGATGAATGGGTTTGGGGAGGATGTATTAGTAAACTTGTTATGTGTCCTGTCTTCAGAAAGAGTCTTTCTTAGTATAGTTAAAGAGCAAGGGGAGGAAAAAAGAATGCTTTTGATGGTGGGCTTGAAAACATTCATCTCAGAATTTGCTGGACCAGACTGTTTCGGCAGAGGACCATATAAGAAAAGAAAGAGACCAAGAGGGAGTCATTGTATAGTCATCTTGAGTTTTATGCAATAGGTCTATGTAGAGATGTGGAGAAATTATTGAAATAGGAATCTGTAAGTGAACATCCAGGGTTCAAGAAAACATCTCAGAGGCCTACCTACTTGCTGCCTTGTGGTGCAGGTGGGGGTCACAACTATGATGAGCAAGTATTTGATGGACAGATGGGAGAAAAAGAAGCAGAGCAGTGCATATGCTAGGACCTCAAGGTCCAGGCTGATGTGAGTGGCCTATGCTGCCTGCTGAGATGATGGTGATCCTTGCTGCTGCATATAGCCGTGTTTGGGGCCAAGGTCCTGCTGCAGTCAGGGCCTGTGTTACCACCAAAGAAGATTCAGAAGCTCATGGTCTGGGCTGCTGCCTGAAGTCATGTTGATGTCCATGGATCATGCCTGCCACTGGAGGCCATGCTGATCTCAGTGGCCTGTGCTGACATCTGAGGCCATGATGATATCTAGATCAGTGTTACCGCAGAGGACCATGTCTGCATCCATGGCCCTACTGCAGCTGGGGTCTGTGATGTCACCAGAAAACATGTGGAAGCCCATGACCCCAAGCTTCCACTGACTAAAAAGTGTAAGGAAGCTACTTTTGCAGAGATATTGATGACTGCAGATACATGGTTGAGAAAATGGGAAATGGAAGGTTTCAGTGATGACCATTACCTCTACCCCATTCCACCCATCCTAAAAAAAGGGTAACAGCCATGAAGCCATAAAGCCAACTCTTAGGAAGTGTGATAAAGATGCTGAACTAGGCTCTCCACAATTGGTGGTTTCTGGAAGGGACTCAGTTCCACCTATAGAGCAGGCCACTGAAGGTTTGATCATGCTTAAGTGAGTGTATGGAAAATATAAACTGGATGTGGTGGCTTGAATAGGAATAACCCCATGGACTCACGTGTTTAAATGCTTGGCCCATAGTGAGTGACATTATTAGGAGGTGTGGTCTTTCTAAAGGATGAATGTGTGCATGTGGGTGGGCTTTGAGGTCTCATATGCTCAAGCTATGCCTGTGTGTGGTACACAGTATCTTTCTGTTGCTTGTGGGTCAAGATGTAGAACTCTCAGCTCCTTCTCCAGCACCATGCCTGCCAGCATACAGCCATGTTCTGCCATGATGATAATGGACTAAACCTCTGATCTGTAATCCAACTCATTAAATGTTTTTCTTTAAAACATTTGCAGGAAAGTGGATGAGGCTAGAAAACATCATTTTGAGTGAGGCAACCCAGACACAGAAAGACAATTATCATATATACTCACTCATAGGTGATTTTTAAAACATAAAGCAAAGAAAGCCAGCCTACAAACCATAATCCCAGAGAACTTAGACAACAATGAGGACACTAAGAGAGACTTACATAGATCTAATCTACATGGGAAGTAGAAAGTAGAAAAAGACAAGATCTCCTGAGTAAATTGAGAGCAAGGGGACCTTGGGGGAGGGTTGAAGGGGGAGAGGAGAGGCAGGGAGGGGAGCAGAGAAAATGTAGAGTTTAATAGATATTAAAGAATGAAAAAAAATGTTTTCCTTTATAAGAGCGCAGTGGTTATGGTGTTTCTTCATAGCAACAGAAACCCTAACTAAGACATTGGATTTTTAATTTTTTTATTGTTTTGGGGGTGGGCTTTAAGGGAGGGGAAGTAGACATGGATAGACTGAGAAATAAGAGTGACCAGGGTGCATGATGTGAAATTCTCAAAGAATAAAATTTAAAAGAAAGCCAACACATATTACCACCTAGGTGAGACTATCCAGGAAAAGGAAAGGAAAAAGCCATAGACTGCAAGTCATGAATACTCAATTCTCAGCTTCCTGTGTGTGAGATGTTCCCATTCCATATCAGTATGTCTATTGCTATTGCCATGGTTCAGATCCTGTTTATGAAGCCCTTTCTCTGAGAGACTGTTGCACAGAAGACTTCCTGGTATTCTGGCTCTTACACTCTTTCATTCCCTCTTCTGCGATGTTCCCTGGGTTATAGATGTAGAAATTGTAGTACAGATGTATCCACTGTGGCTGGGCTCCCCATGATCCATTGATCTTCACATTGTGTCCAGTTAGGTTTTCTATGATGGTCTCCATTTGCTGTGAAGACAAGCTGCTTTGATGAAAGGTGAGAGTTACACTTCTCTGTGGTATAAGGAGAAGGTATAAAATGTATTTAGGAATTAGGCTGCTCTAGTAAAGTAGTAGCAGTAGATTCTCTTCTAAGATCTATGACCTAACTACCCATGGGAAATTGAGTAGGTTTTCAGGACAGGCATGATTTTCTTCATGCTAGTGGGTCTTATGTCTAACTAGACAGCTGTTGGTTATCCACAACACACGAGTGCCAATTAAACTACCTTTACTGATACCTTGTCATGCTGGACAATGTGGTGGTTCATATGTGTCACAGCTTGGTAGGATATCAATTGCTTCCCTCCCTTGGCAGCTTGCATGGTATTTTATGGTTCTGTGGAGGCTAGACTGCATGAAGGAAGCTTTCTAGTTAGATCCATCTCTGGTATTCTAAGTCTTGTGTCCTCAGTGTGCAGAGTCATCAGAAAGAGCAGCTTTATTCAACCCCTGAGAGGCAACCAAGGGCAACAGTCATAATCTAGATTGCCTCAAAGTCACTCATGATCTGCATTGTGTGGAAGACTACTCTGACCAACCATTTTAAAGGAGAATTCTCATGCTTGGCACTGGAGTTTTTGTTAGTCTATATATTGTGTATAATTTTAGGTAAATATGAAATAACCTTGGTGTTATTTGTCCCTACTCTCTCCTTCATCTGTATCTCCATTTCCTGCATCATATCCTGCTCTTCTGTTCCTAATTTGCACCTACACATGGTCCCCGTATAGTTTCTTGGTTTCTGAGGCTTCTCTATGTTATAAGCTCACATCTGTAGATCTGGAGCTAGGAACTGCAACTGAGACAGAGCATGGGGTGTTTGTCTTTCTGGGTCTGGGTTACCGCACTCAATATGATCTTTTGTAGGTCCATCCATTTACCTGAGGTTTACAGGGTTTTATTTTCTTTACAGCCGAACAGTATTCTACTGAGTATATGTATCGTTGTCCATTCATCTACTGAAGGCTATTTAGGTTGTTTACATTTCCTAGCTATTTTGAGTAAGACAGTGGTTATGCAATGAACATGGTTAAGCAAGTTCTGTAGAGCAGGATGTTGAGTCTTTTGGAAACAAGTCAAGGGTCACATGATTTTTTTAAGTGAGGATTCTCTGTACTGAATTCCAGAGTGGCTGTGCCGATTTACATTCTCACCAACAGTGAATAAGGGTTCTCCTTTCCCTACAACCTCAACAACATTTTCTTTCAGTGCTTCTACCCACTGAGATGGTGGGGCTGATCTATTCGGAGCTTACCAAACCCAGCTGGACTGGGACTGAAAAAGCATGAGATAAAACCGGTCTCCCTGAACATGGCAGACAATGAGGGCTGCTGAGAAGCCAAGGACAATGACACGGGATTTGGACCCTACTACACATACTGGCTTTGGGGGGGCCTGGGCTGTTTACATGCTTACCTTCGTAGACCTGGATCGAGGGGGGAGGAACTTGGACTTCCCACAGGGCAGGGAACCCTTACTGCTCTCTGGACAGAAGAGGGAGGGGGAGTGGAGGAGGGACGGGGGTAAATGGGAGGCAGGGAGGAGGCAGAAATTTTTAATAAATAAATTAAAAAAACATTTTCTTTCAGTTATTTCATTGATCTTAGCCATTCTTGTGTAAGATAAAATGTCAAAGTTGTTTTGATTTGCATTTCCCTATTGCTAAGTTTCTTCCTTCCTTCCTTCCTTCCTTCCTTCCTTCCTTCCTTCCTTCCTTCCTTCCTTTCTTTCTTTCTTTCTTTCTTTCTTTCTTTCTTTCTTTCTTTCTTTCTTTCTTTCTTTCTGTGTTTTGAGACAGGGTTTCTCTGTGTAAAAGCCCTAGCTGTCCTGGAACTACCTCTTGTAGACCAGGCTGGCCTTGAACTCACAGAGACCCACTTGCCTCTGCCTCCCAAGTGCTAGGATTAAAGGTGTGCACCACCACCACCCAGCCCCCACCTTTGTGATGAACACTCCTTAAGGTATTTCTTGGCTTAATTTTATTTCTTCTATTGAGAACTCTGTTTAGACCCTTGCACATTTTTTAAAGTATCAAAATGGTCTTTTATTTTTAATGGGTGCAATTTGATTCGGATACTGGAATACTTACTTTTTTGAGATTTGTAAGGCCCATATTTCTATATGGTATGGCAGCCAGGCTCTCAAGCCATAGGCCACACCTGAGATGGTCACGTAGCCTTCCAGACAGGCTGTCACTACCCTAACAAAGGGTCAGGATGTTGTTTTGCTCCTTTCTTTGTAATTTGGAGGATGCCTGAAAAGAGGTGCTAATTCAGCCTATGTGACAGAGTTAACATACAGAGCAGGAAAATATGGGGTCATGACAGAATGGTTATAGAAAGGTGTGGTCAAAGGTGTAGATGTGACTAAAGCCATTTACCTGGTTACCTAGGAAACAGAATGCTAATGAATTTACCCTTTAGTTTACATTTTGATATAAAGGCTGTTTGGAGAATAAACGAGAGGAATTTTTCAGGATGTGAACTCAGGATCTCATGAGGGAACTCTGAGAATCTCTCTCCCTATAAAGCCATATGATTTGTGTCTTTATTCCTGCACATCCACAACAGTCCAGAGAAATAGTTTATGGTCCAGCCTGTCACTGGATCATGACAGAAATTGTAACAAAATTACATTTCTCCCCTCCCTTTCTTTCCTCCAAACCTTCTCATGTACCCTTCTTAACTCTTCTTCAAATTCAGCGCCTCTTTTTTCACTAATTATTATATCCTCTAGCTCATACCATCTTTCATTACCCCTCTTCTACAGTGTTCTCTGAGCCTTAAATGTGGAGGTGTTTTGTTGATATATTCATTGGGACTGAGTTCCAAACTTCTGCATTTTGATTGGTTATGATTTTCTGTAGTGGTCTCCATCTGTTGCAAAGAGAATTTTCATTGATGAGGGTGTGGTGGTTTGAAAGAAAATGGTTCCCAAAGGGAGTGGTACTACTAGGAAGTGTAGCCTTGTTGGAGGAAGTTTGCTACCTTGGAGGTGGGCTTTGAGATGTCATATATGATCAAGCCACATCTAGTGTTCCAGTCTACTTCTGTTGCCTGCATATCAACATGTAGCAGCAACCTCTTCAGTACCACGTCTGCCTGCATGCTGTCATGTCCCACCATGATGATAATGGACTGAACCTCTACTGTAAATGAACCACCACAATTTAATGTTTTCTCTGTAACAGTTGCTCTGGTCATAGTGTCTCTTCACAGCAATAGAAACCCTAACTAAGATAGAGGGATAAAGATTACATTTATCTGTGGGTATAAGGACAAATGTTTATATATTATTGTTAAGGATTATCCTAACACTTCTTTAATTGGGTCATTTGTTTTCTTGATGCTTTGTCTTAAATTCTTTATATATTCTGGATATTAACCCTCTGTCAGAAGTATAGATGGCAAAAAATTTGAATGGAGCTACCCTACACAATGGAGAGTGCTCCTCTTGGAAACCATGGGTTATAAAAATAAAAATTCATGTGCTAGATATGGGATATCTTCCTGTGGATTCTCTGTACCCTCCATGACCAGCAGAGAGATATTCCACAGGAGGCAAGAAGGCAGTTTGTTTCAATATGACAAAGTAGCCTGTGTTGCTTCAAACTTTGAGAGTCTGACCTCAAGAAGTTTATTTTAGGCATATTTAAGCACAGTGCAATTTGCTGAAGGCTTTCAATGTGATAATTAACATTAACTCTTGAGGAGCAAAGTAAATAACCAAGGGTTGGACATGACTACATTGAAACTCATTGTACAAACTTTGTGTAGTACATGTGACACCCTTCATAAAGATAGGTTCTATAGAATGATAGAAAAATATGCTTATGATATGGGTCTGGGGGAGGAACCAGTGTAGTCTCTGACCACACAGCACCAAGATCACTGGGCTATTAAACATGTTCACTCCCAGCCTTCTGGGTGGATAACAGGTTTTATATCCTTTCCCTTGAAGGAACAACTGTGTGTGCTAACATTCCAGGGTCATCTAGTGCTTGTCTTTGAGCACAAGGACCTCTGTAACTTCTGTACCTATGAGTCATTGTTGAAGGGGTTCTCAGAAGCTCCTTGTATAATACAGGCTAAGGTCTTTGCTCTTGGTTTCCCACCAGGACTAGATGGTAAGACCACATTGCAGAAGATACCACACATTTTAGTTGCAGGCATTGGTAAATCAAGCTGAAACTGAGCTGGATGCTTCCTCCCTGCTAGCTAGCTTTCATAGTACCTGAAGGTGTTATTCAAGATGAAACAATGCAAAAGTCACCAATGGTCTCATCTAGCATTGCACCCAGAAAGTTAAAATAAGAATCTCCTCTGCAAGATGTGCCCATTGGTTCAATAATTGCATGGATATTATATGGACAACCAAGGACATTCTGGTTTTTAAGACCTGTTCCACAGGAGGAACTTATACTGTTTATTGTAAATCTGGTTCCCAGTGGTAGGGAGGTTACAAGCCCTGATGAGGGGGGAAATTATCTTTATCGTTTTACTAAATGTACGTGTTGTAAAACTGTCTTCTTGCTACTTAATATTTATATCAGTCAACTAGCCCAGCTCTCAACCTAGACCAGAGAAACTTCTCTTGCAGTGCATGGCAGTTAATGCAAAGGCTCATAACTGATCAAAATCCTGAGAATGACTCAAGGTTCTGCATGAGCTGGTGTACTGTGAGGTATCCTGTGAGACAACGTCTTATGGACATTCCAAAGATGTTTTTTGTGTGACTTTTCCTGGGGCAGCATGAACAGATATTTACTTCCAAATATAGTACCAATGATCAGCCAAAAATATGATTCCATCAAAGTTCACTTTGGTGAAGCAATGAGGTAATTGGGGCTACTTACACGAGTATGGACAAGGGGACAACCCACCTAAGCATTGGTGATGACCATGAAATCTTCAACCTTGAAGCTCAGAAAGTTTCTTCTAGGCAGCTCTACTGGTCTAAGTGTCTTATCCCCCAGCAGTTTATGCTTCCATAATTTTGGGGAGGATGTTTGTGAATCTTGTTAGTTTCAGGAACTTTCTGAGACTTATAAACTTTTACTTCCTCTTTCTTCTCCCTCCTGGAGGGATTAAAGTTGGAGAAAGTTGCTGCATGACACAATTGCACCATGAGATCACTGCAGCTGTGTTTATCCCCCAGAAGATCTGCACAAGATTAGACTAGTCCCCATTCAATATGGGGAGGAAAAGGGCTCCTAAATCCCCACACCTTCCTGTGATCTATTGGCAGCTAATGGTTGCATATTTGTGTGTGTTATTTTCATCAATGGTGTGGTCACTGATAATTTGCCCATGCTCCAGTAAGGAGCCTCCTACTATGCTTACAAAAGTACCTTTAACTAAACTCAGTAAGTCACAAACTTTAAAAAAAAAAAAAGCCACAAAACTAGGAAGGGAAAAGAAGGGTCTGGCCAGAAGGGTTTCAGCAGGAAAGGGAACAGTGAAAATAACAAAACTTATATATGCATGAATATATGTATGTATCTATGAAATTGACAAATAAAATGTACTACACAAACACAAATGCAAAAATTCATAATAAAATTCTAGTAAACCAAATTCAAAAGTAATGAAAGATCCCATGTATTGTGATCATGTGGAATTTATCCTTGGAATGCAAAAATGCTGTAACATAAACAAATCAATAAATGGATACACTACATAAATGAGAGATACTAAGAGCGAGTTAGCATTTTTTGCAGACTGACAGTGGGGGAAAAGGAGATCTAGGCTGACATGGTTTTTTCACAGCATGTCCTAAGGTGGTGGAATCAGATCTTGAGGGGCTCTGAACAAAAATGTTTGCAAGGCAGTGACAGATCAGTTTCCCCGGCCCTAAATCCCAACTAACGACTATCATGTGTGAATATCCGACTAACCCCTTAAAAGATACTTTACTCAACCTGTTGCCTGCTCCTGAGGGATATCTCCATTTCTGTCACTCCTTCCTAATAGACCCCAACACCCCAGATCTTCTTCTTGCTTAGAACCAAGGCTAAACTCCTTTCCTCAGTAGAGTATTGTTGTCTGCCATTGGCAGAAGCCAAAATTACCCTACAGCGTCTTAGTCACTGTTCTAGCGCTGTGCAGAGACACCATGGCCAGGCTAAGGAAAGCATTTCATTGGCTCTTGTCTACAACTTCAGAGGTTTAGTCCGTCATGGTGGGGTTCATGGTGGGAGAACAGAGGAAGAGAATTGGGTTGGCTGCATCTCCTAACTTCTATTCCTATCAAAGAGTTCCACTCTCGAGTGACTAAGCATTCAAATATATGAGCCCATAGGGCACAATTCTTATTCAAACCACTGCATACAGTCACTTGCACCTTTCTGCCACAGGGATTTTGAGAGAGCCCATACTTGTTTGCAGCAGCTTGCTCCTGGGGCCAAATAGATTGGACACAACCCCAAACTGTGCTGCTCCGATATGGATTGCGTTGTCTTCTGTGGAGACTCTGAGGGAGTAATATTCCAGGATACAGAGTCTTTTTTGAATCTCTCGGGAAAGAAGGAGGTAAAGTATTTCAAATTAAGACCAAACTCTATAAACCCAATGTCATGTGTTTGGGTCTAACCTTAAAAAGGGGCACCAAGGGCCTTGTGACATGAATGGCTCCAATGTATTTTAAACTTCCTTCTCCATTAGATCTTGAAACAGCTAAGAGCCTTCCTGGGAGTTACTGGATTGTAGAATTTGGGTTCCTAGATATGCTGAATTAGTTAGATCTCTTTATAAGTCCTGAGAAGAAACTCAAACTTAGAGACATTCATTAGGGATATGGACCCTTGAATCTCAATGTGCTTTTAAAAAGAAAAAGGGAGCCAGACTCCTGCTTTGGGACTATGCATTCAATTCCAGTTTGATCTGTATGTGACAGAAAGGGGGTGGCTTTGAGTGTGATTGCATAACTTGTAGGCTCAACTGCTCAGCTAATGGGCTACTTAAGTAATATTTAGACCAGGTAGCAGAGGGGCAGCTTGCTTATTGCTGGGCAGTTGCAGCCATGGGGCTTTTGATTCCAGAAGCTCAATATTTACCCTGGGGTATTCTAATGGTTTACACCCCACATGCTATTGAGGTATTTTCAACTCTAAGGAGGAGAATCTTTGATATCAAATTCCCTTACTAAATACCAAGCCCTTGTGTTGGAAGGTCCTGAAGTGATGTGTAAGGCTTGTCAAAATTTAAATTCTTCCACATGTTTTCCAGAAGGATATGGGAAACCCCTCCATTCCTGTGAAGAGGTCCTCCTAGTAGATAGCTAAGCTAAGCAGCTCATCATGACTGAAATACTCAGCCTCCAAAGAATCCCAATTTAATATTGTACACTGAGGGGAGCTCTTTCTTCAAGGATGGAATTAAATATTTAGTTACACTGTGGTTATGAGTTTAGGTACCCTTGCCTTGAGAACTCTATTCCAGGATTCTAGTGCCCAATTTACTATGCTCTTTGCTTTCACTAGAGCCTCTGAGTTATTCCAGCAAAAGAAAGGTAATATCTATACAGATCCTACCTAAAGATGCCTTCCTAATTCTACATGCCCATGCAGCTATCTGGAGGGAAAGAGGTCTTTTAAATACTACTGGACTTCCCCACCCCTATTAGACATTCACAGACAAGTTCTCAAACTTTTAGATGCTGTCCTTCTCATCCAAGTTTCTGTAATTCTTTGCTCAGGATACAAAAACAGGAAGATCTGTGGCCAGCTGCCTACAAGTGTAAGGGGACAGCCCTGGATAACAAATAACATGGGGCACGCCCTGTTCTTTGGAAGAATTCCCACAACCTCATGAGAGAACCCAATAGTTCCCCACCAAGCCATCTTTGACCTCAAAGAAAGAATGTCAGCTAAACTAGTGCAAAAGGCAGCTTTCTCCCAATGCAGTTGTTACCTGACCTCCTTCAGTGGTGAAAGGTATTAAAATGTGAGAGTAGGTGACATCCCTAGACCATACATTTAAAACTGTTCAAATGAGTAGAGCGTGGTGGCACATGCCTGTAGACCCAGTACTTGGGAGACTGAAGAAGGAGAATCTCAAATTCCAGACACATTTGGTCTACATAGCAAGGTCCTGTCTCAAAAAAAGTTAAAATTCTCAAAAAATTAAACTAATCAGTTTTAGGTTATATAGATTTATTACTATGTAAAAGGAAAAATGCATCTATTATGATATAAACACACAACAGAAAATTCCACAGTCTTTTGAAATAGTATGATAGATACACACATACCTGGACATGTTTCAGCTACTTGAGTAGCTATACTTTTGATTATATTTATATGCAAGTGTTTGTGCACAAGCAGAAACCATCTGGAGAAATACAGGATATGTTTTCACAGTGGTCGCCATTTGTGGTATCTCATAGCAAAGACTTTACTTTTCACTTTATTTCTAAATTGTTTTAATATATAAATGCAAATATGTAATTGATTTAAAATTAAAACAGGCTTTGAGCCAAATGACTATATTCAAAAAGTTTGACAATTCAAAGAGAAGGACTGTATTTAAATATATTTATAAAGTTTAGTCTGAATGCTGTACAAAATTCAAAACTTAGAACTTGGTGAATCTTTCAATAACTATTATAAAATCATGAGAGGATTTAGACTAGCCTATACACCCAAAATATGTCACTAAAATTAGGTGTAGTCACAGTAAATTTTTTCCAACTGTGCTTTAATTCTAAATTGATGCCATAACTCAAAGTCCATTGACTCAGGTGTTCCAAGTGTAGACAGGCCATGGGCATAGGGGAAGCATAGCTCTCTAGCCGCAACAGACCTGCAAAGTCATAGATGCTGGCTTTGTGCACTCTAAGTCCCTCTGCTCCAAGATCTCAGTGGCTTTCATCACACCACTTTCCTCTTGTAAATGAAGAGTAGCATGCGATTTGTCACACCCCAGAATGAATGGGCAACAAGCAGATGCCACCAGCAGATCCTTCCAGCTTCTGGATCTAAGTCAGTTTTTCTGGGTGATTTCTTCAGGACTTGTACCAACTTCACACTGCACAGGTGAAGGAAGCATGTGGGGAAGGTATACTGGAAAGTTTTCCTTCCTCTGTATCCTCAGAGTGCATACCAGGCCTTTGGCTTCCTCACAGCCTGCATAGATGCTGTTCACATAGTTTTATATAGTGTCTTCATAGTCCATATATGTAATGTCTTGCTTCCTTGGCTTAGAATAGATTTCAGAGGAGACCTGGAAGGACCAAAGAAAAGAAGACAAAGAACAAGTCTTCCACTGGGCCTCTTCCCAGTCAGCCCAGATGCATTTTGTCATATGCAGCTACAACACTTTAAAAGGAGCGTCTTGGAAGCCAGAGGCCTTCTGTCAGTGTGGTCAGAGGAGCCTGTCACTCCTGAAGCTTCTAGAAATTCTCCCGCTGGACAATCTTATGAGCAGTCATTTCTCAAAGACATTAGAATGAATAAACTAAACTGAGAATACTCTCAGTTTCCCAAGGAGTTGGGCTCTGCCCCGAGACTACCCTTACAGAGGATGAGACCGTAAAAGTACCTGTGATACTTGTTGGAGCAAAGCCAAAATCCCTGCAACTCGGAAAGTACTTATGTAGCACCATGGATGAATTTTAGAATTTTTTAAAATTGTGCATGTATGTGTTGTCTGTGTGTGGGTATGTACCTATGGGGAGCAGAGAAATGCATCGGATTCCCTGAATGTGGAGAGGCAGTGGCTGTAAGCCGCCTAGTGTGGGTGCTGGGAACTGAATCCTGGTCCTCTGTAAGAGCAGTGAGGCCATCTCTCCAGCCCCCGTCATGAATATCTTCAATTATCCAGGAGTTATAAATTAAGAATTTTTCATAATACAAATCATTTCTTTGTGCAAAGTAGATCCCAGTGCTGTTGTTAGAATGGGGTCATGCATGTGTCACAAGGCCTGTTTTTAAAGGCGGCACTAGTTTTAGTTAGTATTATTCAGTATTAACTTAGTTCACTTCATATTGCTAGCTATAGACATTAGTCAATGGCTGTACAGTTCAACAGTATTTTAGGATAGAAAATTTCAAATAAATAAAACTTGAAAAATAAGTATAAACCAAGACTGAGCAATACATCAGCACATTGCTCAAGGAAATGTACCCATAAGCCTCCAAAACTCCCTCAAGTAGCAATTCTTCATTGCTATTTATCTAAATGCTTTTTATCTCTACTGTGTTGGTAAATAAGGGACCCTGGTATTTATTTCCTCCTCCTAAGTAGCAATACTGTGGAAAAATAGTACCATAGTCTCCAGAGGGAACAGAGAAAGCACACAGAGAGCAATGAAGACCCTGCTTACCTCACTTGCCCCATGCGTCTTCATGTGCTGGGCTGTGGAGGAATGAATAAGCACTATGAGGTTCCCCTATATTTAGTCATTTACAACCTCCCCTTAGTAAAACTTTCTTTTTCTCCAGCCTGTTTTCCATGGACTGAGCTCCAGTATTATTTCCTGTCTTCCTTTTTATCGCATGAATGATTCTCTTAGTGTCCACAGAAGAACAGGAGCCTGGGTGGGTGGGTGTAGGCCCTTCTGGCACTAGAGACACTTGATACCTCTCTCCTTTTTGGGGCCTACCATACATAGGACGGGACAAGAGTGGCAGCCATGGTGAAGCACTGCGGGGGGCATGTAGGGTCACTTGGCAGAAGCTGACATCTTTGGGCTGCCATTAAAAACAGGCCGTGTGAAACATGCACTAAGGACAGCAATGGACTCTACTTGACACAGCTTCAAGACAAAGGTCAGTTTTAAAGTAACTATAGTGACTCCTACAGTCAGCTCTAAGGACAAACACTGCCCTATTGCCAAGCAGAGCCACTGACTGTCTTGTTGGTTCTGGGACAGACAAAAGTTCGGGGAAAAAGTCATCCCATCCCATGTCTCACCTGCTGTTGGTTCTAGCTCCTGTTGGATATGGTACACGAGTGAGTAAATTTCATCACCACGTACAACATTCACTGAAACGAGAAGGGAGAAACATGGAGGCAGCCCTTTCTTCCTGCTGTCACTCACTCCACACACCTCCTACCACAAACTCAAAGGCAGGCAAATCATCTGTTTGTAGAAGGATTAGGAGGCAGCAGAATCGGCTTTGGCAAGCAGCCTGTGCCGTTGCCTCAGGTCATTGGGAAACCTCACCGTTCTCGTACACAGACTGTATCTGCTCTGGGTCAGGTGAGTTGAGGTAGCTGGATTCTTGGAGCATAGGCCTAGGAGGGCTCCTGTAAGCGCAAAACACATGGCATTCCAGATGATCCGGGTGTTACAGTCTGAGATTGTAAACTGTGAAGGAAAAGGTCCTGTACAGGATACTAACTCACAGAAAAATTAGCAGCTGGAAGGTACAGCTGTGTGGTACAAGCTAAAGCCTCATTCATGGGCAGAATGGGGCTCCGTGGTGCTCCCCCAGTGCATATGTTCCCCGGGCACAGGTTCACTATGACATTGCCCACACAGGAAGCTGTTACCATCTAGGGATCATGATTGGGTTCATTTTCTCTGCCAGTTAAAGAATTCAAAGGCAGAAAAAACCTCGAGTGCAATAGGTGACAGCAGAGAAACTGAGCACTGCAGACGGTGGAAGACAGAGTCCGCAGATGAAGAAAGACTTTATGAGGGGTGAGGAAGTACACACATACAACAGACACAGAGAAAGACCCTCAGCAAAGCCGAGGGGCGGCTTGAAAATTTGAAGTCCAGCTTCTCTTTGAGGGCTGATTTTTGATGTTTTTTGTAAGTCATTGAAGAATTGTTTTCCCCTTATCTGGGTTGGTTGGTTGAAGAAAGACTGGGTGTCTGATTGGACGACAACTGTTGTGTAAGTGTGTCCAGATCTTGAACTTGAGCCAGTATATCAGCAAGAGCTACTGGCAGGAGAGAAATCTACTGGCAGGAGAGAAATCCCACACGGTCTTTGTTTGCAGTTGCAAGGCTTTTTTGTCCCCAGGTCAGGTGGGTGAGGAAGAAGCCAGTGTCTTGGAAGTTCAACCTTTTTATTACCAAGTCATGGCCCCTCTCCTTTTCTGTCTGCCTATCATGGAGTCTAACTGCTAGACCACTGGAACAGAGCAGGGCACTAAAGGAAAAATAGTGATTCATCTCAGTGAAAATAGACACTTGGCCAGTATAAGCAACTTGAGGACAGAACAAAAGAAAATGGTCATGCACATGCACACTGGAAATATGGAAAGTGTTTGTTGTTGATGTGGAAAATACACAAGCTAAGTCTGCAGCTGGCAAGCATTTTAGAAATGTTTTCCTCCTCTCAGCTTCTAGAAAATGTCACCCCCAATATTTCCAGTGTGTTTATTGCTCTCTGTCTCGTGTTTCAGAGATATGCAGCGTATATATCTTACCTGTCCTAAACTGCTTTTGAGTCTCAGGGTCTTTCCATTTAGTCAAACCTCTTCTGTAAGCAAGTTGACTGCATGAATAAATCAGTGGCAGGGTCAAAAGAAATCAAAAGAAGGAAACTGCAGAGGCATTGGAAGGAAGCAATGGAGAAAATGGGGAAATAATTTAAAGTAATTAGTGAAAGAGAAATAGCAAATTAATGCTCAAAGTTGCCAATGGGGGAACTCAAGAGTGAGCTTTAGCTGCAGTTCAACAGGAAAACAGCTCATGAGAGAGGACACCGTGCAAGCTTCCTAAGGAGGGAAGCAACCAACAGTTCTATCCAGCGATGACACCGATGAACCACAACAGCCAGTCTGACATGAAGATGTAGGGCCCAGAAGTGGTAAGCAGTACTCGGGGGTAGTGAAGTCATCAATCTTAGAGGAGCACATCCCACCACCCCTGTATTAAACCAGCATAATTCCTAAAGATATTTGTCCTTATACTTGCAAATAAGTTAAACCCTCAACAAAGAACCTTCTCTTTGCAAACAGACTGAGTCCACTACAGAAAACCACAAACAATCAAAACATAGAGTTGTGAAGTTTATTCCCAGTGGACACATCTATGAAACACTCCTGCACTAAAGGCTCGGGGGCATTGTAGATGTGGGCGTGGGAAGTTTGTGAGAGCCAAGAGGGTCAAAAAGTTTGCTGTGAGAGTGTCTCTCAGGAATGTAAGAAGCTACACCCATAAAGTCTCACAAACATGGCTGTCCAAACAAAGCGACAAAAATAGACACTCTGAAGTGGACAGGGAAAGACTGTACATGAAGAACCACAGAGGCAACTAAGCAATGCTAACAGTGGGAGATACACTCTTCCCTGGGGAGTAGCATACCAACTGGTTATCCAATACCAAATGGTTGGGCCTGGAAACAAGCATACAGACAATATACAGACTGAGCATGTTGTATTTAGGTTTAAAAATATATACATATGTACATGTACATATATCTATATACATGCACATATATCTATCTATATAACAACAATCAAAAGAATAAGGATACCATGAGTTTGAAAAAGCAGGGAGGGGTATATGGGAGTGTTTGGAGGAAGGAAAGAGAAGGGGGAAATGATGTAATTATACTATAATCTTAAAAAAAATAAAAGAATTAACTTTTTTAAAGTAAGTTTTCAGCATCACGAGCACATAGAGAAAGCAGGGCCCTCTCACCTGAGTGGATCATCCAACTGTCTTCCTGCAAGGCAGAAAAATGAGAGCATGTATCAGTGGGGCCCACTGTTGGAATGGCACTATGGCCCCAGCCGACATCTGGACACTTATAGAGTCTTTATGTCACAACTAAGGCCATTAAGGTCCAGCAGAGTTAAGTAAACTTCCCAAAGCTGGAGGTCAACAAGTTCCCAAAGCCACTAAGTGCCAGAAACAAGAGTTGGAACTTGCCACCTGTCACATGCTTTGCTTTGGATTGTGCAACAACCCTGGTGACTCTTATCCTGCCCAGAGTCCCAGAGTCAGGTGCTGCCATGGCCAAGTTATAGCTGGGAAGAGGTGTCCAAAGATGTTGGAAAAGCTTAAAACTCAAATGAGATTTGAATTGCCTCACATTGTCCTCTATGGGCCATCTTCAACTTGCTCAGTGAAGAGTAGGAGACCAAAGTGAAGCATAGATATCTGTGAAATTGTGGGTAGTGATAAACTCGGAAGGTAAATAACCTAAAATTCAGAATGGAGAGCAATTGTTGGCTATGTTACCAGGTGAGACTTTCAGGAGAAAAAGAACATTTCACCCAAAAGGTGAGAAAGATCCAGGAATGACCACAACCCCTAGGAATGTGACTTGTGTTTCAGGGAGGAAGAGAAACTTGCAACCCTTGGGTAAGAGTATGGCACTAATGTCAGGACCAAGGGCTCCTTCTCTCTAGTTTAAAAAGTTGTTATATTTTATATAAAATCTAAATCACAGAAGAGCAAAGTATTAGCTGGCGAAATTAAAGGACTTTCTTTAAAGTGGTACTTAAGCCAGTTTTCAAAGTTTTCGAGAGGACAGAGGCTAGGTAGCTAGAGCCCGTGCTTACTGCAGTATGCGGGGCCACAAGTGCCGTCAGTTTCAGGAAACGAAAGGCTACAGTAGCAAAATGTGAATATATTAAGTTACTAACCTACTTTTCTCTTGATCCAGTAGCAAAATATTAGGGCCATGGTGATGAGGCCAAGACAGCCAAGCAGCCATGCAGTGATTCCTAAGGTGAGATTGCTTCTAGGTTCAATAGGCACTGAGGAGAGATGGTAAGGAAGGGATTGGGTTTGGAAAGCAGACATCTTGTGTATGGATTACATTCAAGGACTGCTCCTCATGGGAGGAAGGTGTCTTTGTTTATCTAGAAAACCCCTGCTTCCCACACTGATGAAAGAAGATAGGCACTCAGACTTTATCCTCCACACCTCTCCTGTTCATTATCCATGACAGCGTCAGGTACAGAAGCCCTGCCCTCTCATGTATATCACTATGATAGCATCTCATATTGAAGCCCTGCCCTTCTTATGTTTCCCACTCATGACAATGTCATGTACAGAAGTCCCGCCCTCTCACATACATCACCCATGACAGCATCACATACAGAAGCCCTGCCCCGAACAACAGACCCCTGGTAACACTGAAGCTCTCCTAGCATGCTGGGGAAGAGACACTGACCTTAAGATTCTCAAAGCCTAACCAGTACCTGGTATGTTGAGAGTCACCACCTCACTGCGTTGGGCACCCTGGCCATTGTTGGCCTCACAGTAGTAGTTTCCAGAATTTTCTGCAGTCAGGGACAAGTTAAAGGATGCTCCTCCTCCAGAGGGAGCTGAGCTGTTCCCCAGAATGACATTCTCGTGATAGAACTGGTAGAAGATTGGGGGAGAGCCTCTCAGGGCTTCACAGTGAAGCTCCACCAGGTCCCCCAGCACAGCCTGAATTCCAGAGTCCTCAAAGGTAAGGACAGGGCGAGACACTGGAACTGTTTAACAGTGGACAATTAGAGAAAGGCGCCTTGATGGTACGACAGACCCATAATTTCTGCCTATTCTCTAGAGGCTCAACCCCATAAAGTTGCTAAAGGCCACTCAGGGGAGTGAGACCTGCTGGTTGAGATGAGGTAGCTCTGTCACATACCTCTGACAGTGATGCTCACCAGCTCGCTGAGAACAGGGCCGTAGCCATTGTCAGCTGCACAGTAGTACTGCTCAGCATCCCTTCTCTTCACTTCAGTGATCTCAAACTCTGCTGACAGTGAATGCTGTGTCTTTGTTTCCAGGTTGGAGCCCAGTGCCCCTCTGTACCAGAGATACGTTATGTTTCCAGTGGCATTAACAACTGAGCAGATGAGGACCAGTTTGTTTCCCTCCATCACCCGTCCCCCAGTGGGCCGTGTCTCCAAGCTCACATCAGAGACAGGGATTCCTGTGGGAACACAAGATAATGAAGAGGACCCTGAGTAGGGGGCTTTTCAGAGAGGAGTAGGTGCGGTGGTCCTGAAAACAAAGGCTGCTGGCAAAGTCAATTTTTTTAATAGCTTACATTGGGGCTGGTGTTCTGCTGACTTAGAATCGTCTTAGATTAGGCTGAAAGTCACAGGGTAAGAAAAAGCACTCTACTGTAGAGAATGTGATGTCATCTCCCACCCTAGGATAACATAATTTCTACTGCCCTATAGTGATTTCAAGTTCAAGTTATAAACCAAACTGCTGGGCTGTGAAGTTTTTCAAACCCTTATTTGCTATGTATCAATCAAATGACTTAACTTCTCTTATCCAATTTCCATTTGTAAGTGTGTGACTGTCATTACCTCCTGCAGCTCTAGAGGTCAGTTACACCACAAGTACAAAGCACTAGAGTAGGTTCTGCTTTGCGTGAACTGTTCGAGGTTTTTTTACATTTTGTTTTTTATCAGTGTTGAAGCTTTAGCAAGTTTGAGACTACTCAACCTTCTGTAGGCACTGGACATTTGCTTTTGATGATCAGCACTGACAAGCAATCACATGGTACAGGATAATAAAACATGATTTTTCTATTGTAGTGTCTCCCATAAACTCTTTTCCAATAACCTATTCTACACACTTCTACCAGGAACCTTTTCTTCCCACTTCACCAGGGCAGCTAGTAGTTCCTCCCAATGTCTACCTTCTCAGGAGCATGTAAGACAACGTGTTCTGCTGTCTTTTACCCAGCTCCGACTCTGGAAGAGCAAGCTCAGATACTCACTCTGCACGGGTATCTTGATTGGCAGACTCCACTTTCTTTTATTGTAAATTGTTTCTTCTGCCATGCACCGGTAAACCTCTGGGTTTTTCCTCCATATGGCTGGGAACTGAAGCTTTGGGGAGCTGCTGCAGCCTGACCCAAGAAACTTGCCATCACTAAAGAAGCAGAAGCGGAACTGGCTATCTGGCCTCTGTGCAAGGAGCTGGGTCTTGCAGGTCAGGGTCATGGAATGCCCTTCTATAGGACGGGAAGGACTGACTTCTAGCACAGGGTATGGAAACAACTCTAGAGAGAAGATATACACATAAACTCCAGGGCAATATTCATGGTCAGAAGAACATACAACATCTCCTATCACCTCCCTCATAGCCATGAGTTTCTCTTTGCTGTGAACCCATCCTGCTCCTTCTGGTACACCCTAAGCCTATGTGATGACATCAGCTTCCAGATCGTGGCTTAGATCTCATTAACTTATTTTTTTAAGTTTCTGGCATAATTTATAAAGTTATGCCAGAGCTAGTATATTGAAGACAACTGGATATGGTGAAGCTTGAAGTTCTAGAAAACTGTCTTTGTCTCTCCTTTCTCCTTTCCCTGTCTTTCCCCCTCTTTCCTTCCTGTCTTTCTCCTCCTGTTGTTGTTCTCCCCTTCTCCTTCTCTTTCTCCTCTTCTACATGCTTCTCCTTCTCCTCCTCCTCCTCCTTCTCCATCCTTTCTATTTTGATAGTACTGGGAATCAAAACAGCATAACATTATATAGACTGGGCAAGAGTTCTACCATTGAGTTAAAACTCACCTCATTTATTTTACCTTTGTTATAAATCATATTGATAAGAAAAAAAGGTTCCCCTTTTCCTGATATCTCAGACCAATGAAATTACATTTAAATACACAACAGGGGACCTGGGGGACCTGGTTGTTATAAAAGCAACGCCATAGAAACAGCAAGAGGGGCTCAGTTCTCTGTTAATTCTTCTCTGAGCCTCCTGTTGCAGTTCCTGATGGAGAAAAGTGAGTGCACAAATTCCCTGATTCCATCATCCATACAGCCCAGATCCCATGGTTCAGGACTTCTATACAAACCTCTGTGGAATCCATGAGATGAGACGAACACTTACTCTATGCCTGAAGTCTAGAGACACACGCTTTGGAGTGTTAGGGGCTCCTTTCTGAATCTGTAAAGATGGTTGAAGCTGCTCTCTTCCCTCCTCCCCTTCACTGTCCCACCAGCCCTGGATATGCCTTAGTCTCTTTGGGCATTTGTTAACCCCTAGAGCCTCTCAGTTTGGGAAGTTTTTATAGTTTTCATAAGAGAAACCTTTTTCTCTCTTCACCATATGAAAGTCTTCTGGGTCCTCTGGGTCCCTGGAGATACCTAGTTCAGTGTCTATGAACTCAATCCTTCCTACAAGAAGCCTTTTTGGTTTTTTTTTTTTTTTTGGTTTTTCGAGACAGGGTTTCTCTGCAGCTTTTTTAGAGCCTGTCCTGGAACTAGCTCTTGTAGACCAGGCTGGCCTCGAACTCACAGAGATCCGCCTGCCTCTGCCTCCCAAGTGCTGGGATTAAAGGTCTGCGCCACCACCGCCCGGCTAGAAGCCTTTTTGCATAATCCTTTTAGGCATCAGTTATGCGTGCAGTAAGCACCTTTCCTGAGTATGAAATACCTACATCTTCTCTTTGTGGACATCTGTGGTTTTGATAGGACTGATAAACTCCGCAGCATTTGAAACTGAGCTGAGAAGAAAGGTGTTAGGTAACTGCAGGCCTCTTTCCTGACTGAGCCAGAAAAACAAGGAGCAAGAAGCTAGAAACTCACTGCAGGAAGTTTTGCTTTGTGGTTCCCAGCTTGTTTCTGATCATTCTCAACATCAGAGAATTCCTTAAACACATGTAAACTGATGATTTCCTTGCCCTTGATGTGGGCTTGTATTTCTCTTTAGGCTGTGATTGAGTGTCTGGGCTTAAAGGGAAAGGGGAAACCAAGCACACAGCACACATAGCATTAACACGAATGAGTTAAATTTGGATATCACTGAGTAACCCAGAAGACCAGAGTTTTTTGATCCCCTTAACCATGGGGCATCTCTGATCCTGTGCTGCTGAGTGCATCAGACAATCTTTTTTTAACCTAGTGATTAATAGTTTGTGTGCAAGAGATCAGTTCATACCCGGTAGATTTGCATAAAATTCACAAGAGAAAGTTCCTTCTGGTAAGAAAATCAATTAAATTTGCATATACGGAGGAGAGAGAGAGAGAG
Source organism: Arvicola amphibius (assembly GCF_903992535.2). Lineage (NCBI taxonomy): Eukaryota > Metazoa > Chordata > Mammalia > Rodentia > Cricetidae > Arvicola > Arvicola amphibius. The sequence continues at coordinate 334,656 of NC_052060.1, read as the reverse complement.
ACAGACAGACAGAGAGAGAGAGAGAGAGAGAGAGAGAGAGAGAGAGAGAGAGAGAGAGAGAGAGAGAGAGAGAGAGAGAACAAAAAGCTACAACTTCAGAGCACTGTTAAAACAGCACGAGGCAGCCATCCTGTTGGATTCTGCCCTGGCTGGGGGGACTAAGTGTAGTGCTGTGCTCTGTGACTCTGTGGCTCTGTGTTCTCAGCCACTGGAAGTGCATTCCCTAGCTGAAGAGCACAGTGAGGACCTAGGGCCTCTGAAGAGCAGACTCCTTGTAATGTAAATCCCTGAGGCTTTTTCCTGCTTGTGCAGAGGTGGCTCCAGACTAGCTCCCCCTGTTGGCGGATACAGGTCACAGCCTCCATCCAGAAGTCTCTGAAGTTTGCGTGCTGTTCAGGCATGGGCTGTTCAGCCATCCACAAGTCTTGTGTACTGATTGCGATGACAAGGTACTCCCTAGACTGTGAGGAAGACTGAGAAGCACAACTCACCATCAGGTTCACAGAGTGGAGCTGGAAAAGAAACCAGTACAGGCTGAACCAAGCAGCAAGATGCACAGACACACAGTTAAACTTCTCCAAAGGGTTCTCCCCACAGTGCCCTCTCCTTCCCTTGTGCCTTCCCCACAACTCCCTCTTCTTCCCCTTTTTTTGCCATACCTCCTCCGCCTCAAATTCCTTTCTTCTTTCTCTGTTTCTTTCCCCATATTCTAATCATCCAGAAAAGACACAAGTCCTTTTTATGATCATAAGGTAATTTTCAGTAGCCCTTGTCCCTGTGATGAAGGGATGGAGTCTTGCTCGTAACTGCCTGTCAGTGTGTTCCTCTGCCCTTATTCTCTACTTTCTCCTCCTCTTAAAGATCTTAAGTTTCACCTCTGGACATGCTGCCAGGTGTAACAAATCAAATAAGAGGGATAAAGGTCTCAATCTCAAGGCATGAGACCCTGCAGGCACCAACTTCCCATCAGAGGAGTTCTGGGTTCAGAGGAGAGTTAGAGTTCTTCAAATATTCTCTCCTTTTGTGATATAATTGGTCAAGAAGGAGAAATTCTGGAGAAAACTTGGAGTTTGTCACTAAACAGTAGAGATACAGGTATTCTTTTTCCCTCTCGAAGGCCCTGAAGTCCTGGGAGGCGTGCATCTCCTCTGCAGCTTTCTTTTGAGTGAGACTGAAAAGGAGATTTGTGGAGACAAGCGAGTGTGGCCGGAGCAGTGAGGGTAATGCTCACGTTTCTTTAAGATCTAATCAAGATTTTTCATAATTATTGTTTTTAATTATGCTTAGTTTGAAATGCCTATTTGATTAAATGCTTATTTGAATAATTAGTTTTTTAGGTACTAGCAAGCAATCAGAGGGAGCTAGCAGAAAAATAACATTTATATATTTGTTCGTAAAGAAATACTTTTGAATATTTGACTGTCAAGGAATCTACACTATAGTGAGAGACAACTCTGGTACCTAAGACTTAGAGAACAATGCAGGAGAGAAGACAAAAAGAGTAAAGAGTAGAGGACCAGAAAGTTTGCTGTGGAACTATGTATCCAAAAAATAATAGGAAAGCACGACACCTCAACAATATGGCTGCCTTTAGAAGACCAGAACGATGACAACACAGCACATATTAACACTCAAGGGGACATGTTAGGGTCCCCACCCCAGACAAAGAAATTCCAGCAAATAATAACTGCTGAGTGCGTGTGGAGGAATATCCCCTTCCAGGGGTGAGTCCCCTAAGTGGTTGTCCAATACAAAGTGATCAGCCCTGGAACTGTATACACACAAGCCACACTTGACTCAACAGGTTGTAGTTATATATTTATGTACATATATGGAACAACAATAATAAAAAAGATTATTAATGTGTGATGGTAGAAGTGATATAATTATACTTTAATGTAAAAGTTTTTCATAAAAACAGAACATTATTTCAGAGAGTAGTGCTCAAATAAAAAAGCAGAGAAATAAGTTTGTATTAAAGTTTCAGACGATCTGGACACTCAGAGTGCTGCTGGCACAGAGTAGCAACCATGAGGAGAGTGGAGATGAGAGGGAGGGAGGGAGAGAGAAAGAAAGATGGGGAGGGATAGAGAGAGGAAGAGAGGGAGGGAGAGAAGGGAAAGAGAGGGAAGGAGATGGAGAGAAGGTAAGAGAGGATAAACACTATTTCTCAATTTTTGGCCAGAGTGACTGGAAAAATGGTGATAACATTTATTGAAACAGAAGAGTTATGGGGAAATGAATAAATTTTGTGTAGTGGTAACAGATGTAGAAATCAGGAAAGCCGGTTAGGATGTCTGGTAGACACCTGAGCAACCATTGGCTTCTATTTGAAGAATAAGTCAAATTTGGTGAGTTAAGCTTAAGTTAGACAACTTGGCACCTTAAGTGACAAAGTTGTATAAATTTGGAGAAGAAACTACAGATGAAGTCTAGGTCTCCACTTTAAAACTGTCAATAAGTTGAGGACAGATTCAATTTAGCAGAGGAACTAAGAAGAGCAGATGTGAAGCAGAAAGGAAACAGGAACACGGCCTCTGGAGACCAAGTGAAGTATCTTGAAAGAGGGAATGACTGACTGTACCTTCCCCTGAGGGGTGAAGGAAATAGGAAATGGAAATGACCTCTGGGTGAGGCAATGTGGAGGTGGTAGATGATGCTAGAAAGAACAGTTTCCAAGGAGTGGTAGAGACAAAAGTTTGATTAAAGTGAGTTCACAAAAAGAGACCTGGAACAATTAAAAAAATGACCGGGTCAAGAACGAGAGAGGAGCTCATGAGACAAGATTGAGAATGTGAAGAGATCTTTGATGAGACAGAGACATTCTGTTTTTGTTTTGCTTTGGACAACATCTTAAACATCTGGGAAAAAGTGTCAAAAGCTTCAGAAAGGCCAGTCTGACTAAAAATGAAGTTTTAAAAGAGGATCAGGGAAGTGAAATAGTCACCGAGAACAGGATGAAGGGAGAAAGAAATGGTGCATGGACGAGAAAAAATTCCAAGCAAACAGGTGCATTGATGGGAATAAACTGGAGTGCAGAAACATCTGAGCAGAGGGGACAAGTTTTAGCGCAGGAGGAGGGCCGTGCATTAATAAGCAGAGACTCCTGTCTTTGAGACAAGATGTACTCAGGGAGGAAGAAGACATGTAGGCAGCTGGAAGACATGGCAGTAGAAATATGGAGACTCTTTTTCTTGCTGTTTTTACTTTTTGAATAAAGTATTAATCAACATTATAAAATGGGATCAAAAGTTTGAGGAGAAATGAGAAGATTTGAAATAATGGTTCTTATGAGTGGAAAAACGGGGTTGTAGATGTGTATATGAGGTTCCCAGCAAGGTGAAGAACGTGTGTGTCTTGGTTTCTACATTCCATGATGGTAAACAGTTAGGCAAGCGTTTGTGTAGAGTACCGCTCGTCTGCTCAGGCAGTTAGGACACCTGGGATTGTGTCATCTGATCGTGCAGTGGAGAGAGAGGGTGAAAGAGCACCCACCCTAAGCTATGGGGATGTCAGGAGTAAATCTACTAACAATGGAAAAACAATCTTTCCATTTAGATAGATGACACCAGAGAATCTTAACTGGAATGAGGCGGGGGCGATGAGAAATACTAAAGTTTGACACTGAAAAAGAAATAGTGTTGATAGAAGAAAAGGAACCGAGAGACCAGTTTGTTGCCCATGTTGCGTGTGTGTGTACGTACACGCCTGTTTGTGTATATGAGAGAGACAGAGACAGAGACAACACAACCATCCCCAGGCAGAAGCTTAGTCCTATAATTCTCGACACCTTTTCAAGAAGTGAGATCCCAGACCCCACCCTTAGTTGTCCAACTCACCACAGATCAACAGCAGGAGCCAAGGTAGCATGAGGGCCAACCTGGGGACGGTAACTTGAAGGTGCCTTATACCAAAAGAAAAAAAGAAAGCAAAACCAAGCTATTCACATGGGAGTCAACAGCTGACAGCATCTCTGAGGTTTGAGGAAGTCAGGATCGGAAGTTAACCTTCAGCACGAGTTTACAGAAATAGACATACAAAGGAGGTTAATCTCAAATTCCTCCTCCATGAAAGCTGAAAAAATGAAGTTGATTCTTTGTATGGGTTGGTTCAGCTTCATGATTTGGAGATTTTGTGCATTGGGAGATGAGGGTGTCTTTTCTTTAAGAACTCACGTATCTTGGGGGTTTCCAGGAGAGGGTTTTGTTTTGACTAGTCTCACTGAGCTTTAGTCCTGCAGAGTTTCACATAGCACATCAACTCCATCTTTGCTAAAGATGTCAGTTTAAGTGTTTGCTCAAATACACCTTCTTTCTTCAAAGCTTTGCCTGTGGTCCAACACTCGACTGTCAGATTCAGGGACTGAAGGGACTGTTCCCAGGTTATGGTTGGTGCCCACAGTTACATATGCTGATTTATATGGGGTTCAGCTATTCATATAGATACCTCTCCCATTTTAAAATTTCAGTGTCCCAATAAATGAACATGAAACACTTTTCAAAAAGTTACAGAAAGTTATAAACTGGGAAATGCTTGCAATACAATACAGGCAGCGAGTACACACCCACTAGTCTCTGTGCACTGGAAGGAGTTCACCTTGATCTGATGTTCCTGGGTCACGATCCCTCTCCTTACCCCAGTTAGGGGCGTGCGATTCCTCCATGGCTTTCTTTAGCATTTGTGTCATCATTTCTTTGTTACCCAAAGCTTGTATGTGATTCACATTGTGGATTAACGGGGAATAAACTATTTTATTTCTCAACATTTCTTGAATCTTTAATCATCAACATTAAGGATAGCTAGGCAACCCACAAAGGCTGGGTTATTAGAAAGATTGAGAAGTCCATCTAAGTTTGGGGATCAAGCACATATGAAGAAAAGGGCTAGGGAAAGAAGTCGGCAGAGGTGGATACACTCAACTTTAGGAAAAAGAGATTGGCATTGACAAACCACCTAAATGTTCAGGGAAATTGCTGGGCACCAGACAGTGGTGCCAGCAGCTGTGGTTATGGCTTGGGAAACCCACATGAAGATATCTGCCACATTTAACCCTTAAGGACCAATACAAAAGCTCCAGCCCTTGAAATGCAGAAACAGGAAGTCGGAAAGTGAGAAGTTTTGCAACTCTGTTTCAGATCTCTTTTCTTGTGTGTTCTACTCCAGCGCCCTTAGATTTCTTCAGATTAAAATATATTTCCACACTACCCATAGATTTAAAGACATTAAAAAAATCTGCTCATTGCAGTACCATTAGTATAAACTAGAATGGGCTCATTTTAAGTACACAGAGTAATGATTTTTGACAAAAATAAACTGTCATAAATGCAACTATAGTAATGGTTGTAGAATAGTAAGTGTATTGTGTGTGTGTGTGTGTGTGTGTGTGTGTGTGTGTGTGTGTGTGCATGCGTGTGTGTGTGTGCGTGCGTGTGTCTTACTGGACATGGGGTCACAGTCTATATCCAGCTGTCACATTCTGTATCCTGTGAAAGGAAAATTCTGGAAAGAAACTGTGTCTGTAAAGGCTAATTGACTACAACTTCAGTGGTGTGGAGAGGTTGGAATATTGCCAAGTCCAGGGTCAGATTATCTTGGGCATCTTTGTCTCCATTAATAATTACTCTTCTCTATACACGAACTAACCTCCTTTGTCACTATTGTATAAATCCTTTGGGAATGTCTATTTTCTACATGTCTAATAATTCTGTCAGGCCCTCCTGCTGTGCTATAACCCACCTACTTGATATACCTAGTGATGTATTTGAAAAGTGTGTTACTTTATGACTGACTTTCTTCTGTTACTACAAAAAGTTAATGAACTTGATACTTCTTTGGAAGGTGTATTTGGAAAAAAAAAAAGAAAAACCTGAACCTGTGTTTCTGGGCCATGCTTGCTCATATTCACTCCAGAGTAAATCAAGTCTTTGTTCCTTTGCAGCAGGAACTCTTTCCTTCCTAGAGAGTTGTAGACAAGACTACGAGGCCAGGTTCAGTCAGAGAGCCCCTATTCCATTGTCTCTCAGTGTTTTGGGGACAGGGGCTTGCTTTGGCCCCTTCCTGATTAAAAAATACTAGTCAGGTGCAGCCACTCACCCTTCATAAGTGACTTAACATGGCCAAATAAATACCAGAAAACCAGGAAAAAAGGTATTTATTCAGTGTGGCCATATTTAGAGGGACAAGAGATACAGTGACCTCCCTTCATCATCCTTAGGACTCAAAATGAGATTTAAGTTTAAATAGAAGAGGGCCAGTGATGTGCACATCTAAGCAGTCCTGGTCGACCCATTCTTGTCTAGGCTTGAGTTTCATACTGTTATGGTTAGCAGTGTGTGGAATCTCTTTCCTGGAGGCAAGGGCCCCACTTGGCTGGTTCCAGGCTTCGTTCAGTCTTTCATTTTTCATTGTATTAAAAATTCTATAGGAGGTTCAGTGTCTTGGAGTCCAGTGTTTCACTTCTCCCAGACCAGCTGTGGGGTGTGTATGTGTGTGCGTGTGTGTGTGCGTGCGTGCCTACCCCTTCTCAGGCACTCCAAGCCTGTGTAACTGTTAATCTGTATTCTGTTACTTTAATTTTTGTGGCTTCCTAAAATTGAAAATACATAATATTTATTGTTTCTAAATTGTTTTCCTTAACTCAACATTTCTGAAATTCATTCATTGACTTATGATCAAAATTGCTGTAAATATTTATGTGTAAGTATTTGAATGGAATTGTTGAGTCTGGAGATAATTAACTTTTAAAGAAACTGCCAAATTATTTCCACAAGTGATTTACATTCCTACCAGGAGTCCATTCTCGGTTCAGTCATTCTTGGTTCAGCACCAGCTTTCCCCTCACTGAAGATGCCTGAGTAAGCTGGCTGAGTAGCTGTCATGTGTTTGTAAGATTTTTACATGTTTTCTGTCTTTCGTTGTCTCTTCCTCTCTTAGAGATGCAGTTATGGTTCAACTGATAAATGTCACCCAGCATATAAAGAGATGGAAAGACAAAAACTGCATGATCATCTCATTAGATGCAGACAAAATCCAACACCTCTTCAGAAGATCAACAATTAATAAATGGGACCTCATGAAGTTGAGCTTTTGTATGGCAAGGGCATCATTGTTCAGACGACGCTACAGGCCACAATATGGGAAAAGATTTTTATCATTTAGACATCCAATAAAGGGTTAGTATCTGAAATGCATAAAGAACTAAAAGTACTGGGCATAAAGAAATCAAAAAACCCATTTAAAACAATGGGGCACAGAACTAAGTCAAGAATTCTCAAAGGACAAAACACAAATGGCTGAGAAGTACTTAAATGTTCACCACCCTTCGTCACCAGGGAAATGTAAATCAAAACTACTTTGGAATTTCATCTTATACCAATCAGAATGGCCAAGATCAATAAAACAAAAGACAGCCCATGCTGGTGAAGATATGGAGAAAAGAGAACACTTATCCACTGCTTGTAGGAGGGAAAACTTGCACAGTCACTATGGAGATCAGTGGTTGTTTCCTCAGGAAACTGGGAATAGAGCTACTCCAAGATCCAGCTAACCTAGTCTTGATCATTTACTCAAAGGCCTCTACAGACTCTACAGCCTCTACAGCCTTCTCTAGAGATACTTGATCACCATGTTCATTGTTGCTTTATTCAAAATCGCCAAAAACTGTTAGCAGTATAGACATTTGTCAGCTGGTGACTAACAAAACTGTGGTATAAATAGACAATGGAATATTATTCAACTATCAAAAATAAATTATGAGATTAGCAAAAAATCAATCAAACTAGAAAAATCATTGTTGATAATGTAACCCAAACCTCCAAAAGCAAATACTGTTATGTTTTCTCTTATTTGTGAATATTAGCTTTTAAGCACTCAGCAGGCAAACCAAGGCACTCATGGTCAACACCTCAGAGTGGCACTCCTGTTATGGGCCCTTGTCCTCATGCTATTGTATCTGTGAACTTGGTTGTATAAATTCAATGACAATATCTGCATTGCTGATAACTGACTTATCTGGCCAGCCTCAAGTGGATCATCACTTTGTTAATACGAAATGAGTAAACTGGTTGGGTTCTTGGTTAGAAGTACTAAAACCAATACCAGATAACTCAGTGTTTAAAATGACTATGAATATATAGCAGTTTGTTACCTAAAGTCAGGAATGCCACTGGATCCCAAGATCTGGCCTCATGTGTGTTTCTGTCTGAGCATGAGTTTTGCAGTTTCTTCTGTGTCTCAAAATGGAATGTTTCTTCTGATTATCTGGTCTCTGTCATATGTGAGAAACATCCATTCCCAGGTTCAAGTTAGAAGTCCACTCACCTGGAGAAGTCAGTCTACTTTGTGTCACAGTTTCCAATTGCTGGAAAGTGTGAATTAACCCTTGAGACAGCTGGAGCTACCAGCAGGGTCTAAGAGGGCAGGGCTGCACTGCTCAAAGAGTTTATGATGATCTCTCCACAGGGATGTGCACAGGCCATGTGCATAAAAATGCAACTGACTTTTGGGCATAAATCCAAGAAAATACATCAACATATCAAGAAATATCCACACACTCTTGTTTATTGCAGCATAATTCACAAAAGCTAAGTAAGATATAGAATCAACCCTTGAACACAGGAAGGGGATCAAACTGTGAACAAAATGTCTCCTTCCAAAGGCATGCCCCAGTGACCTTCTTCCTCTACAGGGTCCCAACTCCTGAAGTTTCTATCACCGCCCAGTGGATTCATCAGGGTTTAATCCATTCATAAGGGCTGAGGGATCAGACCATGTGATGCAGTTAGGTCCAAAAGGCCCTGCCTCAGGATACTGTTTGCATCAGACACCAAACTTCAAATGTATGAGTTTTGGGTAGATATCTAGAACTCAATGAGAAACATCCAGGGGCTACAGGAAACCACTCTGCAACTTTCTAAGAGATGGCAGAGAAGTGAAATGTTACTGTAATGATCACTTCACTTGTTTTAAAATTTGCAAAGCCTCAAAAAAGTCTATTTTCTCCATACACCTAAAATGCTGTCTACCCATAATTCCCTTTAAGCCCTCCTTTTGTTGTCATAGTCTCGATGTTATTATAGACAGGCTGTGCCTTAGTCATATGTGAGGCCCAAGAGTTGCAGGTAGGCTGGGAAGAGAAAGGAAAGCATAGGGCAACTGGAAACAACTGGAAACACTTCTTCAGCCAGAGAGCTCAGCAGCTCTTATCTTGAGGTGATTATGGGGTGTGCATCCCTGAGATCAAGATAAGAGTACTTTGTCCACTCTCTCAAGGGCTCAGGGAGAGGTGGCTAAAGTCCATGGCCAGTTATAATCACTTGGGGGAATCAGGGCCCAAGTGAGCAAGCAGCAGGGATCCAGGTCAGGCAGGGATCAGGGTTACACACCAAAGTCCGGGGTGCTTTCTGTAAAGAGAAAATGAAAATGCAGTGAGGGTGAAATTAGGCCTAGAAAGGTTTGTTCCCCTCAAGATAAACTGACCAACAGAGCAGATCAAGGGCCAGAAAAGGAAAGAGCTAATCCACATGCGTAGCCCACAATGATATGGTCACAAACTGAAGCTGTACTCCAAAGGTACAAGAGTTATGTCCCCTGTGAGTCACGAACAGCACAGGCCTTCTTCTGCATTAACAGACAAGGGATGCCAGCTTCCCCAAGGATGCCAAAATCCACAGGTGGGATAGTCTCCCATGAAGTATACAAAAATTTGCAAATAACCTGAGCACATCCTTCTATGTGCTTTAAATCATGTCTAGATTACTTATAACACCAGAAGCAATACAACTGCGGTATAAATAGCTGTCATGCTGCGCTATTAAAGGAATAACAACAAGGTAAATCGATGTGTTCAGTACAGGTGTAGCTTTGTTCTTCAGATACTTCTGAATCCATAGATGCAGAATGCAGAGAAAATATGGTTGACTGTATTCATGTCTGATCCTTATACACTCACAAAAATCTTTGAGGTAAATGAGACAAGAATCTTTTTGTCTGAATTTCAGAGTGAAGCAATTGTCAGAGAGTACACAATTCAATGTTTTCTTTTTTTTTGGTTTTTCGAGACAGGGTTTCTCTGTAGCTTTTGGAGACTGTCCCGGAACTAGCTCTTGTAGCCCAGGTTGGCCTCGAACTCACAGAGATCCGCCTGCCTCTGCCTCCCGAGTGCTGGGATTAAAGGCATGCGCCACCACTGCCCGGCGCCAATTTAATGTTTTCTGTGCATTAACTGTTCCACATTTTTTGTTTGGTTAAAATCAGTTCTCAGCCTACTTCAAAGTTGATTACTTAAAGCAAAAAGCTCCACACAGCCACCTCTCCATCCTGATTCCATAGCTGGGCTACAGCCCTTCGGTTAGTCAGGGGTTACACTTGAATTTCCTCTCCTGCTGTCCGGAGAGGCCAACGGCTGAAGATGGGATCCTGTGCTTTCTGGCAAGATGCCCACAGGCGTCATCAAAAGAGCTTTCTGCCAGCCCCCAGCTCTCTTACACTGGAAATAGGGTTCAGGAAACATGACAGGGTGAGGTCAAGTCACCTCCTACAGTCAGCTCAAATGTAGGGCTTGAAGGTTGGCATCACCTAAGGGAACTAACCTGGGACAGAAAGCAAAGATTAATCCATTTAGTTTTGCTGTGTGATTTTAAAGTTATTTTCATGGTTTGGCAAACTATTTTCTTGACTTTTTTCATGTTTAATATATGGACACTGACCAACTCCTATTATTCTTATAGTCAATAATTGTATTTTAAAGATATCTGTCCTTGCCCATCACCAACCTCTCCCCACTCTAAAGTAAAACAAAACTACGGCACAGAGCCTAGACGTGACCTGGAGGTGTGCACAGAGCCTGGACGTGACCTGGAGGTGTGCACAGAGCCTGGACGTGACCTGGAGGTGTGCACAGAGCCTGGACGTGACCTGGAGGTGTGCACAGAGCCTGGACGTGACCTGGAGGTGTGCACAGAGCCTGAACGTGACCTGGAGGTGTGCACAGAGCCTGGACGTAACCTGGAGGTGTGCACAGAGCCTGAATGCAACCCTGGAGGTGTGCACAGAGCCTGAATGGAACCCTGGAGGTGTGCACAGAGCCTGAATGGAACCCTGGAGGTGTGCACAGAGCCTAAATGCAGCCCTGGAGGTGTGCACAGAGCCTGAATGCAGCCCTGGGGGTGTGCACAGAGCCTGGACGTAACCTGGAGGTGTGCACAGAGCCTGAATGGAACCCTGGAGGTGTGCACAGAGCCTGAATGCAGCCCTGGAGGTGTGCACAGAGCCTGAATGCAACCCTGGAGGTGTGCACAGAGCCTGAATGCAACCCTGGAGGTGTGCACAGAGCCTGGACGTAACCTGGAGGTGTGCACAGAGCCTGAATGCAACCCTGGAGGTGTGCACAGAGCCTGAACGTAACCTGGAGGTGTGCACAGAGCCTGAATGTAACCTGGAGGTGTGCACAGAGCCTGAACGTAACCTGGAGGTGTGCACAGAGCCTGAATGTAACCAACCCTGGAGGTGTGCACAGGGCAGGCTGATGTCTACTGCAGCTCTGCAGCCCTGGTGGAATTACCCTGACCACTAGACTGCACCTTAGTAGGGCAATAGGACTTACCTGTGCACATCACTTCCACATCTTCCTTGTGGGTACAGTCATGATACCCCCACAACCTGTGCTGGCAGGACTCCAGGGACTTCTCCTTCCCTGAGCAAACCACATCATCCAGCCAGATGCGGCCTGTCCCAGGTCTGTAGCTTTTTCGGGCTTTGAAGGATGGAGAGAGGGACTTCCCACAGCCCAGTTGCTTGCATACCACTTGGTCCTCCTCTTCTCCCCAGTTATCATCACAGACAGAGCCCCATGTACCCTTGTGTAGCACTTCCAGCCTCCCAGCACAGGGGTTGTCTCCTCCAACCAGCCTCAACTCAAAGGGATCTGCAAGTTGAAGGAGGAAGGTGATAACATAAAAGAGATGAAAAGAAAAGAGAGAAAATAAGATTATGTACATAGTCACCAAAACCTCACCAATAAGTTTGAAGATTTCTATGTGTGTATTGATGACAACATCTCCTTCCCTAAGTCTCCTTCCATTTATTTCTAGTTCCTGTGGCCAAGTCTGTTTCCCTAAGTAGAATATTTCACTTCACTTTTAAAACAGAATACCTATATATTGTATTCATAAATATATATTGTTTATTTATACATACCATGTATAAGGAAATTTCTAGTGGTTATTATAAACCAAAGGGCACAGCAGATATTCTTATTTACAGCATTCTATATCATAGCTCATAGTATGATTGCACAATGCACAATTTTGTTTCCCTCTACAAAGGTAGTCATTCTTAAGAAAATTGGGCAATCTACACAAAATAAAAATTTACAATGATCTTTAGTGCATGAGTAGCTTTGTACATATCATATGCCTGGGTTTCCATTTAACTACATTTATGAATAAAACTAATCTCTGGATGCAGGATTGTCATCTTCCATTACCTTCACATTCCATCCACGTGTCATCATTATGAGTACAATTGTTCTCCAAAAGCCTTAAAGGACAGTCCTGAAGATTTGCTTCTTGTCCAGAACATGACATCTGTCTCATCCAGATGGGCCCTTTGCCCTGAGTCATCTTGTTGCAGCATCTCTGGGTCAGTAGCGCCCGCCCACATCCCAGCTGTCGGCACACCACCTTTGCAGCCCGTAAGTTCCAGCCTGCCTTGCACACAGTGCTCCACTGTTCCTGGTGTAGCACCTCCACTCGGCCCTGGCAGCGCCCCGGGCCATCCACCAGTCGCACATCGCTGTCTGGGTCTGGAAAGAAAGGGATGAGCAATATCTGTTCCATGTCTTCTCAGAAAATGGAGTCTGGTTACACGGGCTCAGTTCTTGGTGGCCAGTACAAGGCTATTAGAGTAGTAAGCACCACATAATGGATGGTGGCTAAGGGAATGAAGTGATGGTCTCTCAGTCCCTGAATAAATCATAATCATTTCTGTAGCATTTTAGTTTTTCAAATGACTTCATATTCAACTTATTTTTCCTCATGAAAGAAAGTTAAGAGCTATAGATCTAATGTTAATCTATAGATTTAAACATTAATAAACACACATATTAACATTAAATGTGAAAATATTTTTGGCTCAATGTTGCCATAAATCAAAGATCCCAGACTAATGCTCCCAAACCCTGGCTTTCCTAAAAGTTTTCATTAAGGCATCTTTTTCGTAATGATAAATCCTGTCAGGAGACAAAAGAAGGGGGCAGAATCAGCCTTGCAGTGATTTCACAGTCTTCACAGAAAGCACAGACACACTGTTAGTTCATTGAAAGCTAATTGTGTAGAACAGTGAAGGGTCACATAATGTTGTGTCCATTTATCTGGGCAAGTGTGTTGGCTGCATATTTATATGCCTGTGTCCGCCTGTCTGTGAGATCGCTTTGTCTTCTTATCAGTATCTCCTGTCTTCCCAACTAAGCTGACAGACCACTTAAAAACTGAAATGTTCACAAGAGCACATATTAAATCCCATGAGCTCTTCCATAACTCCATTCAGTTACAGACACAGACATTGAACACATGTTCAGGTGCTGATAGATCTGTGTATATTTGTTTGCATGTATATAAATAAGAGAAATTGAACATCATAGCTAACTGGAAACTGAGAAAGAAACAATGTGGGCAACAATTGTGGCTCTTATTATATCCACATTTCAGTCAAGAAAGTGTGAAAGGTAAAGGATGATGTTGCCATCATTCATTGTAGCACCGTGAGAAAGTCAGGACAAAAAATAATGACTATTAGAATGGCCACGTGTGGTATAGACTACTGGAAGATGGTCCTTGCGCCTCCAATACTTACTCACACACCGTGCTCCAGCATCTTCTGAATGTAGGCAGTTGTAAACGTCCTCATTTTGCTCACACTGAGACAATGTATCTTCTATCCCAGTGCAGTTGACATCTTGAATAAGAACTTTTTGATCTTCTGGTGCTGGTGGCCTATATGATGCACCACTCTGGGTTCTGTTGGCTGCTCCACAATGCAGCTCCCGGCATACCACTACCAAGTCATTCCAGTCCCAGCCATCATCACACACAGTCCCCCATTGGCCATTGCGTTCTACTTCCACTCGCCCTTCACAGCGGTGAGCACCTCCTACCAGCCGAACTTTGGATGGAGACTCTACAAAGAGATGACATACTAGCTGGAGGCCTCAGAGAAGCAAATGTGGGCTTAGAGGCATATGCAGTCATTCTGGGGCCCATATACCATTGACAGACAGTACGGGGGAGTTGGAGTCAGAATAGGAGAGGTAAAGGAACTTCAGGATGTGTTTAGGCTCTTAATTGTATGCAACCAAGAAATGCCATTTCAAAACACACAGACATACTGATATCCTTATCAGATCCACAACTGAGACAAAGAAGCTGGCTGAAGACTTGGCAGAGATTTTAGACCCTCTAGTGGTCAGAATGAGAGGACCAATAAATGTCTACCCTCAATTTCATAGAGAAGGAAAACTCTCCTCATAGAAGTAGTGGCTCTTACTGTGGGCCCTAGTCCAGCATAAAGTGTAAGGATGATATTTTTTTCAGTTCTTTCAGTGTTCATGACTTTCTCTGTGGTAGCCAGATTGAGATAGTAACAATATACTTCCTTCTCTTTGCTCTCGTCTCACCTCTTGCCCTTTCCCTCCATATTCCCCTTCCTCTTCCACCCCCTCCTCCTTCTTTCTCTTTCCCTCTCCTGTTGTTTCCTATAACACCAACCCTGTCAAAAAACCTAGCTCAGAAGAAATTAGCAAGGGGAGAGGCAGTGCTTCAAAGGCTTAAACCCTGGTAGTTTGACTAGAGGTCTATGGGAAAGTTCTTTGGAGCCTCTCTATAGATTCTGAGGAATCAAGGATTTAGTTGTATTTTCATACTAAAACTCTGTGTATGGAAAAAAACCATAAATTTCATCCCTCCCACTAGAAAGTAGGAAAGAGAAGGCAGTTAGGGAAATTGACGATAATTCTTTCAGATAATACATATGTACTGAGAAATTCCATGTTTCCAGTATTGCTTTGGGAACTCAGAAAAGAATGAGGGACAAGTTGGGATTTATTTCCTTTGAGAGATTTTATTCCAGTTCAAAACAATCTTGCCAAATCACTGTAGCCTCCAAGTAGTACAACAGAGGACTAAATTAATAACATCTTCAATTAATGACAAAGTCAACTGAGAGGTCAAATGTAGTAGAAGAAACCACATTTGGTCTGGTGTTCTGTGGCTGGACCTGAGATTGACACATTGGTAGAAGTCACTGTGATTGTCTACATGGTCACACTCTGATTTCCAAAGATTGGATTTCCCACCCTCTACTTTGTTTCAACCTTGTGCAAACTCCCCAGACTTGGAGTCAATTCAGGAATAACAGTTGACTAAGACCAGTTTGGTCTGCCTCGTTTTAAGCTTTATTTGGAAATTTATGTTTTGTTTACTGGTTCATTTTAATTTTTTCTTTATTTTTTTGTGGGGAAACGGTATTATGAATTGAAACTAAGCCTACAAGTTAAAATATAACCATTAAAAAACTAAGAAAAGACAGGAAGTGGAATTAGCCTAGATGTCTATCCACAGAAAAATGGAGAATGAACATATAGTACATATTCACAGTGGAAATTTACTTGCCTTAAAGAAAAATGGAATTATGAAATCTTCTGGAAAATGGGTGGATCTCGAAAATACTGTATGGAGGTCACCTAGACCCAGAATGATGAACATCACAAGTTCTCTCTCTTATGTGGCTCCTAGCATGAAATGTTTAGGTTTGTATGTTTAATTTGGACTGTTTACAAAGAAAGCTAGAAAGACCCATGAGAGGGGAAGAGGAAGAGGTCTTAAGGAATGAGGGAGATAGCAGGATAGACTAAAGGAAGAGTAATAATCCTACAGGTTAAAGTTTAAATAGGATTAGGGGCTTGAAGACAGAGGAGAGGAAGGTGTGGGGTAATTTAGCCAAAAGCAAGGATCTATGAAGACCTGTTATGGAAACCCAACACTTTGTAGGGTAATTAAAAACACAATTTTTTGAAATAATGAATTTGAACACAGATACCTTATGTGGGTGCATAATGCTTCCCACTAGAAGACATGAAAACCTCAGTGTTCAGCCTGAGATACTTCCTTGTGAGTTATTGGCTAGGGAGGCTCAGAGGCTCCATAAACAACACAGACTATTGTCATTGTTCTTGGTTGCTGACCATAAATAGATGTTAATGATGCATCTATTTATGAAGATGAAGATGCATCATATGGTGGTAGGATGTAGAGAAATCAAGCTGTAACTGACCTGAAAAATTCCTCCCTGCTCGCTTTGGTAGCATCAAAATTGCTATGCAGGCTGCGAGGGGTGGGGAGGAGAAAAGTCCTCCAGTGGTATACCTAGTAGTGAATCTTGCCTTCTTTAAATTGACTTTCCAGGTAAAATATGTGAGCTCACTATTTGGTGCAATACAGTGGCGAGAAAGTGATGGGGTAATCAACTGCTTTTGGACTGAACTTGAGGCCTGCTCCACAAGAGAGAATTCATACTTGGTACTATAAGCCCTATCAAAAGTCCATGACTGGGGAGGTCCTAGGTTATGGGGGGTAACTTAATACTTTTGTCTTACTAAATGGATATGTTGTCAAATTGTTTTCTAAATATTTGTGTTTGTATACGTATATTAGTGCTTTCTTCAATTTTGGCCAGAAAATCTTCTCTCTGCAGTGGGCATCAGTTAATAAAGAGGATCATAGATGGCCAAATCACTGAGAGTAAGTGACCATTGAATATCTATATCAGCACCTCAGGGAACCTGGTGGAAGAAGGAGAAGGAGATTAAGAGGCAAAGGATGGGGAGGAGTGTTATGAAGTACTGTCTTTGAGCACCATGCAGTAATTTCCCAACTCACAGCAGTTACAGTTAGCAGCATTAGACTTGCACAAGATGACACCAACAAGATCAGCTGACAGTCCAATAAGCATCACCAGTCTAAATCAGTGCCCCTTTTGGACTTTTTTTTTTAACAACTAAAAATGATTTCTTTTAATGTATGAAGAAAAAAATTTGAAGGAACTCATATTCATTTAGACTCCTGTGAACAGTGACATTTTAGCCATTGCGTTTTTATCTTTTGAAAAACACAGCAGGACAAGGTCTGTCCGATCCTACCCAGCAAAAGAAGTCCCTTTAGACTTTTAAGGTGGTTTTTGTTTGTTTTAAGGAGAGGACATGAAGGAGGAAGAGGGACATGTTGAGGGTGCCTGGAGAAGTGGGAGGGAGAAGATAAGGATTATTATAAAGATACATAGTTTACATGTACAGAATTGTCAAAAATACAAATGAAGAATGCTCTATTTTAACAAAGAATGTTTCTATTGTTGTGCACTTGTGTTTCAAGTTTATGAATCTTGGTACAGATATAAACCAAGAGTGTCATGTGGAAGCAATTTCTGGGTCATTGGATTTAAGATTAGAGTCTGGGTTGGCATTATTTTGCAGAGCAGGAAAAAGTTGCTATCAGGATCTTGCATTGGCTAACTTATTTTATTTTGGACTACAAAAGTCTTGTTCAAATGAATTTTTATATTTACTAATTTTTATGGAGTAGAAGACTAGAGAGCAGTTTCCAGAACATATGACATAAAGCAAGATGTCAGCAAGGATGAATGGAAAGGAATTGACTGGAGATAATGGAGTTGAGGAAATTCAGCTTGAGGGAAGAGACAGGAGGGCAACTGCAATCTTGGCAGTGTCCTAACAGTGGACTTGAAAGAAGGAAGATAGAGTTTGTGGGGGTCAACATCCTTGGTGTGAAGAGACTGAAATGAGACCAGGTAGTGCCGTGTTGGTGACAACCACGGAGGCTAAGAGAAAAAGATCAAGTGATCTCATCACCAGGATGGAAACCCAGAAGCAGCACCTAACACATCAAGATGCATCTGCGTGGCAGAGGGTCTCACTGTAATAACGTGTGGATCTGTCTCTGGTTGCGCTCCCATCATCCAGCAGAAGAGAGCATAGAGTGGTAGTGTAACAGAAACCGAAAACACTGTCTGGTTCCTGCCTCTCTTTCCCTGCCCCCGCAGTGCCCCTCTCACCGCTGTGCAGGCTCCTTGAGGAGGAGCTAATGGGGCTGACCTCTGGTCTCCCTTTTCCTGGTCGAGCCACATAATGCATAGGGAAGCATTGCTTCTTCAAAGCTGTCAATAAGGCTGAAGCAAACATGGACTGCAGGAATCCAGAAGGAGAAAAGGGCAAGTCCACAAAGGGCCTGGTGTGAAGACCTATGTATCCTGTTTGGATGTAGCATGGATTGCTATGGCCATAGAGGACTCTTGGCAGGAAAATCACCCTGATCTATCTAGGAGTCTCTGGAGGTGGAAACCCATCCACACAAGGCCAATTGGTTGGCATACACACTGTAAAAGTGGTTGTTTGACCTGGTTTCAATCTCTTCACAGTCCAAGAAGCTACAGATTTTCTTCAGTCCTAAACCTAGATGTAGTTAGAACGGCGGGCTGCGTCCCGCCACCCGGCTAGCTTTACCCAAAATAATTACACGGAAATTGTATTCTTTTAAACACTGCCTGGCCCATTAGTTTCAGCCTCTTATTGGCTAATTCTCACATCTTGTTTTAACCCATATTTAGTAATCTGTGTAGCACCACGAGGGGTGGCTTACCAGGAGAGATCTTAACCTACGTCTATCTCAGAGAGGAGAAGCATGGCAACTGCCTGAAGCATCTGCCTGACTTGGCTTTCTTTCTCCCACAATTCTGTTCTGTCTACTCCACCTACCTAATTTTCTGTCCTATTAAAGGGACCGAGGTAGTTTCTTTATTAACCAATGAAAGTAAAACATAGACACTCCTCCATCACCTAGAGGTTTCTCTCTTGAGAACTCAACAAACAAACAAAACAAACCCCCAAAACCCAGACAGACAAAAAAATCCTTACCTGCGAGGCAGGATTCAACAAAAATGGTTGAGATGGCTAAGGAAAGCAAAGGGAAGTAAGGTCAGAGAGCAAATTTCCAAGTCTTTGTTTAAATCACCCTTGCCAAACTTAAGGGAACATGGGAGACACATAGCCTCCAAGGGCATCCCTGTCATAGCCTTCTCCTGGCACCAGCCTTAGAGAAAACTATGGGAACCACAGAGGTCAATTCTAGCAAACCAGCTGACTTGACTGTCCTTTGCTTTTGACTGTAACTCCACTCAGGCATTGGGCCTGGCAGTATCTACTTCCGCTATTTACACGGATTGACTGTAGCTGCCTCAAGTGTGAGTGTGGTGATGTGGCATTTTGGTTCACAGAAAAGAGCACTGGAGGCCACCAAGCAGTCACTGGTGGGGAAGGCAATGATAATATGGGCAAGGTAGAGAGGCACGATCAGCTGTTTGCTGTCACTGCATTTAGATGGGAGTAGGCAAACTCCTTTGTATGGAGCCAGTAGTAAAAGTTAGGATTTGGGAGGCTGCATGCTTGGTGACAACTGCTCAGCTTTGTCCCAGAGATGCAGAGAAGCATTGCCCGATTCCCCGGAAACCTTTGTTTATGGACATAATTTTAAATTTCAGGTAATTTTATGCATTGTGAAATGATATTTTCATTTTTATTTCCCTCCACCATTTAACATTGTAAAAATCACTCACAGCTTGTAAACTGTGATTCATCAAAGCTTAATTTTAATCAGCAGGTCAGGCCAGCTTTTCATAAATCTTCAAATTCCAACCTTTGGAATATGAGCAACTTTCTAGTCTGTGTATGCTTGGACTCTCCTGTCAGCTTCTTCACACTGCGAAGTCCTGTAACCCTCAGTTGCCCCTGAAGCTAAGCATTTTCAATTATGTAATTTGCCCACCACATGTTATAGGATTTTCCTGAATGAGCAAATATCTTTGGACCAGCCCAGAGTTTTCAAAGCAAATAGCTCTCTTCCTTCCTTCCTTTCTTTCTTTTTCTTTTTTCTTTTTGTTTATTTTTCAAGACAGGGTTTCTCTGTAGCCCTGGCTGTCCTAGACCTCATTTTGTAGGCTGGCCTTGAACTCAGAGATCGGCCTCCTGAGTGCTGGGATTAAATGTGTGTGTCCTATGTGAGGAGGAGCCTCTTATTCTTCATCTCCACAGTGAGCCCACTTGGACAGAGGCCTTGTATATTCCAACTGTCTAGGACTCAGTTATATGATATCTGTGCATTGCATAACCTCTCACACAAAACAGAAGGACATGAGAGGAAAGTGAATGTTCCCAGCTGATACACAGGAGCAGAAGTGGTATAGCCAATAAAGGGCTTGGAGTTTCTGAGCACCATTGACAGGAGCAGGTGCCATAGATCTGAAGGTCTTTGTGAAGGAGATGAGACTGTAGGTGAGCCTGGAGGCAAGACTAGTTGTTGATTTCTGCTGGGATGTAAAAATGTTTAAGATATGGTGGGAACACTTTGCTGGACATATGAAATGGAAAGAACAGTGTGAGCTTTGGTGATGTTCTCAATAATCAAGACACTAAAAATGGATGTGGCTTATTAGGATAGCAGATCAGTAGACATCATTCAATATCATATATTAATTACATTATTAAAAGGCTTCTAGCAGGATATGAATTTGTAGTGCTAGCAGGGGATAGACAGAGATGGGAGACTTCCCAGTGCTCATTGACCAACCAGCCTAGACTAATTGGCCGGCTTCAGGTCAATGAAACAAACAGTTTCAAAATAAGGTGGCCAACAACACAAGGTTTTCCTCTGTTAAACTTACAACACACAAAATCCTCTTAAAAACTTCTGGGGACTAACTTTATCTTGACCTCATGGATCAGAGAGCAAAGTTTCAGAGAAGTATGGTAACCACAAATTCAGTTAAGAGCCATGACTAAACATAATATTTCTTTGCATACCAAAACTCCAGATTATCTGATATCGAGACCAGTGGTTCCCAACCTTCCTAACGCTGTGACCCTTCAATACATCTCCTCATAATGCTGTGACCCTTCAATACATCTCATGATGTGGTACCCCAATCATAAAATTAGCTTTGCTGGTACTTCATAACTATAATTTTGCTACTGTTAGGAATCATATTGTAAATATCTGTGTTTTCTGACAGTCTTAGGTGACTCCTGAAGGGGTTGTTCAACCCCGAAAGGGGTTGAGACCCACAGGTTCAGAACCCCTGATCTAGACTGACCTTCGGAAAATTAGAGAACTGTGAGAAACACTTCAGAGGACACTAGACTAACAGACAAATGAAAGATGATTATCTTGCAGCTCTGCTTTCTTTGTTTCTTTTTCTTAAATAAATACTTTTTAAAAGAACTGAGGTGCAAAAAGAAAATACTTCCAAGGGGTAAGTGTGAGCTACTCAAGAAAATTCCTATGACTTTTCCCTTACTCTGTCTGACTGTTACCCACTGTCTAGTCTTCTCCTTAGTAATAGTACATTTAGGGAAATGTGTGTACAAGGAAATGCATGTAATATGTGTAAATACTGGGAAATAGACAAAGAACTGGCAATTAAGGCAAACTTCAAATATGGCTTTCTAAGCTTTAGAGCAAGTTACCATCTATAGAAAGCTATTCTTGAAAGATACTGAATCAGAGTCAGAGACTACCCTACTGGTAAAGTTTCCAGAAAGCCTGAAGTCTAGACAAACAGGAACAGAGACACTCACCGAGCATCAAGTTTAACAGGAGAGCCATGAGCCAGGCAGCTGAAGACGATGTTCTATGTGAGGCTGGATCTAGGTCTCAAGCAGCAATGCTGGGTTTGAATCCTGCTTGTGGCAGGAGTTTTATCGGATGGCCCAAAGCCGTGGGCCCAGGGTCATGGAAGACAGATGTGCTGAGCTCAGGGATGATAGAGCAGATGTGCTGATTTCAGCATGCCTACAGGAAGGGAGGTGACTGAGAGTGGCGAAGATCCTGAAAAGGGCGTGGGGGAGGCTCTTATTGTCCTCTCTTCATTGTACCGAAAGCTTCGTTCAACCTTTCATTGCTTCATTCTCTCTTCTATGTATATTAGTTCTCATAGGGGAAGGTAGGTACCCAAGTATGGTCCTCTTTCATTAGAAGCCTAGACCATAATTAGCCTCCAAAGGTGAGGTCTGTGGGGCAAGTAAGTCAATTTGAATGACTTGATTTCCAAATGAAGCACCTAGAGAACATAGGGCCTAGAGGTCAATGAATAAATGCAAATATCTCTTGAAGGCCCATCTGTGATCATGATTGGGTATTTATCTCTGCTGGTAGGGTGGGCTTTTCTGCCTTCACCCAGCTTCCCAAGTGCTGAAAAGAAGAAATCCTAATACTTTGCTCATTGTGCCCACCTTTGGAACTTGGATGGCCACAGTGATGAACAGATAGCTTTTCCTAAACTCAGGTAACCTTCAGTCTAAATTATGAAGGAAACAAATTGAGCCACAAATCCCTCAGGCTCCTCAGTCCTCTGACTTTCTTTGCTGTTCAGCACGCCTGCCTTTCAAGAGCTATCAGACCGATTTGTGGAGCACGCGGCTTCACACACTGATGCTGCCTTCACTCTTTCTAACACAGTCAATATTCCCTGGTGATGTGCTATCTTAGTTCACTTGGCATGAGACGTGGATTATCATAGGATTTAGGCTTACTGCTGAATTTCTCTGTTTATTTGTTTTAAATATAATAAAAAGATAACACCATATATAAGTTTATTAGAAAAGGGAAGACTTTGGGGCCTTGAGGAGGAAGAAAGAACATTAGAAAGTATAATTTGGAGAGCTAAACATGACAGGGCTTTAAAGCGAAAAGACTGGTTTCCCTTTAACACTTGGAGGGGAATTTCATTGTGAGTGAGATTGAGGGGACACACAGAGAGGGTGTTGTGGGAGGAGACCAAAGGAGTCTTCGCAGTGCTCCTGAGAAAATCCCTGTGAGCAGTATCAGGCCAATCCTGAGAACAAAGGAAAAGTCTAACATTTTATAACCTTTTAGGAGTGGCAGGAAGTTCCGCATCACGTGATATTGTTCAACACAGCATGCGTGACAAAGAGCATGGAGAGCTATCAGTCACAGCACACATTTTCTTAGCTCTGTCCCAGAGAGTGCTGCAAGGCGTCATTCGGGTCTGGTCTAAAGGAACAGGCCCACATCCTAATACTAATTTTCTTCAAAAACAGTTTTCAGCAGCTGTGAGTGCCAGATAATTTGTTGACTGGAGTGAGTGACTAGGTGAATAAAGGCTGGTTTGTAATACCAAAGGAGTAAGTCTAATAAAACAATAGCACAAAAACATCTGTTGTAAGAGCCGGAAGTAGGAGAACTTTGGGGACACAACGTAGGAAATGACTACTTCTACTTGGGGAAATTTAAAGTAGGCATCACTTGATCAGGGCTTAAGAAGTGAGTGAGTGGAGTGTTGGCAAGAGAAAAGCTGGGCTGAGCAGGTGCAAACAAAAGTACAGTTGTCCATTCACGGCATAACAGGTAGGCAGCTGAGGTGGGCGGATGGTGGGAGCGGTCAGCATTCTAGGACTATTGGGTCAGATTGTAAGTAAAATGCTCTGCATTCTCTTCCATCCTTTGGGTCCCTGACACAATAACAGTTTACCTTGAAAAGTAAAAGCCTTGGTTGTACCCTGTGGGCAAAAAGCACCCTGGAGAGTACATACTTGAGGTTGAGAAATGTATTTCACATATGAGATTGAGTGAAAGAGGAGGACGGAGGGGAAAAAAGTCAAAATAGTTTCCTGATGAAATACCTTAATAACACATGAGGAAAGGAAAACGAACTTGCCAGTCAGCAGAGACGTTATTTCATAGGACACAGGCCGCTATTAACGGTATTTTGCATCTGTTGTGGAACTTTTTGCTCAAGCACAACAGCTCATTACCATCCTAATCAGAGCAGCCAGAATGACCCACAAGGGGCCTTTAACAAGATTGGCCTGTGTACATTCCCTAAGAGAGGCGGGAGAGGGAAGATAGGGTCTCACCTGAGGTCACAGCCACTACCTCCTCCCGTGTCGCCCATCCCAGTGGAGGCAATTCTGCCCCAGCTGCAAACGGGCTCTGCAGGTAGGAGTTTTTATAGGAGGTGAAAAGTTAATTGCAACAGGGAGAGAGGCCATAGAGCTGTAATGTGCCATCATGCTGGAACCTGACTTTTCAGTGATACAGCTCTCTTGGGGTTACCCATGACAAATAAGCTTGCTGCTTCAGCAGGTTGGATGTGGGTGGGACTATTACTTTGAACTGTTGACTGGGGTAAGACATCAGTTCATGTCTCTCCAGTAAAAATTCCCACAACAGCATTGTAGAACATGTGTTCTGGTTTCAGCATGGAAAAACTGGAAGGGAGGACCCATTAATAGAACATTGGATGGAACTTTGTGGCCCATGCCTGTGATACTAGCATTCTAGAAACTGAAACAGTATTAATCCAGTCTGTCTCAAAAGAGAGGAGGGAGGGGAAGGGTGAGGGAGACAGTAGGGAGAGAGAGGGATGGATAGAAAGAGAGGGAGGGAAGGTGAGAGAAAGAGAACTCACTGGACCACTGACCCAGTTCCAAGTGTAGTGTTTAGAGTGGAGGACAAAATGAATAGGATGTTTGTCATAAATCTGCAAGGCTGTATTGGGCTGAGAGCTTGTAGAAACTCAAAATCTTGAAATTATTTTATCTAAAACATTTATTTATTTTTCTTTAATGAGACTGAGTCTTTGCCAGCACATACGTGCACCACATGGGCTGGTGTTCCAGGATGCCAAAAGAGGACACTGGATTTCCTAGAACTAAAGTCACAGATGGTTGTGGGCCTCCTTGTGGATACTGGGAACCAAACCTGGGTCCTCTGCAAGAGCAACCATTGTGCTGAGCCATGCCTCATGTTTTTGTTTCTTTTGTTCGTTTGTTCTAAATTTTTATTGTTAGACCATGTCTCACTCTGCATCCAGGCTAGTTTGGATGTTTGTTGTTTAGAGTGTAAACAATGCTGGCCTAAGACTTGTGATAATTCTCCTGGTTCAGCTTTTGAGAGCTGGGATTATAGACAGGCTAGAGAAGCTTTTTTTTAACTTATGAGAAAAACAACAGAAAATAGGTGTCTGTCTGTGTTCATTCCACAATCAAATGACCTACTAATAAGCCCTCTATTATTTACATTCTTTTCCATCATTGGAGAATTTCATACACGCCCATAATATGTTTTAATCAAGCCTCTCCCCAATTCCTTCCTCTCTTATTCCCCCAGCCACTTTTACCTCCAAAATTCCTATGCTCTGTTTCTGAGCCCACTAAGCTGTCTGTACATCATGGGTGCAGGATCATCTATTGGAACCTGGGTAGCCTCTCAGAGAACATATTCCTGACTAAAATTGAATCTCCCTCTCCCATTAGCCAGGAATTGCAATGGCTCCTCAGCTAGGCTCAGGACTTCATGAACCCCTCCTCCATCCACAATGAGATTTCAGCTGGTTTGATGCTGTACAGGCAGGCTGTCATGGATGCTGGGAGTTTATGTCTGCAATATTCCTGTCATATCCAGCAAACACTGTTTCATCGCAGAAACTATCACAAGCTCTTACAATGGTTCTCCCCCACCCCCAAATGACACCTTATGACTGTATAGTTATGAACCTTGCTTGTCTGTTCATTTATTTATTTTCATTATTGGGGGAAGGTTGGGCATGTGCATATGAATGTGTCTTGCCTGTAGAAGAAGGATCCCTTTGGAGTTGGTGATAGACAGCTGTGAGACACATGATATGGGTACGGGGATTGAACTTGGATCCTCTAGAAGAACAATACATGCTGCTCACCCCTGAAACATGGGCTGGAGAGATGGCTCAGCAGTTATGAGTACTACCTGCTCTTCCAGAGGATCTGAGTTCAAATCTTTCTTGATACCTATGCCATAATAACCCCTGAGGGTTGGGGCTATTGACTGGGTATACCATAGATGTCACATTTAGAGCAGAACACTACACAGTCTTTTTTTTTTCTCTGTATGTTGTTGACCAGTTGTGAATCTCTGTATTAATTAGCATCTACTGCTAAAAGAAGCTCCAATGGGGGTTGCTTCATAAATCTATGGGTATGTAGGTAAGAACTCAGGAGGCAGTTTTTACTATGTCCACTGTGCTTGCTAATTTTTTATGCCAACTTGACACAGGCTAGAGGCATTTTAGCAGAGTGCAGCTCAAGTGAGAAATGCCCCATTTGCATTTCCTTGATTTAGTGGACCCATTCCATGGGAGGGTGCAGCTCTGGATGGGTGATCCTAGGTTCTATAAGAAAGTAGGCTGAGCAAGTGATAAGGAGCAAGCAAGTAACACTCCACCATGGCCTCTGTTTCAGCTCCTGACCAGGTTCCTTCCCTGACTTCCCTCGATTACAGACTGTAATGTGGAACTCACAGCTGAAATAAACACTTTCCTCCACTGGCTGCTTTTGGCTGTGGTATTTTATCACAGCAATAGAAACCCACTCACTTGGGTAAATTCCCAAGAGTGGGATTGCTGGGTCCTGGGGTAGGTTGATCCCGAATTTCCTAAAAATCCGCCACACTGCTTTCCAAAGTGGTTGCACAAGTTTGCATTCCCACCAGCAATGGATGAGTGTACCCCTTACCCCACAGCCTCTCCAGCAAAGGTTATCATTGGTGTTTTGGATTTTAGCCAATCAGACAGGTGTAAGATGGTATCTCAAAGTTGTTTTGATTTGCATTTCCCTGATTGCTAAGGAGGTTGAGCATGACCTTAAGTGTCTTTTGGCCATTTGAACTTCTGTTGAGAATTCTCTGTTCAGTTCAGCGCCCCATTTTTTAATTGGGTTAATTAGCATTTTAAAGTCTAGTCTCTTGAGTTCCTTATATATTTTAGAGATCAGACCTTTGTCTGGACTCTCTGAATGTGGCTGACCGTGGAGGCTGACTGTGAAGCAAAGGACAATGGCGCTGGGCTTTGATTCTTCTACATGGATGGGCTCTGTGGGAGCCTTCTCAGCTTGGTTGATCACCTTCCTGGACCTGGGGGGAGTTGGGAGGACCTTGGTCTTAACATAGAGTAGGGAACCCCGATGGCTCCTTGGCCTGGAGAGGGAGGGAGGGGGTATGGGTGGAGGGGAGGGGAGGGAAGAGGGAGGAGGAGGGGAGGAGATGGAAATTTTTAAATATATATAAAGAAACCCACTCACCAAAATAAAACTATTAGGTGCTCCCCTAGGGCCTATGATCTACATAACCATGGATTCTTGGCCTAACTAAATTTCCCAGACACGAGCTCTGTTGTGTAGAACAGGCCTTAAATCCAATTAGAAGTGCTTGGTTATGCCAAGAGTTGTGTGTGTGTGTGTGTGTGTGTGTGTGTGTGTGTGTGTGTGTGTCTGTGTGTGTGTTTAAATTGGAGTGCCCTTAAAAACATGAAACCACAGCATGGCAGTGCATGATCTGAATGTACAAAGGTGAATAGTGAAATAGGAAGAATTTTAAGCCGTGGAGGATGGGAGGCAGAGTAGAGGAGGGAGTATGGCAATGACTTACTAACACTGAAGACCTTTGAAAATGCATAAGGAAATCAAGATGTTTCCTAAAATACCTACATATATAACAGGGGTTTAAATGAAGTTAGGCTATAATGGGAGAACAATAACTCCTCCAGACATCATAGCCTATCAAACAAAAGCTCAGTGACAGGTATGGGTTAACCCTTTTCAAGCTGGTACCCAGCACATTTTTCAAACACATGGTTAAAGTAGCTAGCTGAGTCCACTGCTGACATTTTCCCCCTAGCAATGTGCAAAGAAACTTCCAGCACTATGGAACCTAGCTAGAAGGGATAAAGCTTGATTTCTGTATTCTATAGCTCAAGTATCTGATATCTTCAGAATGAGGTCTTTCTATTAAATTCTGGAAAGTAACCAAGACCAGTGGTAATAGCCTATAATGTTTGGAAAGGGCTGCCTATGGGAATCCACCGACCAACAGCTTGAAAAGGGTTAACCCATACCTGTCACTGAGCTTTTGTTTGATAGGCTATGATGTCTGGAGAAGTTATTGTTCTCCCATTATAGCCTAACTTCATTTAAACCCCTGTTATATATGTAGGTATTTTAGGAAACATCTTGATTTCCTTATGCATTTTCAAAGGTCTTCAGTGTTAGTAAGTCATTGCCATACTCCCTCCTCTACTCTGCCTCCCATCCTCCACGGCTTAAAATTCTTCCTATTTCACTATTCACCTTTGTACATTCAGATCATGCACTGCCATGCTGTGGTTTCATGTTTTTAAGGGCACTCCAATTTAAACACACACACAGACACACACACACACACACACACACACACACACACACAGAACCTGCAGCTTCTGTCTTTCAGGGTCTGCATTGCCTCACTCAAGGTGATTATTTCCAGCTCCACTGAACATTTTATTTTGATTTTTATCATTAAATATAAGTCTGTTACTGAAAAAAAACTAAACCAAACCAAACCAAAAATCATTCTAATCACAAGGACTTTAAACCCCAGCAGTGACCCTGTCAGTCTGGGGCACTGTGGCAGCTGAGAAATACACAAGACATGGAGGCTGTGGCTTCCCCTGGGGTCGCAACAAGGCCACAGTTGTCCCCTTTCCTGCAGGTACAGGAGTGAGAGGCTCAAGGCAGAGAGGAGATGGCAGTCAAGAGTGGCATCCATGGAGGAGCCTGCTAGCCTGACTGCCTAGGCCGCATCCACTGCCTGCTGCACCCTGCTGACCCCAAAACTTGCCCCAGAGTTTTTATGTTCCCACTGGGCTCTCCTGAGCTTTTCTGGACTCTCTGGGAACTGCCCCTAAAATGAAGCATTGTAGCTGAGAGGCTAAGAGCCTGGCTTTGCTGATCAGGAAACCCCAATCTACTCCCCTTTAGCCACATTCCAGCCATGGTGTTGTGAACAAGAGCTATGACAGCCCTTTGGGGGTGGTTTTGCTGGGTAGGATTTGCCCTGCTTTTTGCTAGCATGATCAGTTTTTCATTTCTGCTTTCCCTTAGGTAATGAGTGTTTATGTAATTTGATCTTGATTAACCCATATTCCTGTTCCTCTTTTCAATGGGAATTCAACAGTGACAAGTAGTTTCTCTGACTCCTCAGAGTAGCAACAAGAGGGGAGGCCAGCCACTTCCTAGTGCCAGTAAGTCCTCAGTCTCCCATAGAAGCTTTCCCGGACATCTCTGCTCCAACCCTAGGCCTTGCGATGGACACAGACTCTCATGAGAAAAGGCCCCTCACCTCAAGATTTCTGACTAAATGGATCACCATAAGCCCATGAGAAAAGAGGAAAGAGGCACTATTCAGGGAGGTCCTGCTGCGCGGGGAAGCATGGCTGGCCATCATGGACTGTGCTGCCCTCCATGGAGGACCAGGTCCTGATGGAGAAATGCGGTCCCTCTGCAGTCCCACTCACAGTTTTGTCCTGGCGCACTGGGAAATCCCAGTCTTCCTCACTAGAGAGGGGATGGTTTACTTTGACCTGTGTGACCAAGACTGCTTATTTTCCCATAGGCCCCACCCCCTTGGTGCCTGCAGCATCCCTGCTGCACACGTTCTAAGCAGGAGGAGAGTGTCCTTTAGGCTAACCCTTTTATTTACTGGAACATGTTGCCTACTCTTGGCAAGAAGGTAAAGGTGTGGAGATGGCTGTAATGTTCAGAAAGGCTAAAGTCATCTAGTAAAGGGAGGAAGAGGGAGAAGAGACCTGGGCATTCTGCACATTCTGTCATCTGCATCCTCACTCATCGCTCTCAGAAATCTCAAGACTGGTGGAAGCAGCTTACTAAAATGCTATATTCATCTTAACTCCCTGCTGGGAGCTCTTCCTGACTCCCCACTGCACCTGACTGAAGACGGACGACAGTTAGAGATGAGTTTATTAAAATCAGTGCGTCCATCTTCATGCCACCTGAGGAATTCTTTCCAACAAATTCAACTCAGGGATTGAGTGTTGTATTCAGCAGGGTGTGAGGGGTAATGGGGGCATATCTCCCCTGCCCATGCTGCATGACAGATGAGAAGTGGATCTAGCTCTCCCACACTTATGGCCTCTGGGTCAGCTCACCTGCGCCATTACCAGCAGGATCAGCTCTACTGAGTTGCCCAGGTAAGGGAACAGGGCCTGCTCTTCTGAGTGCTATAGCCTGTGTGATGCTGGGCCAGCTCATCAGTTCTCTTGACTTCAGGACTAGTTCTTCGACCTGCAAGAGGTGGCGAGGGGTGAGGGAGAGGAAGACATATCCCTCTTGCTCACACCAACATACAGCAGATGAGGGGCAAGACTACATCTCCCACACTCATAAAAACATTGAACAATTTTAAAAAAGATTTTCCAAGCCTTATTTGTATTTCATCTTTTGAGAATTATGTTTAGTTCTATGACCATTTATTTCTTTAATTGATTTTATTGAACCATACATTTTTCTCTGTTCCCGTCCCTTCTTTTCTCCTCCCCTTCAACCCTCTCCTATGGTCCCCATGTTCCCAATTTATGCAGGAGATCTTGTCTTTTTCTACTTTCCATGTAGATTAGATCCATGTATTTCTCCCTTAGGGTCCTCATTGTTGTCTACGTTCTCTGGGATTGTGAATTGTAGTCTGGTTTTCTTTGCTTTATGACTAAAAGTCACTTATGAGTGAGTACATTTGATGTTTATCTTTCTGGGTCTGAGTTACCTTGCTCAGTATGATTCTTTTGAGATCCATCCATTTGCCTGCAAATCTCAAGATGTCACATTGTTTTTCTGCTGTGTAGTACTCCATTGTGTAAATGTACCACATTTTACTTATCCAGGGACATTTAGATTGTTTTCAGGTTCTGGATATTATAAACAATGCTGCTATGAGCATAGTTGTACACATGTTCTTGTGGCACGATTGAGCATCCTTTGGATATATACCCAAAAGTGGTATTACTGGGTCTTGAGGAAGGTTGTTTCCTAATTTTCTGAGAAACTGCCATACTGATATCCAAAGAGGCTGTACCAGCTTGCACTCCAACCAGCAATGCAGAAGTGTTCACTTTACCCCACAACCTCTCTAGCATAAGTTGTCATCAGTGTTTTTGATCTTGGCCATTCTTACAGGTGTAAGATGGAATCTCAGAGTTGTTTTGATTTGCATTTCTCTGATGGCTAAGAATATTGAGCATTTCCTTAAGTGTCTTTAAGCCATTAACTTTAGATTCCTCTGTTGAGAGTTCTCTGTTTAGGTCTGTACTCTATTATTTTTTACTGGATTATTTGTTTGAGTTCTTTGCATATTTCGGAGATCAGCCCTCTGTCTGAAGTGGGGTTGGTGAAGATCTTTTCCCATTTTGTAGGTTGCCGTTTTGTCTTGTTGACCGTGTCCTTTGCTTTACAGAAGCTTTTCAGTTTCAGGGGGTTCCATTTATTAATTGTTTCTCTCAGTGTCTGTGCTACTGGGGTTATATTTAGGAAGTGGTCTCCTGTGCCAGTGCGTTCAAGTATACTTCCCACTTTCCCTTCTATGAGGTTCAGTTATGGCCCATTTTTGATTGGGTTGTTTATTTTCTTGTTTAAGTTTTTGAGTTCTAGTCACTAACCTTCTGTCAGATATGAAGCTGATATTTTTTCCCACTCTGTAAGATGCTTCTTCCCTTGCATGATGGTGTCCTTCACTATACAGAAATTTAAATTTTCCTGAGGTTCCATTTTAAATCACTAGCTTTAATTCTGCTGCTATTGGGGCTCTGTTCAAAAAGTCCTTTTCTGGGCTAATGAGTTCAAGTGTAATCCCTACTTTTTCTTCTATCAGAGTCAGATATCAGGCCTTATGTGAGGATCTTCGATTAAGATGGAGTTGACATTTGCGTGGGGTGAGAGATGAGGATTGACTTTCATCCTCCCACATGAAACCTTCCAGTCTGGTCAAAACCAGTTGTTGAAGATGCTGTCTTTTTTCCAATGTATATTGTTTTCTCCTTTGTCAAAAATCAGGTGTCTAAGTACTATGTTGAACAGGAGTAGGGAGAGTGGACATTCCTGTCTCATCTCTGATTTTAGTGGAAATGCTTTGAGGTTGCCTTTATTGTACCCTGTATATTGCCTTTATTATGTTGAGATATGTCCTATATTCCTATTCTCAGACTTTT
This sequence comes from Arvicola amphibius, assembly GCF_903992535.2. Lineage (NCBI taxonomy): Eukaryota > Metazoa > Chordata > Mammalia > Rodentia > Cricetidae > Arvicola > Arvicola amphibius. The sequence goes on along the minus strand of NC_052060.1, from coordinate 302,517 downwards.
ATTGTGAAGGAATGTTAGATTTTGTCAAAGTTCTTTTGTGAATCTAATGAGATGATCCTGTGGTTTCTGTTCTTTAGTGTACGCATGTGGCTGATTATGTTTATTTATTTATGTATATTGAATCATCCCTACATCTCTGAGACAAAGCCAACTTGATCATGATGAATAATCTTTTTGATTCCTGAATTCTGTTTGCAAATACTTCATTGAGAATTTTAACAAAAACAATATTGGACTATAATTTTCTTTTGTTGCGGTTATTCTTTGTCTGACTTTGGTATTGGTACAAAAGTAGCTTCATAAGGAGTTTTGAAATTTCACATGGATAATTTGACAAGTATTAGCATTACTTTAAAAAATATGGCAGAATTATCCACCAATCCATCTATCCATGAGCTTTTTTATTTGGAAGATTTTAAGTTACAGATATATTTCACTGGGCATTATGGGTTTATTTAAGTTATATAGCTAATCTTCATTTAACTTTGGAATGTTGTATATATCTAGACATCTATTCATTTATATTATTTTTTTGGTTTGGTAGAGCATAAATTTTTAAAGACTTATTCTTTTTTTCTAAGTTTGAAGCTAGCCTGGACTATAGAGTGAGTTCCAGGAAAGCTAGAGCTACACAGAGAATTCCTTTCTTAAATACAAACAAACAAACAAAATGAAACAAACAAAAACTAGTCAGAAAAAAGACCAAGAAAGGCACTACATACTCATCAAAGGAAAAAAATCTACCTAGAGGATATTGCAATATTTAGGATCTATGCACCAAACACAAGGGCACCTAAGTACATAAAAGAAATGCTACTACTGCTTAAATCACACAGCAATATTGGGAGACTTTAGTACCCCACTCTCTTCATCAGACAGGTCATCCATACAAGAATGAAACAGAGAAATTGTTGAGCTGACAGATGTTATAAACCAAATGAACCTAACAGATATCTATAGAACATTTCACACAAACACAAAAGAATATACGTTGTTCTCTACACCTCATGGAACTTTTTCCAAAACTGACCACATTCTTGGACACAAAGAAAGTCTCAACAAAGACAAGAATATTGAAATAAGATCCTAAATCCTATCAGACCACCACAAATTAAAGTTGGAAATCAATAACAGAAAGCTTACAAAGTCATGGAAAATGAACAATTCACTTCTGAATAAAAAATAGGTCAAGATAATTAAGAAAAAAATTAAAGACTTGAATGAATACAACATACCCAAATTTATAGGACCTGATGAAGGCAGGTCTAAGAGGCAAGTTCATAGCACTAAGTGCCTATATTTAATTTAAAAAAAATGGAGAGACCTCATCCTAGTAACTTAACAGCACATCTGAAAGCTCTAGAATAAAAAGAAGAAGGAGTAGACAGCAAGAAATAAACTCAGGACTAAATCAGTAAAATAGAAACAAACAATACAATACAATGCAAAGAATCAAGGAAGCAAAGAATTGGTTCTTTGAGAAAATTAATAAGATGAACAAATATTTATCCAAATTAACTAAAAGGCAGAGAGAGAAGATGCAAATTTTAACAAAATTAGAGGTAAAATGAACAAGTTATAAAAGTTAAATCAAGATCAGATAAGCAATTTAAGGAGATCTATTTAATTCAAAGTCTTAAAAAAAAGTCCAAGGCCAGATGGTTTTAATACAGAATTCTACCAGACTTCCTTTTGTTATATCATTTTTAAAACTTATTTATTTGCTTTACATCCTGACCCAAGCCTCCCTTCCCTGATTTCCTCCCACTTCTCCCTCCTCCCTACCTCAATGTTACCCCTCCTCTGTAATTTCTCAGAAAGGGGTAGGCCTCCCATGGGCTTCAGCAAAGCGTGGCATATCAAGGACCTCTCCCTGTATTTAGGCTGGGCAAGGCAACCCAGCATGAGAGAAATATTTTCTTTCATTTTGTCAGGTATATTTCAACTTAATTTTTTCCTTTGCAGTACAGAAACATTTTTAGCTTCATAATATCCCATTTGCCAGTTCTTGGCCTTACTTCCTGTGGCACTAGAGCCCTATTCAAAAAGCCTTTGCCTATACTTATGGGTTAAAGCACACTCCACACGTCCCCCTCCAGCAGCTTCAGGACATAAGTCCTTATATTAGGGTTCTTGATCCATTTGGAGTCGAGTTTTGTTCAAGGTGAGATATAGCAATCTAATTTCATTCTTCTACATGTTAGACATCTTGTCTTTTAACCCTGTTCATATCAGGACAACAGTAGAAGAAAATAAAGTAAACATTTTCATTTGGGCATTTTTGCTGTTCGTGTTGTTAGTCTCAATTTGAAACCAATTGTCTTTTACATTTTTAAATTTTAAGGAATCAATATTAAGTAAAGGTACCTTTGAGATTTCCTGTTCCCATATCTAACCACAACTATACCTCAAACACTCATAATTTTAATTCTCAATCTATTTTTAGACTATACCTGAAACTTCTTAAAAAATTAAAACTGTATTTCTATATTGTAAGCTTTATGAAGCCAGTGGTTTGGTAAGTTTATACATTCCAAGAGGTTTTTCTAGGTAGTTGACAGGGTGTTAGGAACAAAAGGAGACAGGGAATGATTATTGAAGAGATTAAATCCCAAGCTAATTTTGACTCTTCTGCAACATTCCAGTCTTCACAATTATGAAGTTTTCATCAGTCAGTTAGTTTTGTTCTGATATTTAAAATAGGTTTGGGATTTTTTTTTTCAGAGAATCTAGGTCTCTGATTTTTCACCAAAACCATTTTGACAAGGCAGCATGTTAAACAAACAAACAAGCACACAGAAATAAAACTTTCCTTTGCTCCTTGAAGGGTTGGCAGAAAGGAGGGTTGTTAAAATTTGTGAATGGTGTGGCCCCAAGTGTAGCATTCTGAAAGGTCTCTTTAGGAGATGTCTCAAAGTCCACTTACCACAGCACCTGCTTTCTCCAAATCTCTTTTCCTCCAAGGCTTTGATTTTCTGATCTAATGCTAGATTCTTATCCTAGCTGCTTTACTTTTCTGGTCCTGTTCCCTACCCTCTAGAATTTTCTTATATATTTTGTTTTGTGTACTTATGATACTCCTTTTTTTTTTGGTTTTTCAAGACATGGTTTATCTGTGTAGCCCTGGATGTCCTGGAACTTACTCTGTAGACCAGGTTGGCCTTGAACTCATAGAGATCCACCTGCCTCTGCCTCCCACGTGCTGGTGTTAAAGGCATGCACCACCACCACCCGACTTTATTCTCCTGTCTTAATTAAGAGAACCCCCCATAAGCTGTCATTTCTGATTCAGAGGCTACAACTGTATGATCTGTGAATTTCTATGAGAAATATGCTTAAAGAAAAGTTAGAGTACAGTTAGTTAAGTACAGTCTAGCAGGAAGGAAGCTGTAAGACTGATGAAGGAAGGTGAGCACACAATCTAACCAGGTTTGGAATTTTGTTGAGATCTAATTTGAACCTAAGAGTACTTAGCTGAAAGACTCACATGGGTTTAAGGGTCTTTATCAAGAACTATAAAGCAGGGATTGACTTCATTTTCAGCTGAGGAGAGATATTCTGGAGGTCTATAGCCATGACCATATGCCTCAGCCCAAACCTCTGATCTCTGTGAACACTTGTCCACAACTCTTGAGGTCCAAGGTGATTGTCAGAGTGACAGACCTGACTGTGATTGCTCTGCAGTGGATCTTCTCTTCTGAGTCACTGCAGGAGACAGTAATGTGAGAAGATTTCTCTCTTGCCCTTTGCAGACAGGGTGTCAACATGATTGCATCCTGGCAATGATATATGAATAGAAATTGCTGGGTAGTACTTCTGAAAAATCCCTCAAAGAAAAGGGGCTGACTCAACTGGGAAGTGTCTCTGTTCTTCCTTCTTTACGCTCAGAAGGAGAATGCTGTAGTTCTGGTTTTTATAATAGAAGGCATGTGTTGAGAATGACAGAACAGTAAACTAGAAGAGTCCAGAACATTGAAACAGATATCAAGTGCAGCAGGAAGATAGTAAGTATCATAGATAAAGGCCAGACCTTGAAATAGAAGGGATTTTGCATCAATCTTTGAGCCAAGTACATATCTATAAACCCAAAACTGAGGATTCGACAGGCCCCCTAGCCCTAATACAACAGACGACTTCAGGGGGGATGGTCTAGCCTGCAGATGGCAGGCTGGCTGCATCTCCACTGAGAAAGAGGCGGGACATCTGCAAGGGAAAGATGGACCTCCTAAGCATTCCCCCTCCACTCAGTGGCTGGCCAATTTCAATACTGGTCTTTTTCAGCCTTCGACCTTTACAACTGGAAAACTCATAACCCTTCCTTCTCTCAGGACCCTCAGGCCCTGACTGCACTCATAGAACCTGTTCTGATTACTCACTAGCCCACTTGGGACGATTGTTAGCAGCTTTTCAGGTACTCCTCACCACAAAGGAAAAACAGCGCATTTTCTTTGAAGCCCATAAAAATGTCCTAGGAGCTGATGGCAAGCCAACACAATTACCGAATGAAATAGATGACACCTTCCCTTTAACTCGGCCCAATTAAGACTTCAATACTCCAGCTGGTAGGGAGTACCTACGTCTTTATCATCAGATTCTATTGGTGGGTCTAAAGGGGGCTGGCAGATGCCCCACCAATTTGGCTAAGTAAGGGCAATAATACAAAGGTCTGACAAAACACCTGCAGGATTTTTAGAAAGATTATTGGAGGGGTACAGGATGTATATCCCTTTTGATCCCATGGCAGCAGATCACCAGGCTGATGTAGTGATGCCTTTTATAGGCCAGTCAGCACCTGATATTCGCAGCAAGTTACAGAGGATGGAGGGACTGCAGGGATACTCCCTCCAGGATTTAATGAAGGAGGCAGAAAAGATTTTTAATAAAAGAATGACGCCAGAGAAAAAGGAAGAAAGATGGCGTAGAGAACAGGAAGAGAGAGAACACAAGCGAGATAAAAAGTGTAGCGGTGAATTAAGTAAGATCTTGGCCACAGCAGTATGTAGTGCAGAACAACCCAAGAAGCGCCAGGACAAGGACAAGGGAGACAAAAGGCGGCTGCGGGTGGACCGAGACCAATGTGCCTATTGCAAAGAGAAAGGACATTCGGTCAAGGACTTCCCAAAATGACCAGCTGGACCAGGAAGAAGCTGGTTCCCGTCCTGTCCCTGGAAGACAGTGATTAGGAATGTCAGGACTCAGAGCCTCCCCCTGAGCCTCCCGTAACTCTCCTAGTGGGAGGGGCAACCTACCAACTTTTTGGTATTTAGTCCTCACCCAAGCAAACGAACCTTTGAGCTCAAAAACCTCTTGGGTTCAGGGGGCTACTGGGGAAAAGCTATACCAATGGACCACTGAGAGGAGAGTCAATTTGGGTACAGGGGAGGTGACCCACTCTTTTCTCATAATGCTGGAATGCTTCTACCCACTGTTGGGCAGAGACCTCCTGTCCAAAGTCAGGGCACAAATTCACTTCTCAGAAAGCGGAGCCTCAGTCACTGACAACACTGGCCAGGCTCTTCAAGTTCTAACCTTAAGATTAGAAGATGGACATAAACTGTTTGAACTGCCCCTCCAGGGATACCTATAGAGGACAAATGGCTCTGTGATTTCCCCCAGGCCTGGGCAGAAATCATGGGTATGGGGCTGGCAAACAATCAACCTCCCTGGATAATAGAACTAAAACCATCGCCAGTCCAGTTTCCTTAAGAGCTGTGAGGCCCGAGAGAGGATCAGGCCCCACATTCAGAGACTTTTAACATTGGGCATCTTAAAAGCCTGCCATTCCCCTTGGAATATACCCCTTCTCCCGGAAAAAAAAAAGTCAGGCACAAAGGACTACAGACCAGTCCAAGATTTAAGGGAAGTTAATCACCGCACTATGGACATTCATCCAACAATGCTCAACCCTTATAAACTCTTAAGCACCCTGCCTCCAATGCATGTTTAGTACTCAGTACTTGATTTAAAAGATGATTTTTTTCTGTCTGAGACTTAGCTCTCAGAGCCAGCCATTGTTTGCCTTTGAATGGAAGATCCTGATTCGGGTGTTTCTGGTCAGCTCACTTGGAGACTACCACAGGGATCCAAGAATTCACCAACCCAATTCAATGAGGCCCTACACCAGGACCTGGCCAGTATTCGCACCACCAATGCAGAGGTAATCCTACTCCAATATGTAGATGACCTCCTGCTGGCTGCAGAGACTGAGCAGGAATGTCTCAAGGGTACTCAAGCCTTACACACCTGATTAGATGAACTAGACTACAGGGCATCTGCCAAAAAGGCACAAATCTGTAAGAAGCAAGTGACTTATCTGTGATACCTCTTTGAGGGCAGACAGAGATAGTTAACAGACAGTCAGAAACAGGCGATGGCACAAATTCTCCCACCCATGGGGGCACGAGAAGTCTGAGAGTTCCTGGGGACTGCTGGTTTCTGTAAGCTATGGATACTGGGTTTCGCTGAGCTGGCGGCTCCACTGTATCCACTCACCAAGGCCAACATCCCTTTCTATTGGGGAGAGGACCAACAATGGGCTTTTGACAAAATAAAAAGGGCCTTCCTTTCAGGACCCAGCTTTGGGTCTTCCTAATCTCACCGAACCATTCACCTTATACGTGGATGAGAACAAGAGGTGGCAAAAGGGGTGCTGACTCAGAGACTGGGGCCATGGAAGAAGCCAGTGGCCTACATCTCCAAAAAGACGGACAATGCGGTGACAGGATGGCCCCCTTGCCTCCGTATGGTAGCCGCAGTAGCTACCCGGGTCAAAGATGCAGAAGCAGTGACCTTGGGCCAATCACTGACTATAATAGCAGTCCATGCCTTAGAGACAGTTATCCGCCAACCCCCTGACAGATGGCTCTCGAATGCCTGCATAACCCACTACCAGTCATTATTACTCAACCCCAAGCATATTACCTTCGCTTTGCTTGTGACGTTGGTAAACCCAGTCACCCTGCTCCCCAATTCGGAACCCACTGTTTGGGTATTTCATGACTGCCATCAGATATTGGCTGAGTACCTTGGGACCAGGGGAGATTTGACTGATTGCCAGCTTCCTGATGCGGACCATACCTGATTCACAGATGGCAGCAGCTTCTTCAAAGAAGGTGAGCCCAAGGCGGGGGCAGTGGGCGGCGGTGGTAGATGGACAGACTACCATATGGGCATGGGCACTGCCACCAGGACCTCTGCTCAAAAGGCAGAGCTAATAGCCCTTACTAAGACCCTAGAGTTAACAAAAGGACAAAAAGTAAACATCTATACAGACAGCCGTTATGCATTTGCAATTGCCCACGTTCACGGGGAAATTTATAAAAGGCAGGAATTGCTATCCTCAGCTGGAAAAGAGATTAAAAATAAGACTGAAATTCTGACATTATTGAGGGCCCTCTTCCTGCCAAAGAAGGTGAGCATTATTCATTGCCCAAGGCATCAAAAGGGAGACAAGATGGCCGATGAGATAGCTAAAAAGGCCGTGCTGAACTCAGAAATATTATCCCTGTGAAGAGGCAACCCCCTCCACAGAAGATTATTTCCAATATTCTGGCCAGGATATAGAGACTACCCAGAAACTTAATGTGGACTTTGATGAACAACAAAAAGCTTGGAAATATCAGGACAAGATTGTGTTACCCAAGAAAGATGTCTTTGAGCTGGTCACCCAAATGCATTGATGGACTCGTTTAGGACACAAAAAGATTAAATCTCTAATGAAAAAGACAGATTTTTATCAACTTGCGTCCCCTCTGCCAAGGTAAATGCACCAGAGGGCATAAGAATAAGGGGAGACCGACCTGGTACTCATTGGGAAGTGGACTTTACCAAGATAAAACTGGGAAAATATGGTAATAAATATCTCCTAGTTTTTGTAGACACCTTCTCCAGTTGGACAGAAGCTTTTTCCACCAAATGAGAAATGGCTCAATTGGTGGTAAAGAAGATACTAGAAGATATTTTTCCTCGGTTTGGCCTGCCCAAGGTAATTGGGTCTGACAACAGACTGGCCTTTGTCTCCCAGGTAAGTCAGGACGTGGCCAAGACACTGGAGATCAATTGAAAATTACACTGTGCATACAGACCCTAGAGTTCAGGACAGGTAGAAAGGATGAATAGAACCATAAAAGAGACTCTGACCTTGGAAATTGACACTAAAGACTGGGTACAGTTCCTCCCCCAGCCCTGTTTTGTGTGCGGAATACCCTGTCTCAGCTTGGACTTACCCTCTATGAGATCTTATCTGAGGGACCCCCCATAGTCTCTTTAAGGGCCCCTCTTGACCCATCTACCCATAAACCCGATCTGCAGGTGTGGCTGAAGGCCCTCTAGATTGTCCAGTTACAAGTGTGGAAACCCCTGGCTGCTGCCTACCAGCCTGGATACCCAGAAATCTCACACCTGTTCCAGGTTGGCGATTCTGTGTACGTAAGGAGACACCAGTCTCAGAGACTTGAACCTCGCTGGACGGGAACCTACAGTATGCTTCTTATGACGCCCACTGCCCTCAAGGTGGATGGTATTGCAGCCTGGATCCCTGCATTTCACGTTAAGCTTGCACCTCCACAGGACGACCCAGAATCCTCCAAGTAGAGGCTTCAATGCACCTCAAATCTCCTGAAGTTAAGACTTGTCAAAACAACCTAATGCTGTTGGTTTTGCTAGCCCTTGCTTTGATACCCTGCCCATCTATAGCAACCCCCATGCACCCCAGAAACTGACTTGGCAGGTTTTCTTACAAATTTGGACCACCTCAAAAACAACCCCTCCAGGTACTAGGTGGCCCACCCTCACCCCTGATTTCTGTCAACTCGCGGCTAGACTAGATTCCTGGGATATCCCAGATGCACAGCCCCAACAGCTGCCCCTAGACACTGGCACCTCTCAGAAGGGAGACTCTGGGGGTCCAGTTGGATGCAGGAGCCCGTGGGCAAGATGCTGCTCGGGGAAGCTAGGTTTTTATGTCTGCCCCGGAGATGGCCAAAATAGGGCCACTGTCCGACCTTGTGGAGGTTTAGAAAGTCTATTCTGTGCAGCCCGGGGATGTGAAACCGCTGGAGATGCTTACGGGAGACCCTCTTCTTGGGACTGGATCACTGTTCACAAGAATTACACCTCTCTGAAACAGGGCTCCAGGGAGAGCAAAGGCACCTTGAGCACCGGCCCCACTTGCCTACCCTTAAATATCACCTTTATTCCCCAGGGTGAGCAGCAGGAACATCAGGATGGATGCAGGGAAGGACTTGGGGCATCCGATGGTATTTCCCAGAAAGATGGGTCAGAAAAGATTTGGGTGCTGCTTTCACAATAAAATTAAAAATAGAACCCCCCCGCCCCGGCCAACCAATAGGGCCCAGCCAGGTATTACCTGACCAAGGCCAGCTAGCCCCAGCCGAGATAGCGCCCCCCCCCAGGGGCCTTAAGCACCACACCAAGCCCTAAGGCTCCACGTTTCCCAGCTCCCTAAAAACCCTTCCGCTTCCCTATCTTCCCTGCCAGCACTCCCTAATACTCCCACAGCTCAGCCTGTTTGGGCGCTGGGGACCTGGAATTGAGTGCACCCAGGCCGATGGGAGGTCCCCTGTTTCAATAGCCTGCCTGCAGCAAGGTAGGCCCTTTGTCACTGAGTTGCTTGGCCAGCAAGAAAACCTGACTGTCTACCAGAAGATCCATCATTCATTGGGGTGAGTGAATTGAATTCATTGGGGTGAATTGAACTTCTAAAAGAAGACCCAAAGGGGATTATTCAGAGGAAGAAATGGGCAGGCGCCAATGCAAGAATTCCTCCAACAATTTGAAAAACAACATGAAAGCACCAGAACCCAGTGAACTTATAACAGGAGGACTTGAACACACTAATCAAGAAGAAGTAGAAAAAATTGACTTTATGAAAGTAATAGAGTCCCTTAAACAGGAGGTGAAAAACTCCCTTAAGGAAATGGATGAGAAGAATAACAAAAAGTTTGAAGAATTGAGTAAATCCGTAAATGGTATCCTAGGAAACCAAGAAAAAAGAATCAAACAGATAAAGGAAACAGTGCAAGACTTGAAAACTGAAATGGAGGCAAGGAAGAAAACACAACCCGAGGGCCAGCTGGATATGGAGAATCTATGTAATTGAAGAGACTACAGAAACAAGCATAACCAACAGAATACAAAAGATAGAAGAAAGAATCTCAGATTCTGAAGATACCATAGAGAAAATAAATGCACTGATCAAAGAAAACAGCAAATCCAACAAATTCTCATCACAAAACATTCAGGAAATCTGGGACACAATAAAAAGACCAAACCTAAGAATAATAGGTGTAGAAGAAGGAGAAGAATTACAGCTCAATGGTCCAGAAAATATATTTAATAAAATTATAGAAGAAAACTTCCCAAACCTAAAGAAAGATATTCCTATTAAGGTTTAAGAAGCTTACAGAACACCAAATAAACTGGATCAAAAAAAAAATCATCCCCTCGCCATATTATAATCAAAACACAAAACATACAGAATAAAGAAAGAATATTAAGAGCTGCAAAGGAAAAAGGTCAAGTAACATATAAAGGTAAACCTATCAGACTAACACCTGACTTCTCTATGGAAACCATGAAAGCCAGAAGGTCCTGGATAGATGTTTAGCAGAAATTAAGAGACCATGGATGCAAGCCCAGATTACTATACCCAGCCAAGCTTTCATTCACTAAAAATGGAGAAAACAAAATATTCCAGGATAAAAACAAATTTAAACAATATGTAGCCATAAATCCAGCCTTACAGAAAGTAATAGAAGGAAATTCACAAACAAAGGAGTCCAGCATTGCCCAAAATAACTCAGACATCTAGCGACCCTTCACCAGCACATCGCAAAGAAAGGAAACACACAATCTCTACTACCAAATAAAAAATGACAACCGGAGTTAACATCCACTGGTCACTAATATCACTTAATATCAATGGACTCAATTCACCTATAAAAAGGCACAGGCTAAGAGATTGGATACGAAAACAGGATCCAACATTCTGCTGTTTACAAGAAACACACCTCAACCACAAAGACAGACATCTACTCAGAGTAAAGGGTTGGGAAAAGGTTTATCAAGCAAATGGACCTAAGAAACAAGCTGGTGTGGCCATACCAATTTCTAACAAAGTTGACTTCAAACTAAAATCTATCAGAAGAGATGGAAAGGGACACTTTATACTCATTACAGGAAAAATCTATCAGAATGAAGTCTCACTCCTGAATATCTATGCCCCTAATACAAAAGCACCCACTTATATAAAAGAAACATTACTAGAACTCAAGACAGCCATCAAACCACACACATTGATAGTGGGAGACTTCAACACTCCTCTTTCACCAATGGACAGGTCAATTTGACAGAAACCTAACAGAGAATTAAGAGACTTAATAGAGGTAATGAACCAAATGGACTTAACAGACATCTATAGAACATTCCACCCAAACAGGAAAGAATATACCTTCTTCTCTGCGGCTCATGGAACCTTTTCGAAAATTGACAACATACTCGGTAACAAAGCAAACTTCCACAGTTACAAAAACATATTAGTAACCACCACCATTTTATCAGATCACCATGGATTAAAATTAGAATTCAACAACAATGCTACCCCCAGAAAGCCTACAAACTCATAGAAACTGAACAGTCAACTACTGAACCACACCTGGGTCAAGGAAGAAATAAAGAAAGAAATTAAAGTCTTTCTTGAATTTAATGAAAATAAAGACACAACATACTCAAACTTATGGGACACTATGAAAGCAGTGCTAAGAGAAAAATTCATAACACTAAGTGCCCACTTAAAAAAAAAACAGAGAAAGCACACATTGGAGACTTAACAGCACACCTGAAAGCTCTAGAAAAGAAAGAAGCAGACTCACCTAGGAGGAGTAGAAGACTGGAAATTATCAAACTGAGGGCAGAAATCAACAAAATAGAAATACAGAAAACAATCCAAAGAATCAATGAAACAAAAAGCTGGTTCTTGGAGAAAATCAACAAGATTGACAACCCCCTAGCCAAACTAATCAAACGGCAGAGAGAGAACACACAAATTAATAGGATCAGAAATGAAAAAGGGGACATAACCACAGACACAGAGGAAATTCAGAGAATCATTAGATCTTACTACAAAAGCCTGTATGCCACAAAATTGGAAAATGTAAAAGAAATGGACACTTTTTTAGATAAGTACCATATACCAAAGTTAAACCAGGACCAGGTGAACAATCTAAATAGTCCTGTTAGTCACGAAGAACTAGAAACTGTTATCAGAAACCTCCCTACCAAAAAAAGCCCAGGACCAGATGGTTTCAATACAGATTTCTACCAGAACTTCCAAGAAGACCTAATACCTATACTCCTTAAGGTATTTCATAATATAGAAACAGAACAGTCATTGCCAAATTCTTTTTATGAAGCTACAATTACCCTGATACATAAACCACACAAAGACTCAACCAAGAAAAAGAATTACAGGCCAATCTCACTCATGAACATCGATGCAAAAATTCTCAATAAAATACTGGCAAACAGAATCCAAGAACACATTAGAAACATTATCCACTTCGATCAAGTAGGCTTCATCCCAGAGATGCAGGGCTGGTTCAACATACGAAAATCTATCAATGTAATCCATCATATAAATAAACTGAAGGATAAAAACCATATGATCATCTCATTAGATACAGAAAAAGCATCTGACAAAATTCAACACCCCTTTATGATAAAGGTCTTGGAGAGATTAGGGATACAGGGGTCATTCCTAAATATAATAAAGGCTATTTACAGCAAGCCGACAGCTAACATTAAATTAAATGGAGAGAAACTCAAGGCCATCCCACTAAATTCAGGAACGTGACAAGGCTGTCCACTCTCTCCTCATCTCTTCAATATAGTACTTGAAGTTCTAGCAATAGCAATAAGACAAAACAAGGGGATCAAGGGGATTCGAATTGGAAAGGAAGAAGTTAAACTTCCATTATTTGCAGATGATATGATAGTGTACATAAGCAACCCGAAAAACTTCACCAAAGAACTCCTACAGCTGATAAACTCCTTTAGTATCGTGGCGGAATACAAGATCAATTCCAAAAAATCAGTTGCCCTCCTATAAACAAAGGATAAGGAAGCAGAGAAAGAAATCAGAGAAGCGTCACCTTTCATGATAGCCACAAATAGCATAAAATATCTTGGGGTAACTCTAACCAAGGAAGTGAAAGACCTATTTGACAAGAACTTTAAGTCTTTGAAGAAAGAAATTGAAGAGGATACCCGAAAATGGAAAGATCTCCCTTGCTCTTGGATTGGGAGGATCAACATAGTAAAAATGGCAATATTACCAAAGGCAATCTATAGATTTAATGCAATCCCCTTAAAGATCCCATCAAAATTCTTCACAGATCTTGAAAGGACAATAATCAACTTTATATGGAAGAACAAGAAACCCAGGGTAGCCAAAACAATCTTATACAATAAAGGAACTTCTGGAGGCATTACCATCCCTGACTTCAAACTCTATTACAGAGCTACAGTATTGAAAACAGCTTGGTATTGGCATAAAAACAGAGAAGTCGACCAATGGAATCGAATAGAAGACCCAGATCTTAACCCACAAACCTATGAACACCTGATTTTTGATAAAGGAGCTAAAAGCACACAATGGAAGAAAGAAAGCATCTTCAACAAATGGTGCTGGCATAACTGGATGTCAACCCGTAGAAGAATGAAAGTAGATCCATGTCTATCACCATGCACAAAACTCAAATCCAAATGGATTAAAGACCTCAATATCAATCTGAACACACTGAACCTGTTAGAGGAGAAAGTGGGAAGTACTCTACAACATTTGGGCTCAGGAGACCGCTTCCTACGTATAGCCCCAACAGCACAGACATTAAGGGCAACATTGAATAAATGGACCTCCTGAAGCTGAGCAGCTTCTGTAAAGCAAAGGACACTGTCACTAAGACAAAAAGGCAGCCTACTGACTGGGAAAAGATCTTCACCAACCCTGCAACAGACAAAGGTCTGATCTCCAAAATATATAAGGAACTCAAGAGACTAGACTTTAAAATGCTAATTAACCCAATTAAAAAATGGGGCACTGAACTGAACAGAGAATTCTCAACAGAAGAAGTTTGAATGGCCAAAAGACACTTAAGGGCATGCTCAACCTCCTTAGCAATCAGGGAAATGCAAATCAAAACAACGTTGAGATACCATCTTACACCTGTCAGAATGGCTAAAATCAAAAACACCAATGATAGCCTTTGCTGGAGAGGATGTGGAGTAAGGGGTACACTCATCCATTGCTGGTGGGAATGCAAACTTGTGCAATTGCTTTGGAATGCAGTGTGGAGGTTTCTCAGGAAATTTGGGATCAACCTACCCCAGGACCCAGCAATCCCACTGTTGGGAATTTACCCAAGAGATGCCCAATCATATTACAAAAGCATTGTTCAACTATGTTTATAGCAGCATTATTTGTAATAGCCAGATCCTGGAAACAACCTAGATGCCCTTCAGTGGAAGAATGGATGAAGAAACTGTGGAATATATACATATTAGAGTACTACTCGGCAGTAAAAAACAATGACATCTTGAATTTTGCATGCAGATGGATGGAAATAGAAAACACCATCCTGAGTGAGGTAACCCAGGCCCAAAAAGATGTACATGGGATGTACTCACTCATAATTGGTTTCTAGCCATAAATGAAGGACAACGAGCCTATAATTCGTAAAAAATCCTAGAGAAGCTATATAAGAAGGTGAATCCAAAGAAAAACATATAGTTATCCTCCTGGATATTGGAAGTAGACAAGATTGCCGGACAAAAAATGGGAACTTGGGGGTGGGGTGGGATGGGGGAATGGGGGGATGGGGAGAGAAAAGTGTGACGTGGAGGATGGGAAGAGCTTGGGGGAATAGGATGGTTGGGATATAGGAAGGGTGGATATGGGAACAAGGAATTATATATCTTAATTAAGGGAGCCATTCTAGGATTGGCAAAGACTTGACTCTAGAGGGGTTCCCAGGTGTCCAGGAAGACGCCCCCAGCTAGTTCCTTGGGCAGCTGAGGAGAGGGTGCCAGAAATGTTCAGATCCTATTGCCATACTCATGAATATCTTGTATATCACCATAGAACCTTCACCTGGCATTGGATGGAGAAAATGACAGAGCCCCACATAGGAGCACTGGACTGAGCTCCCAAGGTCCTGATGAGGAGCAAAAGGAGGGAGATCATGAGCAAGGAAGTCAGGACCGTGAGGAGTGCGTTTACCCATTGAGACGGTGGGACAGATCTAACGGGAGACCACCAAGTCCAGTTGGAATGGGACTGATGGAACAGGGGACCAAACCGGAGTCTCTGAATGTGGCTGACAGTGGAGGAGGACTGAGAAACCAAGGACAACGGTGATGAGCATGAACTCTACAGCATGGATGGGCTCACTGTGAGCCTTGTCAGTTTGGTTGTTCACCCTCCTGGACTTAGGGGGAGCTGAGAGGACCTTGGACTTAACACAGTGAAGGGAACCCTGATGGCTCTTTGGCTTGGAGAGGGGCGGAGTGGGGGTATGGGTGGAAGGGAGGGGAGGGAAAGGGGAGGAGGAGAGGAGATGGAAATTTTTAATTAAAAAATGAGAAAAAAAATAAAAAAAATAAAAAAATAAAAAAATAAATTATAATCTCAAAAATGACCAAAAAAAAAGAACAATGTTGTTTTTAAGTAGATCACTCTGTCGTAATCAAGGATTCCATGGCTAAGCTGAGGGATAGGTTAGATAAGAGACAGTGAAATAGAGAGGCACAACAAGGTTGGTTTGATGGATGGTTCAACAGTTCCCCCTGGCTCATGACCCTCATCTCCACTATCACTGGTCCCTTAATCATTCTGCTGCTCCTCTTAAACTTTGGACCCTGCATCTTCAACCGACTCCTGATGTTCATTTGTGAGCGCCTTAGCATTACTCAAGCTTTAATGTTGACTCAACAATACCATGCCCTTAGGAGAGGCCCCTAAAAATCCCAAGATTGGGATTCAACCAAATTAGAGGGGGAAATGAAAAGACTCTGGGCCACCTCAGCTAAACTGCCCCCCTCCTCTGGGAACCAGGAACCTGATAATCACCCATGCATGCACTAGAGCCTGACTCTGCTTTCTTTCTCCCACAATTTTGTTCTGTCCACTCCGCCTACCTAATTTTCTGTCCTATCAAAGGGCCAAGGCAATTTCTTTATTAAGCAATAAAAATAACTTATAGACAGATGACCCTCCTCCATCACTTTTCCCATCTCTTCTAATTGATTTTAGATTGAAATCTATTTTGTTAGATATTAGGATAGCTATACCTGCTTGTTTCTTAGGTCCATTTAATTGGAAAATCTTTTCTCAACCTGTTACTGTGAGGTAATGTTTGTCTTTGAGGTTGAGGTGTGTTTCTTGTATACAGCAGAAGACTGGATACTGTTTTTGTATTCATTCTCCTAACCTGTGTCTTTTTAATAGGTGAATTGAATCCATTGATATTAAAACATATTAATGGCCAGTGATTGTTAATTCCCGTTATTTTTTAGTAGTAGTTTTTGTGTGTTTTCCTTCTTTGGGATTTGCTGGTGTGAGGTTATCTGTTGTCTGTGTTTTGTGTCTGTGTTGCATGGGAGTTTTCCTTCTAGTACTTTCTATAGGGCTGGATTTGTGTGTAGGTATTATTTTAATATGGTTTTGTCAGGGAATATCTTGTTTTCTCAGTCTATGGTGATTGAAAGTTGGCTGGGTTTATTAGTCTGGGATGGCATCCATGGTCTCTTAGTGTCTGCAAAATGTCTATTCAGGACCTTCTGGCATTCAGAGTCTCCACTGAGAAGTCAGGTATTATTCTTATATGTCTGCCTTTAAATGTTACTTGGCCTTTTTCCTTTGTAGCTCTTAATATTATTTCTTTGTTTTGTATGCTTAGTGTTTTGATTATTATGTGATGAGGGGATTTTTTTTTGATCCATTCTATTTGGTGTTCTATAAACTTCTTGTATTTTCATAGGCATGTCCTTCTTTAGGTTCAAAATTTTTATTTTATGATTTTTTTAATTTAGTTTTTGTGCCTTTGAGCTGGATTTCTTCTCCTCCTTCTATCCTTATTATTCTTTTTTCCCCTTTTTATTGATTTTTATTGAGCTCTACATTTTTCTCTGCTCCCACCCCTGACTCTCCCCTTCCTCTTCTACCCTCCCCCAAGGTTCCCATGCTCTCAAGTTACTCAGAAGATCTTGTCTTCTTCTACTTTCTACTTCCCATGTAGATTAGATCTATGTAAGTCTCTCTTAGTGTCCGCATTGTTATCTAAATTCTCTGGGATTGTGTTTTGTAGGCTGGTTTTCTTTGCTTTATGTTTAAAAACCACCTATGAGTGAGTACATGTGATAATTGTCTTTCTGGGTCTGGGTTACCCTACTGAAAATAATGTTTTCTAGCTCCATCCATTTTCCTGCAAAATTCAAGATGTCATTATTTTTTCCTGCTGTGTAGTACACCATTCTGTAAATGTACCACATTTCCCTTATCTATTCTTTGGTTGAGGGGCACTTAGGTTGTTTCCAGGTTCTGGCTGTGACAAACAAAGCTGCTATCAACATAGTTGAGCACATGTCCTTGTGGCACGATTGAGCATCCTTTGGATATATACCCACAAGTGGGATTACTGGGACTTGAGGAAAGTTGTTTCCTACTTTTCTAAGAAATCACCACACTGACATCCAAGGGGGTTGTACCAGCTTGCATTCCCACCAGCAATGCAGAAGTGTTCCCCTTTCCCCACAACCTCTCCAGCATATGTTTCATCAGTGTTTTTGATCTTGGCCATTCTTACAGATGTAAGATGGAATCTCAGAGTTGTTTTGATTTGCATTTCTCTGATGACTAAGGATGTCGAACATTTCCTTAAGTGTCTTTCAGCTATTTTAGATTCCTCTGTTGAGAGTTCTCTGGTTAGGTCTGTACACCATTTTTTTAATTGGATTATGTGTTCTTTTGGTGTCCAATTTCTTAAGTTCTTTGCATATTTTGGAGATCAGACCTCTGTCTGAAGTGGGGTTAGTGAAGATCTTTTCCCATTCTGTAGGCTGTCATTTTGTCTTGTTGACCATGTCCTTTGCTTTACAGAAGCTTTTCAGTTCCAGAAGGTCCCATTTATTAATTGTTTCTCTCAGTGTCTGTGCTGCTGGAGTTATATTTAGGAAGTGGTTTCCAGTACCAATGTATTCAAGTGTATCTCCCACTTTCTCTTCTATAAGGTTCAGTGTGGCTGGCTTTATGTTGAGGTCTTTGATTCACTTGGACTTGAGTTTTGTGCATGGTGATAGATATGCTTCTATTTTCATTCTTCTCCATGTTGATATCCACTTGTTAAATATGCTTTCTTTTTTCCGTATAATAGTCTTTGCTTCTTTGTCAAAAATCAGGTGTTTGAAGATGTGTGGATTGATATCTGGGTCTTCTAATTGGTTTCATTGGGCCTCCTGTCTGTTCTTATACCAATACCAGGCTGTTTTCAGTACTGTAGCTCTGTCGTAGAGTTTGAAGTCAGGGGTCGTGATGCCTCCAGAAGTTCTTTTATTGTACAGGATTGTTTTGGTTATTCTGGGTTTTTTGCTTTTCCATATGAAGTTGAATACTGTTCTTTCGAAGTCTGTGAAGAATTTTGCTGGGATTTTGATGGGCTTTGTGTTGAATCTGTAGATGGCTTTTGGTAAGATCGTCATTTTTACTATGTTAATTCTACCTACCCAAGAGCATGGGAGATCTTTCCACTTTCTGGTGTCTTCTTCATTTTTTTTCTTCAAAGATTTAAAGTTCTTGTCATACAAGTCTTCCACTTGTTTGGTTAGAGTTACTCCAAGATATTTTATGTTATATGTAGCTATTGTGAAGGGTGTTGATTATCTGATTTCTTCCCCAGCCCTTTTATTATCTGTGTACAGGAGGGCTACTAATTTTTTTTAGTTAATCTTGTATCCTGCTACATTACTGAAAGTGTTTATGAATTGTAGAAGTTCCTTAGTAGAATTTTTGGGATTGCTTATGTAAACTATCATACAATCAGAGTTTGACTCCTTCTTTTCCAATTTTTATCCCCTTGATATCATTTTGGTGTCTTATTGCTCTAGCTAGGACCTCAAGAACTATATTGAATAGATATGAAGAGTGGACATTTCTGTGGAATCGCTGTATCCTTATTATCCTTAGGTTTGATCTTTTCATAGTGTCCCAGATTTCCCAGATATTTTGTTAAGAATTGTTGGATTTAATGTTTTCTTTGACCAATGACTCTATTTCCTATATAGTATCTTCAATGCCTGAGATTCTCTCTTCCATCTCTTGTATTCTGTTGGTTATGTTTGTCTCTGTAGTTCCTGTTAATTTGCCCAGATTTTCCATATCCAGAATTCCCTTGGCTTGTCTTTTCTTTATTGTCTTTTCTTCAAATCTTGAACTGTTTAAACTGTTTGCTTCACCTGTTTTATTGTTTTTTCTTGGGTTTCTTTGGGAGATTTATTGATTTCTTGCAATTTTTGTTTGTCTTTTATTCCATTTCTTTAAGGGAATTTTAAAATTTCCTTTTTAAAGGTCTTCATCATCCTCATAAAGTTAAAAATTGTTTTAAGTTAAAGTTTATAATTGTTTTCTTTTGCTTCTTCTGGGTTAGAATGACCAAGTCTTCCTGTTGTATGACTACTGGATTCTGCTGTTATCAATTTGCTTTTTAGGTTGTTGGATGAATTCTTGCATTGGCGCCTACACATCTCTTTTTTCAATTGGTGCTGCCAATGTCTTTGTCTCTTGGTCCAATCCTTGCAGTAACTGTCAGTGTCATTGAGAACTGTTCTTGGTCTGCTCTGTACTATTATTGTCTGTGTCTCAGGGAGCCACTGAGGTCTCTCTTGGCTTTCTCTCTTTGCCTACTCTTTTGATGTGCTCTCTTGAGTCGCTCTCTTGGTTTACTCTCTGTAGTCACAGCTTGAGCTTCAGAGTTCCTCCCTTGGTCCTCTCTCTTGTTTCTCTGTCTTCATCTTCTCTGTGTAGTTGCAGCTTATGTTTCAGCATTCCTCTGAGGTTGGGGGAAGGGGTGGTGGGATAGGAGGGTTTGGGGACAGAGTGGGACTAGTAGCTTTCAGGATCCAATGGATGGGATGGGGGTATTGGAGCAGCCTACCTGCAGGAAACTCACCTGATGGCTGGCTAGAGAAGTCGAGGCAGGGGGAGGGGCCCAGGGTTTTGCCCCAGAATGGAGGGCCTAGAGAGGCGGATGTACAGATGGCTGGGTGGGTGGTCACTCACTTCTTGATCCTCTCTGTGAAGTAGCCAACTGTGTTTCAGAATTCCACTGAGGTTGTGGGGGTGGGGAAAAAAGAGAGTTTGGGGATTAAGTAGGGCTTGTAGCTTTCAGGGTCCAATGGATGGTATGGGGTTGTTGGAGCAGCCTACCTCTTGGTACCAGGTGTTTTGAGATGTAAGGAGGTAATTATGCTTGCTTGTCTTTTGTATCATAGAAGTATTATACCTTCCCCTGTTCATTGGGGTATATAAGGACTGTGAGTAATAAAGTTGGGGATTTTTTTTCCAAGATAGAGTTTCTATGTGTAACAGCCCTAGTTGTCCTGGAACTAGCTCTTGTAGACCAGACTGGCCTCAGACTCACAGAATCTACCTGCCTCTGCCTCCCAAGTGCTGGTATTAAAGGAGTACACCACCGCTCAGTTTGATTTTTTTTTATGTGTGGATGTAAGTATGTGGGTATGTGCAAATGGTCGCTGTGCTTGAGAAGGACAGAACATAAACAGACCTTGTCAAAAAATAAAACAATCTGAAAGATTGAGCCAATATTCCCACCCTCTTCTACCAACCTACCAGTCCTATTGAAATGTTTGGCAATGAGACTTATCTAGATAAACTCCAGAACTTAAAAAAGAACAGTCATAAACTTCATCAAAGAAGTCAAGGAATTTAAAGAAAACACAAAGAACAGCTCAAAGACTTAAAGGGAATAAACATCTGAGTGCTGCTCAGGAAAGCACAAATACAAGGCTGATGGAAGTAGCTAGAACACTAAGTATACAGAACAAAGAAAGGATATTGAAAGTTCTAAGAGAAAAATGCAAATCACACAAAAAGGAAAACCTAACAGAATGACAGCTGATTTCTCAATAAAAACTGAAATCCAGAGGAGCTGGAGTGATGATTTTAAGTCCTAAAAGACCACTACTACCAATCTAGACTAATATACCTAGCAAAACTAACTGCCATAATTGAAGAAGAAAGGCAAACTTCCCATCATATAAACAGCTTAAATTGAGTTATATCAAAAGACAAAACCTAAAGAAAATACAAAAAGCAATATTTCATGCTGAAGAAAGGAATGAACATAGACTGTAGAAAAAAAACCAAATGAAGCTATAATTATTGAAATATAAAGTACCACTGAGTGCACAAACAACACCAAAAACCATCAACACAATTGACTGTAATCAACATATGACGTTCAAAAATTAATGGCCTCAATTCACTAATCAAAAGACACAGGCTATTGAATGGGTCAAGAAAGAAAATCTAGATCCCATCCCAGCTTGCCCCCAACCACCCCTTTCCATCTGTGGGGTCCTAGAATCCTCCAACTCAGCCTGCTTCAGGGTTGAGGGTCTGGGGACACAGTGGTGAGTGCAAAGGATACAGGGGTTTCTTTGTTCCACCGAGCCAGCACCTACCAACCCTGCCCTTTTGCCTGTGAGGTCCTTGGCCAGCAAGTGGCCCTGATCCAGTACCAGGAGATCCATCTGGAGGGATAAGTGTGTGTCTGCCTGGCCAGCCAGATGCCCTGGGAATGGAATACAGGCACCCTCTGATCCTCCTCTAACTTTCTTCCCATTCAGCGGGGCTTCTCCCTGGCTACTGGCTTTCTCTATTTATCCTATCCTATTTTGCCCCCAAGCACCTCTTTCCATCTGCAGGGTCCTTAGATCCACGACCACCGCCTACTTCAGGGAGAAGGAGATCTGAGAGCCAATGCCAGTGCTGAGGAAACCTAAGAGAGGACAGAACAAGAAAAGCCCCAATGTATACAGTTAGCCACAGCAAAGATCAGACCAAGCGGCTGAGATTCTCCTGACTGCATTTGAAAGAAGAGATGGGCAGGCACCAATTCAAAAATTCCTCCAACAACCTGAAAAGCAACATGGTAACACGAGAATCCAGTGAACATGAAAAAGGAAGACTTGAACACCCTAATTCAGAAGACATAGAAAAAATAGACTTTAAACATAACATTATGAAAGGGACAGAGACCATTAAACAGGATGTGAAAAACTCCTTTAAAGAAATGGATGAGAAGACTAACAAAAAGTTAGAAGAAATAAATAAATTCCTCAAAGATACCCTAGAAAACCAAGAAAAAGCAATCAAACAGGTAATGTAAACAGTTCAAGACTTGAAAACTGAAATGGAGGCAATGAAGAAAACACAAACCAAGGGATGGCAAGATATGAAAAATCTGGGTAAATGAACAGGAACTACAGAGACAAGTATAACCAACAGAATACAAGAGATAGAAGAAAAAAATCTCAGACACTGAAGATACTATAGAGGAAGTAAACTCATTGATTAAAGAAAATAACAAATCCAACAAATTCTTAACACAAAACATCCAGGAAATCTGGGATACCAGGAAAAGACTAAACCTAAGAATAATAGGGATAGAAGAAGGAGAATTACAGCTCAAAGCCACAGAAAATATATTCAACAAAATTATAGAAGAAAACTTTCCCAACATAAAGAAGGATATTCCTATGAAGGTACAAGAAGCTTACAGAACACTAAATAGTCTGGATAAAAAAATCTCCTCACCACATAATAATCAAAACACAAAACATACAGAATAAAGAAAGACTATTAAGAGCTGCCGGGTGGTGGTGGCGCACACCTTTAAGCCCAGCACTCAGGAGGCAGAGGCAGGCGGATCTCTGTGAGTTCGAGACCAGCCTGGTCTACAAGAGCTAGTTCCAGGACAGGCTCCAAAGCCACAGAGAAACCCTGTCTCGAAAAACCAAAAAAAAAAAAAAAGAATATTAAGAGCTGCAAAGGAAAAAGCCAAGTAACATGTAAAGGTAAACCTATCAGAATTACACCTGACTTCTCTATGGAAACCATGAAAGCCAGAATGTCTTGGATAGATATTCTGCAGACACTAAGAGACCACAGATGAAAGCCCAGACTACTATAACCAGCAGAGCTTTCTTTCACCATCAATAGAGAAAACAAGATATTCCAGGATAAAAACAAATTTAAATATTATGTAGCCACATACCCAGCCTTACAGAAAATACTAGAAGTAAAACCACAACCAAAGGAAGCCAACAACACCCATAATAACACAGAAATCTGACAACCCTCCACCAGCACAACTCAAAGAAGGGAAACACACAAACACTGCCACCAAAAAAATAATTGGAGTTAACAACCACTGGTCATTGATATCACTTAATATCAATGGACTCAATTCACCTATAAAAAGGCACAGGTTAAGAGAATGGATATAAAAACAGGATCCAATATTCTGCTGTTTACAAGAAACACACCTGAACCTCAAAGACAGACACTACCTCAGAGTAAAGGGTTGGGAAAAGGTTTTCCAATCAAACGGACCAAAGAAACAAGCAGGTGTGGCTATCCTAATATCTATCAAAATTGATTTCAAACTAAAATCAATGAGAAGAGATGGAGAAGCACACTTTATACTCATAATAGGAACAATTCATTAGGATGAAGTCTCAATCCTGAATATTTATGTCCCCAATATAAAAGCACCCACATATGTAAAAGAAGTATTATTAGAACTCAAATCACACATCAAACCCCACACACTAATAGTAGGAGATTTCAACACTCCTCTCTCACCAATGGACAGGCCAACCAGACAGAAATAACAGATTAACAGAGAAATAAGAGAACTAACAGATGTAATGAATCAAATGGACTTAACAGACATCTATAGAACATTCCACCCAAACAGGAAAGAATATACCTCTTCTCAACATCTCATGGAACCTCCTCGAAAATTGATCACATACTCGGTAACTAAGCAAACATTCACAGATACAAAAAAAATTGGAGTAATCACCTGTGTCTTATCGGATCACCATGGAGTAAAGTTAGAATTTAACAACTATTCCACCCCCAGAAAGCCTACAAACTCATGGAAACTGTACAGTCAACTACGGAACCACTCCTGGGTCAAGGAGGAAATAAAGGAAGAAATTAAAGTCTTCCTTGAATTCAACAAAAATGAAGACACAACATACCCAAACTTATGGGACACCATGAAAGCAGTGCTAAGAGGAAAATTCATAGCACTAAGTGCCCACATAAAGAAAACGGAGAAAGCTCACATTAGAGACTTAACAGCACACCAGAAAGCTCTAGGAAAAGAAGAAGCAGACTCACCTAGGAGGTGTAGAAGACTGGAAATAATCAAACTGAGGGCAGAAATCAACAAAATAGAAACACAGAAAACAATCCAAAGAATCAATGAAACAAAGATCTGGTTCTTGGAGAAAATCAACAAGATTGACAAACCCCTAGCCAAACTAATCAAAAAGCAGAGAGAGAACACTCAAATTAACAAGATCAGAAATGAAAGGGGGGACATAACAGACACTGAGGAAATTCAGAGAAACATTAGGTCTTACTACAAAAGCCTGTATGCCACAACATTGGAAAATGTAAAAGAAATTTTTACATTTTTAGATAAATACCATATACCAAAATTAAATCAAGACCAGGTAAACAATTTAAATAGACCTACTAGTCACTAGGAAATAGAAGCTGTCATCAAAAACCTCCGAAACAAAAAAAGTCCAGGACCAGATGGTTTTAATGCAGAATTCTACCAGAACTTCCAAGAAGAGCTAATACCTATACTCCTTAATTGTTCACATGATAGAAACAGAAGAGTCATTGCCAAACTCTTTTTATGAAGCTATAGTCACCCTGATACCAAAACCACACAAAGACTCAACCAAGAAAAAGAATTATAGACCAATCTCGCTCATGAACATCGAGGCAAAAATTATCAATAAAAAAATGGCAAACCGAATCCATGAACACATCAAAAAAAATTCATCCATTATGATCAAGTAGGCTTCATCCCAGAGATGCAGGGCTTGTTCAACATATGAAAATCTATGAATGTAATCCATCATATAAATAAACTGAAAGAAAAAAAAACATATGATCATTTCATTAGATGCTGAAAAAGCATTGACAAAATTCAACACCCCTTTATGACAAAGGTCTTGGAGAGATTAGGGATACAAGGATCATATCTAAATATAATAAAAGCAATATACAGCAAGCCAACAGCTAACATCAAATTAAATAGAGAGAAACTCAAAGGCATCCCACCAAAATCAGGAACAAGACAAGGCCGTCCACTCTCTCCATAGCTCTTCAACATAGTGCTTGAAGTTCTAGCAATAGCAATAAGAAAACATAAAGAGATCAAGGGGATTCGAATTGAATTGGGAAGGAAGAAGTTAAACTTTTGTTATTTGCAGATGGTACATCAGTGACCCCAAAAACTCTACCATAGAACTCTTACAGCTGATAAATACCTTCAGTGATGAGGCAGGATACAAGATCAAGTCAAAAAAAATTAGTAGCCCTTCTATACACAAAGGATAAAGAAGCAGAGAGGGAAATCAGAGAAACTTCACCTTTCACAATAGCCACAAATAGCATAAAGTATCTTGGGTTAACTCTAACCAAGAAAGTGAAAGATCTATTTGACAGCATCAGTGGAGAGCATCTTGGAAAAGCTTGGAAGACAAGTTCTGTTTGCTGCAAAGGGCAGAGCTAGAGAAGCAGCCCAAGCCCTTGAAGCCCAGAGGCTCATGAGTGAATCCCAGACACTGGACATTGAATCATTTATATTGTTGGAGTGTGGTTTTGCTTTGTTCACACTGTGTTCTGGTTCTTTCCTCCTGAAGTTAAGAAAATAATTAATTTTTTTTATTTTACAGGACCCCACAGTTAATGATTTTAAACTTTTAAGGAGATTTTGGAATTTAAAAGAAATTTGGATATTTTAAAGAAACTTAAAACTTTTAGGTGCTTGAAACTCTGTAGGACTTTAAAAATTTGGAATATTTTATACTGTACCTATTAATGTGAAATCTTGGGGATGAATAAGAAAAGAAAGCTTGTATCTTAATAGTGATGTATTTGTGTATCAAGTTGACAAGGTGTCAGTTGTGCTGGCTAGTTGTATGTCAACTTGACACAAGCTAGGGGAGGGAGACAACTGAGAAAATGAGATAAGATCAGACTAGGAGCAGACTCTAGGGCATTTTCTTAATTAGTGATTGGTGTGGGAGGGACAATCCCACTGTGGTTGTTGTCATCCCAGGGAAGGTGGTCCTGAGTTCTATAAGAAAGCAGGCTCATATTCTCACTCCTCCCACTTTTCAACTGGACTTTGGGAACTCAGTCCAGTATCTCGATACAGGTTTCTGACTCTGTTTCCATCAGTTGTTGGATGAAGGTACTATAGTGATATTTAAGACAGTCATCAGTCTGACTACAGAGCAAGGCCAGTTGGGGCACCCTCTCCTCTATTGCTTAGGGTCTTAGCAGGGGACATCCTTGTGAATTCCTGGGATTTTTTCTAGAGCCTTGTTTCTTGCTAACCCCATAATGGTTCCCTCAGTCAAGACATCTCTTTCCTTGCTCTTATATCTGTCCTTCCTCCATCTCGACTATCCCATTCCCTCAAGTTCTCCTCAACCTTCCCTTTCTCCCCTCCTCTTTCCTTTCTTCTTCCTTCTCTTCTCCCCTCATCTCTATGTTCCCAATTTTGTCAGGTGATCTTGTCTATTTCACCTTTCTAGGTGGATCTATATATGTTTTTCTTAGCGTTCACCTTGTTACTTAGCTTCTCTAGGATTATTAACTACAGGCTCAGTATACTTACTTACTTGTAAGTAATATCCACTTACAAGTGAGTACATACCATATTTATCTTTTTGGGTCTGGGTTACCTCACTTAGGATGGTGTTTTCTAGTTTTATCCATTTGCATGTAAAATTCATGATGTCATTTTTTTAACCACTGAGTAGTTCTCCAATGTGTAAATGTGTCACATTTTCTTTATCCATTCTTCAGTTGAGGGGCATCTAGGTTGTTTCCAGGTTCTGACTATTACAAATAATACTTCTATGAACATAGTTTTTGAGCCTCTTTTGGGTATATGTCCAAGAGTGATATTGCTGGATCCTGAGGTAGGTTGATTCCTAATTTCTGAGAAACTGCCATACTGATTTTGAGAGTGGTTGTACAAGTTTTCACTCCCACCAGTAATAGATTAGTGTTCCCCTTACTCCACACCCTCTCCAGCATAAGCTATCATTGGGTTTTTTTATCTTGGCCATTCTGACATGTATAAGATGGTATCTCAGAGTTGTTTTGATTTGCATTTCCCTGATGGTTAAGGATGTTAAACTTTTCCTTAAGGGTCTTTTGGCCATTTGAGAGTCCTCTGTTGAGATTTTCTGCTTAGTTTGCTGCTGCCTTTTATTCTGGGGCCATCTGAATCAGCAGCTGGAACTTCACCTTCAGCAGCAGTTAGTCTATGAGAGATGCAGCTCAAGACAGGTCTGCATCCTCAGTCACCAATTCTTTCAAAGCTACACAGGGAACTTAACTAAATCTCTGTCCCTCTAAAGAACTCAAGATTCAAGGTTTGAGGTAGAATTCTGCTCCTCAGAGAGACTGAATAGCAAGTTGTTCATCTCCTCTCCTTCTAGTGTCTCTCCAAAAAAAAAACCCTAGTGCTTCTCCTTGCCCCTCAAACCCTTCTCTACTTGGTTCCTCCCTGCCACTTCCTGTCAGCTATTTGATGACTCAACATCCTGACCACAGGTGAATTTCATTTAATCAAACACATATTTGTATCATCAAACAAATGTTCCAGAGCATAAGAAAAAGTACCACACCTTAAAATAATATTTCCCAACAATGGTGTTTCATTATAACAATAGTAACCTTAAGACAGAAGCTATAGTCAATCATAGAATCTCACCAACATGACTGCCTAAACGTGAGCTGAACAAGGACAATTGTCAGCTCAGTCCCATACAAAGAGTTATGGACGCATAAGGAATGCTGAGAGTGGGAGATACACTCTTTTCCAGGGAGGAACACACCAGTTGGTTACCCAAACCTAATAGTCAGCTTTAAATAAATACAGATAAATGACATCATACAGACTGAACAGATTATATTTAGTAATACATGCATATATGTGTGTATGCAAATATATATGTAGCAACAATTAATAATAAAGGGTGGTCATGAATTTGGTAGAGCAGGGAGGGGTATATGGGAGGACTTTGGAAGGAGGAAAAAGAGGGCATAAATGATGTGATTGTATTATAATGTCAAAAAAGAAATAACTTAAAAATTAGCACTGAAAAAAATTTTAAAGGAGGTCCAATCATTTAATATCAGTCTTCAGAGGAACAGATGGTGCAAACAGAACTTTTGCATCATTCAAATGCATAATAAAGAAGGATATTTGATGTATAATAAAGAAGGATAGAAAGTTTGGAGAAACAGTACAAGGGTCTATATTCCAGAGTGTCCCCTTTCCCTTTGCATAGATGGCCAATTATGTCAGATTGTAAAGTTGAGCTCCCACTCCTAAGATGAAATGTCGTCCCCGTGTATGTCAGGGGTAAAGGACAGAGGCCATTTTGGCAGAGTTTGCTCAGTGGCCTGGCTTGGATTCTGGCACATCTATTTTTCAAAAAGCAGTTGCCTTGTTGAGATACTTTCGCTTTGTTTGTGTGTCCTTTATATGACACCAAGATTATTATTTTCCAGTAATATAAATATACCATTTAGGACCAATAACTCAATAGTCACTTATTCTCTGCAATAACCACCACCCACTGGGGAAAAATCATCTTCTCTGATCAAAGCTGGAAACAGCATTACTTTGTGGCTACAAACAAACATGACAATTTGACAAAACTGGGATAGATTCCTTCCCGCTTTGGGCCTGTGCCATTGGCCACACTATGGAGTGGCTCCTGTGGACTGATTCTCAGATCATGAGGGGTTGGTTGCCCCGCAGCAGTCATGCACTAATGCATCATTGGGCATGTGTCGCCTTGCAGGTGTGAATTACAACATGAAGCATCTACAGCTAGGCAAAAATCTAAGTCATCATTACTTCAGGGCTATACAACTAGTAATTAAGCAAATTCCTAATATTTAAAATTCAGCATTATCTCAAAATATTAAAATTATTTTTATTTATTATTATTATTATTTTATTTTTTTCTGATCAAATTGGCACTTTATTATTCCTCAGGAGCTGTTATATAGCAAACAGGCAAGGGGGAGGGGAGGGTGTCAGGTCTCCTGGAATTCAGGTCTGGAGACATCCCTAGCTGATAAAGGCTGATAAAGAAATACTGAGGGTTTATGATTGTTCACTAACAAAGGAAATGTTAATTGTTTCTAAAGCGGGGGTGGGGGGAGGCTATAGGTCTCACTAAGCTAATTTCCTAGGTCCTGAACTTGCCCTGCAAAGGTGAATATCTTACTTGTGAACTTAAGATGGGTGTATCTTTGAACTTCAGCTTTACCCTGGGTCTTTTATACTATTAGGGTCTTTGTATTAAAAGTTTGAGGTCTTTTCCAAGGTATTGGCATCTCACAACTAGAGAAAATTTAAACTGTCTTTTTGGTTGTCATTAATTCTCCTTGAAGAACTTGTGATACACTGTTGAAAAAAAATGAAGCTATGCCAAAACCAAGGACCTGTGTTTTGAGACCTGTATTTTGTTTAAAATTATTTAAACATTTAAATAATTAAATTAAATTAAATTAAAAATTTAAAAAATAAATTTTTTTTGGTTGAGAAAAATAGAAATAAGAAAGGAGAGGGTGAAGTAAGAAAAACATGCATCATTAATATTTTTACCTGTCAGAAACAATTTTTATATTTTTAATGTTTTTAATAACTGCAATATATTCAAGAATATGTGGCATATTGGAATACTTAACACAATGATCAAGAAATTCCAGTGCTACAATTTACAATAAATTTGTGGGAAGTTTTTGAGTGAAATATTTGAGTTTTGAGAGTATTTGAGTTCTCATGTATGTTTTACACATGATTCTCTAAAAATTTTCCAATTATGATAATACTCCAACTATATTCTAAGGGAACATCCCCACGTTGTTAACCTGTCTTGAAGGTAGTGGCTTCTTATCTAACATCTTATGGTTTCAGTCTACTCATCTTGTGTGAATAATTGGTAACAAGTGTTGTTTTTTCTTTAATTGTGATTCTCAGTTTTTCCTTAATGATTTATTTAAGTGTAATAGCACAAATAACCAACCCAAATAAGATCATAAGCCTCATCTCTGTTTGTAAAAGTAACTATGATATGCACAGCAACCAGCTCTCCAGCTGCTCTGAGAAACACCCTCCATACAGAGCTAGAATTGCCTAGGTCTAGCAGGAAACGGAGTGAGTGTGGGAGCGGGTCTAGCAATTGGCAGCAGTACAGTACTCTTCAAACACATTGCTCTGCACATGGAGGACTCTAAATCATGGAATGGCCCTCTGTCTATTCATTTAATTAGATAAACTAGACCATTAAACGTTTAGGTGCTATGTGTCCAAAAGAACTGTGATTTTAGATAAGATTTTACTGTTTGAAAACATAAAATTTATAACTTTTATTAAGAAAAACTTGTTACTGTATACATAAATGGAATTAACTTGCTTTGTAATTAAGTACATAGAAAGATGTTAGACAATCGGCCAAAGACTCAAATTATGATGCGTTACTTTTATAAAAGTATTTGAAAATGTCTAGGAAATTTAGTTAACTAAACAATAAAAGTGCTTACTGGTGAAGGTGCATGGTTGATCGGCAGTTATGATTCACCAGACTAGCTTTAATATATATATATATATTTCAGTTTTAATAAAGGAATGAAAAGGGAACTTACAAATCCAAGGTTCCAGCGAGGAGCACAGGAAAACAAAGAGCAGGTGGGCCACAGGCCCGCAAGATTTTATAAGTCAGTATTAGCCTAAGAGGGACACACCTTTAGCCGAAGGGGGACACGCCTTACAAAACAAGGTGATTGGCTAGGCTTCCCCTTCATACTGGGGCTGAAGAAATGGTTGAGTAGTTGAGAGTGTTTGCTGCTCCTGCAGTGGACCTGAATTTAGGTCTTATAACCACCTGCAGATCTGATACCCTCTTCTGTTCTCCAAGGGCTCCTGCACTAGAATGTGTGTACACACACACCATACCACACACACATATACATGTTTTTACACACATACATAAACATATTTTTTAATCTTAAAAAAACTTACAATTATAAATACTGCTTTTTATGTTCTGTTGCTACTCAAGACATAGAAAATATTAAACTTATAAGCCTCTGAGAAGTCCTGTAGTGTCCTCAAGCCAAAGTTATCCTCAAATATACTCCATAAGTCTCATTGACACTATCCTTAGGTGGCTTTAAATTTTTTAATTAATTAACTTAATGAATGTATCTCATGATAAAAAGAACAAATTCCCTGAAAAAGGGTCGGGGCATACTGAATATGTTACAAATTGGTTTTTGTCCCCATTGATTTCTCACACATTAAAATTAATGAACAATTGCAAAGGTTTTCAAAATCTAATTGAGGCAAAAGTCTATATTAATGTACCTTAAAAAGTCTTTTCCCCTCCAAAAACTGATACAAACTAAGCATGCCCAGAGGCACCCTTGTTTGCTATCTTCATGATGACAATCTGAACATGCCAAAATTGTTCTTTTCTGCCATTTAAACCTTTTGAACACTTGTTGCAACACTTGAGCTGAACATGTCTAACATCATGTCTAATATCCTCCTTCTTTTAACTGTTCTTAAATGATAAACACCTGACAATCAGCTCCTTGACTAGCAATATTCAGCAGTGTCCCTGGCTCTAAAACAGTCTCCAATGTGAGTATGCATTTGTTATCCTAATAAATTCTTTGGCTATTATTCTATATCCAAAGGAATTATACCTAGAATTCTTTTGTTCTAGAAGGGGATGCTTTAGAAATAACCAGCATGGTTTCCATGAGTATAAAACTAATGTATTTTTCTCCATTCTTATTTCTTAGCTGTTTAGATTGTTTTGGCTTCATATACACTCACGTGTTTGGTTTCAATATGAGTAAACTATTGGCTCTATTGTACTTTTCAAGACAGCATGAGCTTTTGCTTAATTAGCACTGCCAGATGTCACTACTCTGATACCTAATTAGGATTAATACTGGGCTATTTCTTGTAAAATCCTGGAACAGCCCAGTGGGCACTGTAGGTGATGGGTTAGTGACACCAGCCTCAGGTAGACGGGAAAGCTCTGTGCAGGAACTCTAGCCTCCCTGATAATACCTGTGGGCTGTTACACTCTGGGACATTTCTGATTAGGGGACCAATGGACCTCTTTGGGTTGTATCTACCATTTTGAGACTGTTGGGGAACTGATTTGCAGGTAGAATCTTCCATCCCATTTCTGTCCTATGAATCCCCCACACACACCCCAAAAATTTTATAAGATCCTAAAAGGTGTGACATTTATCCCTGTTGCAGGCATTGATCTGTGTCTGGAAGACACTGCTGGAATTTCCAGGTTCTTGTGTCTTTTCATAGTGAATTGTACAGAATTGTATAGGAAAGAAAACTGTTTACTGAAGGATGATAACAAACTTGGAGATGTGATGTGGGAGAGTCTTCTGTTTGTGTTGATTTCATTTGTTAATAAAGAAACTGCCTTGGCCCATTTAATAGGCCCGCCCTTAGGTGGGTGGAGTAGACAGAACAGGAAGAAGGAAGTGAGGTAGATGGCTCAGTCAGATTGCCATGCCTCTCCTCTCTGAGCCAGTCACCATGAAGCCAGCCACCAAGTCAGACGCGATGAAGCTCCAGCCCAAGATGGACATAAGCTAGAATCTTCCCGGTAAGGCACCACTTCGTGGTGCTACACAGATTATTAAATATGGGTTAATCAAGATGTGAGTAAGAGGCTGGAACTAATGCGCCAGGCAGTGTTTAAATGAATGCAGTTTGTGTGTTGTTATTTCGGGGCATAAGCTAGCCGGTAGCCAGGAGCCAGGCGGGATGAAAAGCAGGTCTGCCGGCAACTCCTCACTACAGAGATGAGCTCCAAAATCTGGACAGATGTGGGCTTGGTGACCTCTGAGGAGTTGTTTACATAGTATCCATTTTACCCACATTCTCACAGCTGGCTCACATGTTGCTGCTTCCCTACCCTGCTGCATTTCACAGGTGAACCTTTGGTATGTCCTCTTCCACCCCGTGATGCCCTCTATTCTTTTACCTATCTCTTCCATCAAACAGGAAATTACTTTCAGAGCAGTGGAAGCCAATCGAATAGCCTCTAATCCTAGTTCTGACACTGTCTGTCTGGAAATAGCATCAGATCTCAGAACTTGAGGGTTCAGTTCCTGACTTCCGCTAGCCTACTTTAGATACCAAACAGAGGCCACAGGTTTCTTAATTTGTGCTTTTGAACACCCAGATATATCAAAATCCTCAAATTCCTTTCTTGATTTTGAGTAATTTGCAAAAGTTCTCCATGGCATTTAAGAAAACACATTTACTGGATTATTTTAAAACTCATCACAAAGGATATAGTTGAAAAATGAATATTATCAAGGTAGAAGAACAGAGTTACAGTCTTACAATACTTGTTCTAACTCCATGGACCCTGTTTTGGGGGTGTTAAGTTATTTTAATTATATAAGCATAACTGTTTTAAACACAGGCTTACTCCTCCCTGACACTGAGGGTGAGGCTCCAAGTCCCAACATTCTAATGCTACCTTGGTGTTTCTAGTAACCAGATTCCAGCTACAGGGGGGCTTCCAGTCATCAGTCAAATCATTGTCATATACAAGATGCCATCAATTCAGAGACTTCAAGTGGTGGTAGATTAGCAGCAGACATAGAAGACACAAGTTTTCCACAGGATCACAGTGCATGAATTTTTCTACTTTTAGGAATGACACCCATTCTCTAGAAAATTGTGAGGCAGGATAGAAAGGCAGGGAAAATTGAGGGGACTGTTGTTGGATATTTTGATAAAACTCTGATGCTCCTGAGACTGTCCAATAAAGTTATATTTTGCATAAGGGGGAGGAGCCAGTGACTAGCTGACCCAAATTGGCCATAGAGAAGCCAGCAATTTGGATAGAGAAGAGGCACAGGAAGGAAAAAGCAGGGACTAGAGTTTGAGCTCTCTTGATTGTCTCTAACCAGAAAGCAAGGTCAACTGCTACTCAGCCTCTTTGAGGCAAACTCTTACCCCAGCCTTTGACTTCTGAGTTTTACTGATAAATAGAATGATAAAGACTTAATTTAAACCTACATA
Source organism: Arvicola amphibius (assembly GCF_903992535.2). Taxonomy (NCBI): domain Eukaryota; kingdom Metazoa; phylum Chordata; class Mammalia; order Rodentia; family Cricetidae; genus Arvicola; species Arvicola amphibius. The sequence goes on along the minus strand of NC_052060.1, from coordinate 267,994 downwards.
TGACTGTGGCAAAGTAAGGGCCATAGGGCCCAAAGCCCTGCCAGGCCGTGGCCTAAGTAACTGATGGGGCACTGACTGAGGGGCCATGTCATGGCGGACAATAATTAAAATACCTGTAGATCCATGTGCAACCACTAAGCCTATAGGAAAACATCAGGAAGCATAGGAGGGAGAAAGAAATCCCTCTCTCTGGAATCCTATCACAGTTAAGAACTTCTTAAACCCTACTTTCTCAGCCATGGGAACACAGCTTTCTAGGAATCTCACCAGAAACTCCACTTACAAGGAAATGAAATACACTAAACCCTTTGTGCAAACCTCCTAGCTTTCGGTTTCACTTTATCAAATTGTAGTTGTATCCAAGGCATCTACAGAGCCACTTTGTCTAGTCACTTATTATACAGTGAAGGAGATGGTGTGTGTGTGTGTCCTGTCCCTTTAAGACAGCAATCATTCTTAGAAACTGAATCTCACAGCCAGAAGAAATCAGATCACTTCCTGGTACTGAGCGTTAAGAAGGATCTGACACCCTCACATGAACATACATGCAGGCAAAACACAGTTGCACATAAAAACTAAAATGAAAAAAGAGAAAAGCTATTTTGTGCTGTGGTTTTATAACTCCTAATTTATAGTCCTTTCTTATCTAGCTCCTCCATGTTCCTTTGTTATGTAGGATATCCCAGACCAAATCATATAGTATAAAATTTCCATCAGCTCTGGAAAATAGAAAGCCATATATTTCCTATGTTCATGGGATTTCTCCAAAGGTTACTCTGGGATGACCACCCTACCTCCCATCTCTCCTGTATTGTTTATTTTGTTGTTGTTGCTATGATAAAATCATGACCATAAAAAAAGAAGAAGAGATTACTTGTACATCCAGTTCCAGAGGGACAAGAGTCCACCAAAGAGGGCAGAAGGCATGGCAGCAAGTGGCAGCCTTGGTGGCAAGATTAGGACACTGAGAGATCACATCTTTAACCACAAACATGAAACAGGAGAAAACTTTAAGTAGAGCAAAGTTATATAGTCTCAAAGGCTACCCTCATGATATTCTTCCTCCAGCCAGGCTGCACTTCCTAGATCTCCCCAGACAGCACTACCAAATACTCAAATACCCAAGCCTGTGGGGGACATTCTCATTCAACCCTCTACACCACTCATGTGGCCAGCTTATTCTCTCCTTATCTCATTTTCACTTTCAGCCAAACTCCTCTACAAGGTTTAAGGAGAAGCCTCTCCTTTCCTCTCTGTTTTTTTAAAACATACTGTTTCTTTCCAATGTTCCCTCCCTGCGTAAAGCCCTTGCTCCTAATAAACCTTATTAATAAAGCATGATTGTATGCCAGATCTTTACATGAACAAACTCTACTCTTTTATTAACAAAAGGTTTCTTAGTAACCTTTAGAGATGGAACCTGAAAGGCACAGAAAGGACATATATGACTAACACCGAGACACTTATTTACTATGTCAGAGAAGTCTATTCCCACACTTGGGTACACTGTCCTTTCCCCTACTCTCCTTCAGAAGCACATACCTCCACCTAAGCATACTGCACTTTCTTCTACCTACATCTTTTTCTTTTGACACTCATTTTAAGCCTATATTAATATGCCCTTATAAAATCACAAAACTGGATAGTGCTGAAATTCACTTCAGTGTCAAAGCTATAACCCCTAGTGTGTCCTGACCTCAGATCCCTAAAAGTCTAAGAGGCTATCTTGGGCTAGTGAGGGTGACAGTGAATCTGCATCTCTGTCCCCTCACTGCTGTCAGTTAGATTTCCACAGAACACAAGTAAAAAGGAAAATGATTTACTTCACATCAGTGAACTCACCTAGATCTCTACAACAATACCAGGTCTGACCAAACTGCATATTTCCAGTGAATATTATTAATACACTGGAGTTTTCTTCACGGTATCTCTACAACTTTGAAAGGATCTTTAGAAGATTGTAACTGCTATGGATCACTATTTACACATAAGTCAGAAGTTATGATCATCATAATGAAAATGATTCCTTTCCTAACTTCATCAATAAAGCAGAGAAATTTCACTGCACGATGCAAAACCAATGTCCTCTGCTGGAAAGTGGTTCTCAGCCTCAGAGCTGTCACTTCCAGCTCTGTTTAAAACTTTTGTCTTTCCTGGCACATCCACTGTGTAGGCAGGTTAATTGTGGGGACATGGGAAGGGGCGGGGTCTCACTCTGGAGTCAGGTTGGGGCCTCTATCCAGCCTGAGACTCAAGAATCTTAGCACAATGACCTTTTTCTCAAGGGTTGCTGACAGAGTATATTCCTTTCACATCTAGATATTCTTATTCTAAAATAATGACAATGTATGTGACCTTGGGGTAAGACCTCATTCCTTTCTCCAGACTTTGGGTACAGCAAAAACACTCTACCTTTCTGTATGGCTGTGTTCTAGACTTCACCTTATTGACTGCAATCTGTCAGGTGTCCCTCAGGTATCATTAAACAATCTCATTTAAGTACCTTAGCAACCATTTTAAAAAAGTAACCTCAAAACTATGAATATCTTCGATAGCTACTGTAATATGAAGAGAAGTGCCTGAAAAGAACTGAACATTTCACTGAGCCTTCTGCAAACTTCAGTGATGTGGAGAGGTCGAAATATTGCAAGTCCAGAGCCAAATTATCTTGGAGCATTTTTACCAGGCTCTTAATAGCCATTTATTGCCATCTTCTGTACACAAACTAAGTCTTTGTGACCATTAAGTTAATCCTTTGGTATGTAGGGACAGGCCCCTAGTTTCCAAGTATCCAATGGGCTGAGAACACTGTCAGACAACATCCAAGTCTAGCTTTACTAGATCCACATACCTGATGTTTGTACCATTGTATTTGAAAGTGTCTTGATTTGTAATGTTTTTGTTACTATAAAATTTCCATGAAGCTGTTACAAGGTTGGACTATAGAACTGGAAGTAACCCAAATCTGTGTTCCTGGACTATGATCACTTGCATGTGGTCCTGAAATAGACTCTCTCTTATCCCTTTTGGAGTGAGGGTTGTGTTTTATCATTGTAATAAATAAAAATTAACGCTTTGTTTTCAAAAGTGCCTCAAGCCAGCTTAGGTACAAACACAAATAAATGCACTAGTCTAGCTATCCCCCCAAACACACACACACACACACACACACACACACACACACTGCCGGTCATCATCCCATACACTTAAAGTTTAGAGAAGACAGTTACTAACAACCATGCTTGTCTACAAGGTCATGCACCTAATAAGCTTTAAATTAAACAGGATATAGAATGTAGAGATATAAAGTTGTGGATTTGTTCTTGTTGATGCTGAAAAGAGAGGCGTGTAAGCAACAAATAGAAAGGTAAGACCTAGCTGACAGATGAGAGCAACTCTCCAGTTCCTCAAAAAACAGTGGCCAAGCTTGTTTGCTTTAGGATTTAAAGCTGTTCTCCACGCTCACTCAGAGCTAATGCCCCACTTTGTAAGGCTGTGAGATAAACCGCCAGGCTTTTGACACTCTAAGTCTCCAGTGAACTTATTATGAAGTGAGGATCTTTAGCATGGACAGTAAAAACCAGGAGCTAGTGAGCTTGGAATCCATATTATTTTGTTTTGAGACAGGGTCTATGTATCTGTTTAGGGGAGCACAGGACCCTTTGTTCTGTCCCACCTGGCTAACTTAAACCCGAAATAATCACACAGAAATTGTATTAATTAAATTACTGCCTGGCCCATTATATCTAGCCTCTTCTTGGCCAACTCTCACATCCTGATCTAACCCATTTCTGCTAATCTGTGTATCACCACTAGGTCGTGGCTTACTGGGAAAGATTCAGCGTCTCTGACCTGGCGACTTCAAGGTGGCTCTCTCTGTCTGCCTTCCTCCTCCCAGCATTCAGTTCTGTCTTCCTGCCCATCTAAGTACTGTCCTATCAAAAGGCCAAGGTAGCTTCTTTATTTAACCAATGAAAGCAACAGAAATACAGAAGGACCTCTTACACCATGTATCCCCTGGCTAGCCTGGAACCCAGAAGAGATCCACCTGCCTTTTGTCCTGAGTGCTTGGATTAAAGGCATGGGCCAACACACCCAACTCTTTTTTTTTTTTTTTTGAAATGTGTATGAGTATATTAGTGTTCTTTTAAAGTTTTTATTTCTGTGAAGAAACACACATCCTCTCTTAAAAAGAAAACATTTCACTGGGGTGGCTCACTTACAGTTTCAGAGGTTCAGTCCATTAGCATCATGACAGGGAGTATGGCAGAGTGTGATGCTGGAGTAGCTGAGAGCACTACATCTTGGAGGCTACAGGAAGTTGACTGAGACATAGGAAACCTCAAAGCCCTACCCCACAGTGACACTCTTCCCCCAACAAGGCCATACTCACTCCAACAAAATCATACCTCCGAGTAGTTTCACTCTCTATGAGATTATGGGGGTCAATTACATTCAAACTACCACAATAGATGTTTTCCCTACATGTAAGTCTGTATATTGCATGTATACTTGGTGACCACATAGCCTGGAAACCAAACCCAGGTTCTCTGCAAGAACTTGAAGATATCTCTTTAGCACCAAAAATACAATTTTAGAAATACATCGTAAAGAGAAAAGTAAATGTCTTAATATACAAAGATGCTTCAAGCAATACATGATGAGCTTAGCTGAAGAAACATAAATACTGGCCCCGATTCACAGCAAAATTTAGAAAGCTGCACAATAGAAAATGTATGAGTGGGCAATCATCCAAAAGAATTATTTGTTTTAGCAAATCTTTATAATTCCATTCTTATCAGGGATCTTACACTTTAGTAATGTGACCATCAGTGGTAATCCTGCAAGGTTTTGGTTTTAAAATCCAAGATATGCATTTTTCTGATGAGTAAGGATATTGAGCATTTCCTTAAGTGTCTTTTAGTCATCTTAGATTCCTCTGTTGAGAGTTCTTTGTTTAGGTCTGTACTCCATTATTTTAAACAACTCTGAGATTTCATCTTATACTTGTAAGACTGTCCAAAATAAATAAAACACTAATGACAACTTATGCTGGAGAGGATGTGGGGTAAAGGGAACACTTCTGCATTACTGGTAGGAGTTCAAACTGGTACAACCCCTTTGGATATTAGTATGGCAATTTCTCAGAAAATTAGGAAACAACCTAACAAGACCCAGCATTACCACTTTTGGGTATATAGCCAAAGGATGCTCAATAGTACCACAAAGACACGTGCTCAACTATGTTCATAGCAGCTTTGTTTGTCATAGCCAGAAACTGGAAACAATGTAAATGCCCCTTGATCGAAGAATGGATAAGAAAAGTGTGGTACATTTACACAGTGGAGTACTACACAGCAGAAAAAATGACATCTTGAAATCTGCAGGAAAATGGATGGAGCTAGAAAACATTATACTAAGTGAGGCAATCCAGACCTAGAAAGACAAATATCATATGAGCTCACTCATAAGTGGCTTTTAGTCATAAAGCAAAGAAAACCAGCCTAAAATTCACAATCCCAGAGGACATAGACAATAATGAGGACCCTAAGAAAGACATACATTGATTTAATCTACATGGGAAGTAGAAAAAGACAAGATCTCCTGAGTAAATTGGGAGCATGGGTACCATGGGAGAGGATTGAAGGGGCGGGGAGGGGAGCAAAGAAAAATGTAGAGCTCAATAAATTTAATTAAAAAAATCCAAATAGACTGTCAGTGGTTTTAAACCTCCTCATTCTGACCCTTGATGGGAAACATTTACTCCAATCATCTACAGAAGCTCACTAAACCCAGAGACATCAATTAGTTGAATGCCATGAGTAAATAGGATATTAAACAAACAAAAAAAGGAGAGAGCAAATTAATTTCCTTGTGTCTCCAAGACTTGCATTTGGAAAGCTTCCCTTTCTTCCCAGATTCTGATGAGTGGTTATGGTCACACACCTTAACTTCACTACCAGCTTTCTTAAGCTGTAGTGACTTGCTGCACTATTCTAGAATAAGCAGCAGCTTGGGTATACCTGTGTCTCCAACACCTGCTACAAACAAGAACTGTTGTCCACCCCTATAGACAAAGGCACCAGAAAGAATAATGGCATCCTCCCCTGTGGGCTTCACACATTACTTATGTAATGTTTTTGGAGCAATCTGGCTCAGCCTGAAGGCAGTTGAAAGCACAGGGGAAGGGATTGTGGGTAATAAATAAATGATAGTGATTTCAGCAGCTTCATTCATCACCATCATCTTAAACAATGCAACTCTCCCATAGCTTATATTACAGGCTTTTTACTCCACTACTAAGCATGTTAAACATTCCAGTGCTTGGATGCGGCACCGAACTCAGGACATAGACTCTGCATTCCTTCTAGACCACATGGACTGTTCTGGGGAAGGGTGTCACTGCAAACTCCCCAGAGAAGTCTTGCTAATTCATCTATTTGATGGCCTTGTTGTTTGTCTCAGGTCAATAGGAGAATGCGCCACATCACAGATCCTCTCACAGCTCCTATCACAGCTTCTCCATACACCACAGCTCCTCCTCTCACAGTTCCTTCTCTCACAGCTCCTCCTCTCACAGCTCTTCCTCTCACAGCTCTTCCTCTCACAGCTCCTCCTCTCACAGCTCCTCCATACATCACAGCTTCTCCTCTCACAGCTTCTCCATATACCATAGGTCCTCATATCACAGTTCCTCCTATCACAGATTCTCCTTACTCCAGAGCTCCTCTCACAGCTCCTCCTATTGTCACAACTCCTCCTATTTGTTGCAAATTAGGTCTGTACAGTAAATAACCAGGCCAGCTCAAGAATAATAATTATATTTTAATGGTTATAAGGGGAAACTCATGCTACAATAGTGGGAGGGCCAACTTCCTATCTGTCCAGTGGGAGTTGCACAGAGAGAGGGGGCACACCTGGGTTCTTCCAGTATTTCTTCCTGGGCTTCAGGTAGCCACTCCTTAACTAAATGTGATTGGTTGACAGTTTCCCCATCATCTCCCCCTTTTGTCCAAACCCAATACAACTATATACAATAGGAATATATACCAAATAATATATACCAAACAATAAACAATATTAAGCAAGAAATACATAACAAAAGTTTTACTAAACATTCTATTTCAAGGAGTCTAACTATTGTATTGAAATTAAGCTTGACTAAATCATGAGGAAGGTAATTACAATTATCTAATCTTCAACTCCATCAAAGGTCTGAGAAGGGAAACAATATTACTTGAGTGAACAGAAGTGCAATCGAGAAACTTCCAAATGTGCAACAAATGACAGAGACAACTGGCTACCTGGGCAATCACCCAAAGTCTCGTTTGCAATGTTGAAGCAACCAAATTTGGCTAAGGCCGAACGTAACTGACATACCATTTTTAAAAGCAAGAAACTTTTAAAAACTATCTTACCCTGTCTTGGCAGGATATGACAGTCCTGTTTTATCCATTTACAGATACTATGTATTTTTGTTAATGGCTAAGTATGGGCATTTCTTTGCCCAAAGGCCAGTTCTGCCAAGAAGAAAAGCTCCAGGTGGAGTGTCTTTGGTGTTCAACATTTTCTTGGGAATAGATTGGTATTGCCAGGAGCAATTGTGTCTCACTACCACAGAACTCTAAGTTAGATTAAAGGCCATTTTTACAGCTCTTTGAAGAGGTTGAAGATTATCTATCTATACTGAATATAATCTCTATGTATCTAAAGAACCTGATTAGTCTAATTATAAATATGACAAACATAGATGACTATTGATCTATAATTTTTAATACCTATCTAACTTAAAGACTAAGCATAGTTAGTTTTATGTTGAGGTCTTTAATCCATTTGGACTTGAGTTTTGTACATGGCAATAGATACAGATCTATTTTCATTCTTCTACATGTTGATATCCAGTTATGCCAGCACCATTTGTTAAATATGCTTTCTTTTATCCATTGGATATTTCTGGCTTCTTTGTCAAAAATCAGGTGTTTGTAGGTATGTGGATTAATATTTGGGTCTTCAAATTTGCTTCATTGGTCCTCCTGTCTGTTTTTATGCCAATACCAGGCAGTTTTCAGTACTATAGCTCTGTACTAGAGTTTGAAGTTAGGGATTGCAATGTTTCCAGAAGTTCCTTTGTTGTACAGGATTGTTTTGGCTATCCTAGGTTTTTTGCTTTTCCATATGAAGCTGAGTACCATTCTTTTGAGTTCTACAAAGAATTTTTCTGAGATTTTGGTCGACATTGCATTGAATCTGTAGATTGCTTTTGGTAAGATTGCCATTTTTACTGTTAATTCTACCTACCCAAGAGCATGGGAAAGCTTTCTACTTTCTGGTGTCTTTTTCAATTTCTTTTTTCCCCCATTTTTTTATTGAGCTCTACATTTTCTCTCTGCTGCCCTCCCTGACTCTCCCTTCCCCCATCTACCCTCCCCCAAGGTCCCCATCCTTCCAATTTACTCAGGAGATCTTGTATTTTTCCACTTCCCATGTAGATTAGATCTATGTAAGTCTTTCTTAGTGTCCTATTGTTGTCTAAGTTCTCTGGAATTGTAGTTTGTAGGCTGGCTTTCTTTGCTGTATGTTTGAAAACCACTTATGAGTGAGTACATGTAATAATTGTCTTTCTGTGTCTGAGTTGCCTCAATGAAAATAATGTTTTCTATCTCCATCCATTTTCCTGAAAAATTCAAGATGTTATTTTTTTCTGCTTTATATTACTCCATTGTGTAAATGTACCACATTTTCTTTATCCATTCTTCAGTTGAAGGACATTTTAGGTTGTTTCCAGGTTCTAGCTATGACAAACAATTCTGCAGTTTCTTTCTTCAAAAACTTAATGTTTTTGTCATACAGGTCTTTCAGTCCATTGGTTAGAGTTACTCCAAGATATTTTATGTCATTTGCAGCTTTTGTGAAGGGTGATTTTTCTCTGATTTCTTTCTCAGCCCATTTATTATGTGTATAAAGGAGGGCGGCTGATTTGAGTTAATCTTGTATCCTGCTATATTACTGAAAGTGTTTATGAGTTGTAGAATTTCCTTGGTAGAAATTTTGGGGTCATTTATGCAAACTTATATCATCAGCAAATGGTGAGAGTCTGACTTCTTCTTTTCTATTTTGTATCCTCCTTTATCTTTTTTGTCTTATTGCTCTAACTAGAACCTAAGTACTATATTTAATAGATATGGAGAGAGTGGATAACCTTGTCTTGTTCCTGATTTCAGTGGGATTGCTTTGAGTTTCTCTCCATTTAGCTTGATGTTGGCTGTTGGCTTGCTGTATATTTCTTTTATTATGTTTAGATATGTTCCTTGTATCCCTACTCTCTCCAAGACCTTTATCATGAAGAAATGTTGTATTTGTTGAAGGCTTTTTCAGCATCTAATGAAATGATCATGTGAGTTTTTTTCAGTTTGTTTATATAGTGCATTACATTGACAGATTTACACATCCCTGCATCTCTGGGATGAAGCCTACTTCTGATGTGTTCTTGGATTTGGTTTGCCAGTATTTTATTGAGTATTTTTGCATCAGTGTTCATGAGAGAGGTTGGTCTGTAATTCTCTTTCTTAGTGATGTCTTTGTGCGGTTTGGGTATCAGGGTAATTATAGCCTCATAAACCAAGTTTGGAAATGTTCTGTTTTTATTGTGTGGAATTAGTTCTTTGAAAATCTTGTAGAATTCTCCTCTAAAACCATCTGATTGTGGACTTTTTTTGGTTGGGAGACTTTTGATGACTGCTTCTATTTCCTTATCAGTTATAGATCTATTTAGTATGCTTATCTGATCTTGATTTAATTTTTGTAAGTGATATTTATCCAGAAAATTGTTCATTTCTTTTAAGTTTTTTAATTTTGTGGAGTACATGTTTTCAAAATATGACTTGATGATTCTCTGGATTTCCTCAGTGTCTGTTGCTATGTCTTCCTTTTCATTTCTGATTTTGTTAATTTGGATATTCTCTCTCTGCCTTTTGGTTAGTTTAGAGAAAGGTTTGTCTGTTTTGTTGATTTCCTCGAAGAACAAATTCTTGATCTCATTAATTACCAATATTGTTTTCTTTGTTTCTATTTTGTTGATTTCAGCTCTCAATTTTATTATTTCCTACCTTCTAGTCTTCCTGGGTGAATTTGCTTCTTTTTGTTCTAGAGATTCTGTTATCTTACTAGTGTGATATATTTTTTAGCTTCTTTATGTAGTTATTTAGTGCTATGAACTGCTTTCATTGTGCCCCATAAATTTTGGTATGTTGTATAGTCATTTTTGTTGAATTTTACAAAATCTTTAATTGCTCCCTTTATTTCTTCCTCGACCTATTGGTGATTCAGGTGAGCATTGTTTAATTTCCATGTGTTTGTGGGCTTTCTGAAATTAGTGTTGCTGTTGAATTCTAATTTTAAGCCACAGTGATCTGATAAGATACATGGCATTATACCAATTTTTTGAATCTTTTGAGGTTTGCTTTGTTACCTAGTATGTGGTCAATTTTTAAGAAGGTTCCATGAGGTGCTGAGAAGAAGGTATATTCTTTTATGTTTGGATGAAATGCTCTATAGATGTCTGTTAAGCCCATTTGAATCATGACATCTATTAATTACATTATTAAGCTTCTGTCTGGAAGACCTGCCCATTGGTGAGAGTGGGGTGATGTGGGAGAGTCTTCTGTTTGTGTTGATTTCATTGGTTAATAAAGAAACTGCCTTGGCCCATTTGATAGGCCAGCCCTTAGGTGGGTGGAGTAGACAGAACAGGATGATGGGAGTGAGGCAGATGCCATGCCTCTCCTCTCTGAGACAGTCGCCATGAAGCCAGCCACCAGGTCAGACATGCTGAATCTTTCCTGGTAAGATACCACTCGTGGTGTTACACTGATTATTAAATATGGGTTAAAGCAAAATGTGAGAATTAGCCAATAAGAGGCTAAAACTAATGGGCCAGGCAGTGTTTAAAAGAATATAGTTTGTGTGTTGTTATTTCAGGGCATAAGCTAGCTATGTGGGAGCTGGGTGGGATGAAAAACAGGCCTGCCCACAGCTCCCACTACAGTGGGGTGTTGTAGTCTCTCACTATTAGTGTGTGGGATTTAATGTGTAATTTAAGCTTTAGTAGTGTTTTTTTACATGAGGGTGCCCTTGTATAACATAGATGTTCAATATTGAGATTTCCTCTTGATGGATTTTTCATGTGACTAATATAAGATGTCCTTCTTTGTCTCTTTTGCTTGATTTTAGTTTGAAGTCTATTTTGTTAGATATTAGGATAGTTACATCAGCTTGTTTTTTATGTTCATTTGATTGGAAATTTTTTTCTTAACCCTTTACTCTGAGAAGATGTCTGTCTTTAAGTTTGAGGTGTGTTTCTTGAATTCAGCAGAAGGATGAATTCTGTTTTTATATCCAATCTGTTAGTCTGTGTATTTTTACAGGTAAATTGAATCCATTTATATTAAGGGGATATTAATAATCAGTGATTGCTAGTTACTGTTATTTTAGTTTTCATTGCTGGAGATGTTACTGCATGCGTTTTACCCTTCTTTGGGATTTGTTGCTGTGAGATCATCTATTGTCTGTGTTTTTGTGGATATAGCTAACTTTCTTGGGTTGGAGTTTTCCTTCTGGTATTTTGTGTAGGGCTGGGTTTGTGACTAGGTATTGATTAAATTTGGTTCTCTCATGGACTATCTTGTTTTGCCCATCTATGGTGATTGAAACTTTTACTGTATATAGTATTCTGGACTCCTATATCCATGGTCTTTTAATGTCTGCATAACGCTTGACCAGGACCTTCTGGCTTTTATTGTTTCCATGGAGAAGTCAGATGTAATTCTGATAGACCTGCCTTTATAAGTTACTTGGCCTTTTTCCTTTGCAGCTCTTAATATTCTTTGTTTATTCTCTAAGTTTAGTGTTTTGATTATTATGTGGTGAGGGAACTTTTTATTTTGCTCCAGACTATTTGGTGTTCTGTAAGCTTCTTGTATCTTCATAGTCATATCTTTAAGTTGAGAAAGTTTATTTCTATGATTTTGTTGAATATGTTTTCTGTGCTTTTGAGTTGGACTTCTTCTATCCCTGTTATTCTTAGGTTTGGTCTTTTCATGGTATCCCAGGTTTCTTGGACATTTTGTGTTAATCTTCTGTTAGATTTAATGTTTTCTCTGGTGAGTCTAATTCTTCTATCGTATCTTCAACACTTGAGATTCTCTCTTCTAATGTTTGTATTCTGCTGTTTATGCTTGTACTTGTGGTTCCTGATTGTTTTTCTATATTTTCCATTTCCATAATTCCCTTGGTTTGTGTTTTCTTTAATATATCTATTTCAGTTTTCAAGTTTTAATCATTTCTTTCACCTGTTTGATTGCTTTTTTCCTTTTTTTAAGGATTTTGTTGATTTCTTCTAATTTTTTGTTTGTCTTTTCCTCCATTTCTTTGAGGGAATTTTTCATTTCCTCTTTAAAAGCCTCAAACATTCTCCTAATGTTATTTTTAGGTGGTTTTCTTCTGCTTCATCTGTATTGGGGTGTTCAAGTTTTGCTGTTTTAGAGCCACTAGTTTTTGTTGGTGTTCTGTTGCTCATTGTGGTGTTGAGTATGTTCTTACCTTGTCTACCCATGTTTTCCTCTGATTTGGTATAATTGGGGCCATGTGATCACTCTTTCATGCGCCAGTGGATCCAAGGCTCAGATGGTTGTTCCTCATGGTGGAATCAGGACTAAGGTTCCAGTCAATCTGGAGATCACTTGGTGTTCCTGGAGGTTGCTCAGCACTGCCAGAGGTCAGTCTGGCCTGCTCCCATGGTTGCTGAGTCAGGCCTCCTCTGGAGGAGGAGGTTAGTGGCTCGGGACTGCTCCAGAGGAAATTGCTGGCTTGGTCCTGCTTCCACAGATGTCCCTGGCTTGGGCCTGATCCCACAGAGGTTGCTGGCCTGGGTCTGGTCCCACTGAGGTTGCTCCCTTGCACTTGCTCCTGTGGAGGTCACTGACATGGGCCTGGTCCCACAGAGGTTGCTGGCTCCCTAATGTCTAACTCTTTAGTGTAAAATGGAACATTCATGGAGGAGTTAGAAGGACTAATGTAATTTTTATATAGACAAGTTCAACTGCTTGAATGCCAACATGTAGTTATACAACCATCTTGTTAAATAATTTTAAAATATGGATGAAGTCTTTAAATGGTCAATGCTAACTGGTAATTAAAAAGTAATAGAACAAAAATCTTATTTGCAAATATAAATATATGTAGTTTAGAATGAGTTAAGCAAAAAGTACACCTTACTTAAAAAATTCATCTTTAATAAAAAGATAGCATGAGACATGGCATTGTAAATCCTGTTCTCAGAGGACCAATATTACAAAATATTTATGTAAAATTTTCATGTGTTCATGTAGTTTTTTGTCATCATATGTAGCGATAGAGTGCAATCCATGTAAATGTTTTTTAAATGATCTTTCATACTAAACAAGTTCTTTTACATTTATTTGAGAAAATAAACTGCCATCAATTTGGACACAGCAATAAGAAACTGTTTCAGCTATGTGGCGATCCTATGGCTGGAGCAAGCTGTGTAGTGCAGTGGAGACAGAACAGGTAGTGGAGGAGTTTTAAGGCCAGCCTGAGCTACCCAGGGATATTTACCTCAGAAAAGCCAAAGAAAAGTAAAACAAAGGCAAAACAGACTTAGCCTACAATCTAACATGTGTATCTTAACCAAAGAAATGAAAATTTGTCTTTAAACAACATCTTTCATGCACTTTTATAGCAGTTTTATTCATAACAATTAAAACCTGAAACCACCTAGATACCCTCAGTGGGTTAAATAGCTGGCATGTTCTTCAAGGAAAATGGACAAACTATAGATATGGACAAATGTTAAAAAATTACACTAGATAAGGGGAGATTCCTATCATATGACTCTGTTTATAAAATGTTTGTGAAAAGGCATACATCACAAATAGAAATTAACTTAGGGACTAAGGAATGGGTGTGGAGGGTGTGGTATGATTAAGACAAAATAAATACTGGGGATCTTACATCTTTAGTCTAACACTATGATTGAATATCCTGTTTGTAACTATGCAAATCAACAAAGCTGTACTTGATACATTCATACAGATAAACACACAAATAATCAAAATAACTGCAATTATAACTGGAAAAGTCTTAGGAAAGTTCTGTGGGTTACTGTTAGATCTTCAGGGAGGGAGAGGAAAAAGTGAGTAGGTTGGAGAGAAAAGAGCTGAGATGAATCTTCTTGACATATGAGTGGTATAGTGTGTGTCTGAAGGAAGAGGCTTCAGTCTTAACAGACAGATATACCCATTCTTAAAAGTTCCCTGAGGATGGGGAGGGCCTACATCACAAAGTTTGGTTAATGTGTGGTCTATGCTAAGTGTCCGCAGTCCTTGTCACTGATTCCCAGATAGTGAGTGTGTGTGTGGATGTGTGTGAATTCAGCTCTTTCTGAGAGCAGTGAGTGACTTATTAGTGATCCCTAGCAGTGTCTGGAGGGAAGAGAGTCTGCAAGGGGTGCTCCCAGACCCCTGAGGCCCTCTAAAATGGAATATGGAAGGCCATGGATCTAACAGTTACATCTATACCAGTGTTCTGGATTTGATGTGTACTGTAGTCATATAAAATACTATTTGATACTCAGGGTACTGAACAGAAGATATATAGGACTTCTTTGTGCCTTTCTTTGAAAATTCTCCAAAATTTATAAGTATGAATTAAAAATAAAAATAAATGTACAACAATTAAAAGATTGGCGACAAAGTATGAATAAGCACACCAGTGACATTAAATAGGAATTCTAGAACTCCCTAATATCAACAAATAGTTAACATTTGCCAAAACACTTCAGTTTAATAGAGACAGTGGGATAAAATCATAATCAAATTCGGAAGAGTCACAAATCACATTATTATAATGTCAGAATGCAAAACTTTCAAATTTCCAGTATGAAGAATACAAGTCAAAATGATCACTAGTTAGTTATAGACACAAGTTGTATACTAGTCCACATACAAAAAGATGTAAACTAACATATAAAGTGATTTATATGTTGATAATTGTATAATATTTGAATGCAGCCACTGCTAAACTATGACCAGATTAAACATATACCACAACTACAAGGTCTTCGAATGTGAGCTGCACAGTGAAAACAAAGTAATTACAACAGATAAACAAATGAGAGAGGAAACAGCTTAGCACTTCCCCAGGCCACAAAACCACAGAGACAAGTGACAAAAAAGGAAAACAGGAAGAAAGGAGATACAAAACTATCAAAAAACTATGCTCAAAAAAGCAGTAGTAGGTTCTGAGAGTAACAGCAACCTCTACCTAAAAGAAACCAAATCAGCTAAATGGATTAACTACAAGACCAATTCTATATTGTCTGAAGAGACTAATTTTGTTTGAAAATACACATAAGCTGAAGGTAAAGGCATGAAAAAAAGATATTCCATGCAAATGAGAACCAAAATTGAGTTTGAAGACTTATATCTGATGAATCATACTTTACATTTTACACATACTTTGTTAAAAGAGTGGGGAAAGATCATCATGTAACTCTAAAGGTGTCGATTCATTAAGAATAGAGAATGCAGCACTAATTAATAAATGTAACAACGATAAGTATGTATCACTTAATGCTAGAGGATCCAAGTATTCACAAGGAATGTTAGATCTAAAGGAAGACACAGGTTGTAACAGTGCATGTAATGGTCCATATTTTCCCAGCTTGACACAGTCTTGAGAAGGAACCTCAAATGAGAAAATGTCCTATCAGATTGGCTTGTAGGCAAGCTTGTGCAGGCGTGTTCTTGATTGGTGATTGATTAGAAAAGCCTAGTCCATGGTGTGTGGTGCTGTCGCTGGGCAGGTGTCCTGGAGTGTGTGAGAAAGCAAACTGAGCAAGCCATGGGGAGCAAGTTAGAGAGTAGCATTCTTCTGCCACCTCTGCTCAGGTTCCTGTGTCTAGGTTTCTGTCCTGAGTTCTTACCCTGACTTTTCTTCATGAAGGTTGTAGGCTATAATGTTAAATAAACCCTTTTCTCCCCAAGGTGCTTTTGGTAGAAGTGCTTTATCACAACAATAGAAAACTAAGTAAGATAGTAGGGAACTTCAACATCCTCCTATCAGCAATCTAAATAGTATCCAGACATAAACAAAGAAACCGTATATAAATATAAATTGTACCCTAATACTATGTAATAGACATTTATAGAATATTCCACCAAAGCAGAAAAACACATGCTCTTCCTAAGTGCACATGAAACATTCTCCAGAACGGAGCAATGTAAGGCCAGAAAATACTCGACCATTTAAAGAGTTCTAATTCATTTCAAATATATCTTCTAATCACAATGGTACAAAATTTGAGAGTTGTAAAAAGAACTATCAAGTATGCAGGCATCAAGGAATATGCTTCTGAATGGCCAATAACTTAAAACTTAAGAAATAAGTGGAATAGAAACAAAACACATCAAATCCTGTAGGAAACAAAACAAAGTAATTCTAAACTAGACACGGTAACACACATCTACCGTCTCAGCACTAGACAGACTAAGGCAAAATGATCACAATTCTGACTCCAGTCTGAACCATGGTAGTAAAACACTGTCTCAAAACAACAGGGAAGAAGTTCTAAGAGGGGAATTTGTGCTAAAGAAACACCTGCTTCAAAAAAGGAAGAAAAATGAAGCTGAGGCAGGAAGACTGCAAGGCTTGGGTCAGTCTAGAGTGCATGGTAAGATCTTGTCTCAGAAAAAAAGGAAGGGAAAGACGAGGAGGAGGGGAAGGGAGAGGAAAGGGGAGAGGAGAGGAGGGAAAAAGGAGAAGAGGTAAAAGATCACAAGCAAATAATCAAAGACTGGACAGCAAGGAAGCAGAAAATTAAGAGAAAAAGAACAAAATGTAAGTCTTGTAGAAAAAAGAACAATAACAGAGTGGCAGTAAGTAGCAGATTAAAATTTTATCTTTAGTTAAATGCAGAGTGAAAAACGCAAACAAAAATCATAAACAAAAAAGTTTCAACAAGTGACACAATTTTATTTTTTAATAAAGATTTTGCTGTGTAGCACAGGTTGGCCTGGAAAATACATAGCCTATGCTGTTCTTGAACTTGCACTCTTCCTGCCTTAGTTTCCCTAGGGCTATGATTACAACCTGCAGTTTGTATTTCTATGTACTAAAAATGAACAATCTAGAGGTGAAATTAAGAAACAATTCCCATATCACTGAAAAGAATCAGATATTTAGGAACAAATTTTACTGAGAAAGCAAATGAAAGACACTGAAAACTATAAAATAACAGTGAATAAATTAAATAAAACACAAAAGAGTGGAAAGACATCCGTGTTTACACTGGAAAACTCATTATCATTAAGATGTCAATAGTGTCCAAAATTACTCACAGGTCTGGTACAATCTGTCGCAACCCCAAAGATGATTCTGCAAATATAGAAATTTCCATCTCAAAATTCATGTGAAATCTCGAGACCCTGAATAGACAAAACATCAAGACACAACAAAATTAGAGGTTTTATGTATTCAGATTCCAAAAATTTACTACACACTGTAGTCATCAGAGTAATGTGATTCTGGCATAAAAACAGCCACACTGGTTCGTGGAATAGTATAGAGTCCAGAAAATGCAGTGACATCCAACTAAAATGCCAAAAATACTCTGATTTTAAAAAAAAATCAGTCACCTGTCTGCAGTAATCACTAGTTGTCTAGTTGGACTAAAAGTTCTTCTCAACAGCAAAAAAAATCATGTCTGGTCCTTGAAATCTAGCTAGGTTCCAGAAAGGCTAGTGAAGTCATAGACCTTAGGAAAAAAAATCTACTTTTGCCACTTTGTTAGTATATTTCATCTTATCCTTATACCCACAGGGAAGTGGAGTCACCACTCCTCGTCAAAGAAACCTCTTTATGGTAAATGGAGACCACTATAGAAAGCCACAATTGGACACATGCAGAGATCAACAAGTTGTAGGGAGCCCAGTCCCAGTAGATACATCTTCATCACAGTTCTGCATCTAGAGTCAGAGGATGCCACTGAAACAGCTTAGTCAGAATACTAGGAAGTCGGTTGTGAAACAGTTTTTCCTGGAATTGTCTGCATAAACAAGACCAGAACAATAGCAGGATCAGGATATGTTAGGGGGAAATTTTTATGGGAACTCATTCCTAGGCAAAAACAAAAACAAAAAAACACTACAGACAACTATTGATTTCTGGGAGAAAAAGAATTAGCCTCATCCAAGGATGAGGCACCTTATTGGCTGTACAATAAGGTGAGTCTTGAAACCATATATACACAAACAACAAAAGAGTTTAAGCAGTTGTATATATATATATACATATATTTGTGCATATATATATGTATATATATATAGGTAACAAATAAAATCAAAGAAAAAACTATCAACTTGAGGGGAATAAAAGGATTTTGAGGGAGGGTAGTTGGAAGGGACTAGAGGCAGTAAAAGGGGAAGAAGTAATATAATTGTAATTTAATTTAAATGTTGCTAGGAAAAAACTGGATCTAAACATGTAAAAGAGAAAAAAGTCATTATCTCATACAAATATTAACTCAAAATAGTTCAAAGACAAATAAAAGATCTAGAACTATTAAATTTTTAAAAAACGTAAGAAAATGCCAATGACATTATATTTGATGATAATCTCTTGCTCTGATACCAAAAGCATAGTCAATGAAAGAAAAATAAATTTGTCTATAAAATATTTAAAATTTCTTCACATCAAAAGGTGTAATCCACCAAGTGAAAATCTGATTCAAGGGAAAATATTTGCCAAACACATAGGAAACATTAATATCCAGAATATTTAAAGAACTCTTAAAATATGAAAGTGAACACAGTTATAAAAATTAATTTGTATCAATTCTTTGAGAATTTCTTTTTTGGTGCTAGAACCATTTTAATATAATTACACATAGCTGCCAGGTGAGAGGGTTTCTGCATATGGAACTTCCAGTTAACATCTGCGAGCATAATGACAATGACCTCGGTTTAGAATTCGTCACGGTCAGAGCAATTCATTGATGTCTTTTGCCGTCAGGCTTACCAATGTTTAATTACGGATGAAAATCGGGGTCCTTTTGCTTCTCCTCAATCCTTGACCAGAGACAGCAGGGCAGCTCACCTCCAGCCAAAGGTAATCTTTCTAGAACAGTATTCAGTTGCTCTGAATTTTGCTTACAATTATAATATATTTAATCACAGAAGAACCCTGCATAGGTGGAGTTCAAGGTTGCATACAATAACAGGAGATCCCAGTTTTGAAGTCTAGCACAGATTAAAAACCACAGAGGTACCATTTATATAAGACACACACTGATTGTCTCTTAAACTACATATTGACTCCTTATGAATACTGTTTTTTTTTTTAATAAAGTAGTGCATCTAGGACAATCAGTCGCACAATTCACACAGCCCTGAAAAGGTTTTCAGTGCCAGCTACCAGTTGGTCATGAACCATGAATGAGTTTGGGACAATGTCCATTTCTGAGATTCTACCAAGGATTGGCTAAAACACCGGGCCACCTCTGCTTTGAAGGGTTGAACTTCTCTCCCTTCCCTCATAACCTAGTTTTGTTTGATTTCTATTTTGAGTGATGTTTGGTTGCATGTGACTAGAATATATTTGAACAATCATTTGCAAGCAGAACACCAATGATCTAGAGCTATAACAGAATCTTATGATTGGTTTGTCCATTTCAGGTTGCTGGTTGATAGGCCCCTCTAAGGCCCTTCATTTTTCCTTCTATACCTCTCAAGAACTTTGATCAGGACTCTGAGCATCATCCCATCTAACTCTTTAACCAATGCCTGGCAAAAACTGGAATGTCCAGCCCAGCATATTTAAAAATCACCCACAAAAATAGGTTCTGCAGGTCTTCACAAAACCTGGAATTTCCATGAGGATGTCTGATCTTTATAATCCAAGCAGTCAGCATTGAAGTTAAGCTTC
Source organism: Arvicola amphibius (assembly GCF_903992535.2). Classification (NCBI taxonomy): domain Eukaryota; kingdom Metazoa; phylum Chordata; class Mammalia; order Rodentia; family Cricetidae; genus Arvicola; species Arvicola amphibius. Next base: position 247,996 of record NC_052060.1, on the reverse strand, counting down.
CAGGAGGCTATTTGGTCCTTATAATCCAAGCAATCAGTGGTTGAGTTAAAACCCAAGCTTGAAGCTCCACATTCCTGGGTGGAAAGAGAAGCTGGGGACTGATTGAGATGGCTGGTAACTGCATTGGTACCCATGGGACTGAGTGTGGCCCCCGTCCAGGAAGCTGGTGATGCATAGGGGTTAAATAAGATCCACACTCCATGCCCCCAAAGTAGGAAGTTGAGCCAGCATATCCTTGACTATAACCTGAAGCCTAAGTCTAGGTCATAGAATAGGACCTTTGCAAGCAGCAGGAGGAGGTGGACAGTGGGAGATAGAAGCCAGGCTCCAGATAGACACACTGCTGCTGGCAATGGTTGGGACTGAGGTTCTAGAGGGGCGAGTGAACTGGCCACTGGTTCCACTCGCACAATTTACTTCCCAAGCTGGAGAGGTCTTCTTTTTGGCAGGTCTCACTTTATTTTGACCTCTATTCTGTTGTTGCTGCTGTTGTTGGCAGCAATTAGCTCTTCGGTTCTTAAACCATACCTGTACCCTGGACTCTGGCAAGCTGATTTTCAGCGCCACCTCTTCTTGCATGAAGATGTCTGGGTACCGGGTCTTGGCAAACAGAGCTTCCAAAACGTTGAGCTGTGCTCTGGTGAATGTAGTCCCTTCCCTCCACTGTTTCCGGGGGGGGGTGCTGGACAAGAAGCCCAGGGCCCCCGGTACCCCACGGAGGGATGCAGCAAGTCCATACCCGAAGTGGTCAAACTCAGTCCATTGACTGTGAAAGGCGGTTGCTTTAGATAAGACATCATGCTAAGGTTGTTTGGAGGTGCAAAGTCGGCTCATATTGGGGGGACTCAGCCGGATGGTCTCAATTCGCCTGGAGTGGACAGGGTCAGGGTCCTTGGTGGGTAGATTTGAAGCCATGAAAATAGGAGGAAATGGCATAGCGTGGTGAGTCCCCAAGTGCCCTCTCCAAGCGACTGGGTCTGGCATCCCTGTCCTACAGCCCCCGAGAATTTCTTTACAAGAATATTTTTATTAGATTAAAAAAAAAAACAATTCAAATTCCCACTCCCTCATCTCCTCCCATTTCCTCCACATCTTCCCACTCCACCCCCCTCTAATCCTAAGAGAGGGTAGGGCACTTTGCTTTGTGGAAAGTCCAAGGCCTTCCCTACTACATCTAGGCTGAACAAGGTATACATCTAAAGAGAATAGGATCCCAAAATGCCAGTACATGCAATAGAGATAAATCTCAGTGCCACTGCCATTGGCCCCTCAGTCTGTCCCAGCCATACAACTGTCAGCCACATTCAGGGGGACTAGTTTGGTCCTATGCTTGTTCCTTTCCAGTCCAGGTGGAGTTGGTGAGTTTGTATTAGCTCAGGTAAACTGTTTCAGTGGATGAACCCTTCATGGTCTTGACCTCTTTGCTCATATTCTCATTACTTCCACTCTTCAGCTGGACCTTGGGGGCTCAGTCCAGTGCTCCAATGTGGGTCTCTGCCTCTGTTTCCATCTGTTGTTGGGTGAAGGTTCTATGGTGATAGTTAAGATAATCATCAGTCTGACTACAGGGCAAAGCCAGTTCAGACACCCTCTTCTCTATTGCTTAGGGTCTAAACTAGGGTCATCTTTGTGGATTCCTGGGAATTTTTCTAGAGCCAGGTTTCTTGTTAACCCCATAATGGCTCCCTCAATCAAGAGATCTCTTTCCTTGCTCTCATATCTGTCCTTCCTCCATCTCGACTATCCCATTCCCTCAAGTTCTCCTCAACCCTCCCCTTCTCCCCTCCTTTTCTCCTCCTCCCCTACCTTCTACCCCCTGCCCCCATGCTCCCAATTTTGTCAGGAGATCTTGTCAGTCTCCAATTTCCAGGTGGGTTTATTAGGTTTTTCTTTGGGTTCACCTTATTACTTAGCTTCTCTAAGATCATGAACTATAGGCTCAATGTCCTTTGTTTATAGCTAGTACCTACTTATGAGTAAGTACATACCATAATCATTGTTTTGGGTCTGGGTTACCTTACTCAGGATAGTGTTTTCTAATTCCATCCATTTGCATGCAAAATTCAAGATGTCACTGTTTTTTACTGCTGAGTAGTACTCTACTGTGTAGATGTGCCACACTTTATCCATTCTTCAGTTGAGGGGCATCTAGGTTGTTTCCACATTCTGGTTATTACAAATAATGCTGCTATGAACATAGTTGAACAGATGCTTTTGTAGTATGATTGAGCATCTTTTGGGTATATGCCCAAGAGTGGTATTGCTGGATCCTGGGGTAGGTTGATTCCCAATTTTCTGAGAAACTGCCCTGCTGATTTCCAAAGTGGTTCTACAAGTTTGCATTCCCACCAGCAAAGGATGAGTGTTCCCCTTACTCCACATTCTCTCCAGCATAAGCTATTATTAATGTTTTTGATCTCATACACTGGGCTTCAATCATATTCACCCCTTCTCCCAAGTCCACTCTTCCTCCCTACCCAACCAACTTCATTTCTTTTTCCTCCTCCTCCTTCCAGCCCCCTTTTCATGATGATTCCTGAGTCTTGGAAGGAAGGGTGTGATATAGATGTCCTATTGAGAACTAAACATTTCACTGTCTCTTATTCTCTGCACACTGAACAGTTGTGAATCTCTGTATTGATCACCATCTACTGCTTGAAGAAGCTTTTCTGGTGAGAGTTAAGAGATCTGCTGACCTATGGGTAAAATCATGCCATTAGCAGTTAGTTTAATATTATGTCCACTTAGCAAAAATAATAGTAAGTTCTCCCCTAGGGTCTATGATAGGTTCTTAGACACTTTCTAAAATAGATACCCATAAAAATAGTTAAATGGAGTTAACTTACAACAGGTATCTATCTTTACTAGACACTACAAATTAGCAAACAAAATGCCATGTGCTGGAAATAAGTTGTCTCTTTTAGAGCTGTTAACCACTGGGGTCTCAAAAGCAGCATTATAGGCTACTGCCATTCTTCTTGGCTACCTCCAGAATTTGACAGTAATAATCTGTTGCAGAAGACATATATTTGAGTCATAGAACATAGAAAAATTGAGCTAGTACTAACCTTGAAGGTTCTTCCCTAGTGGCTAGCTTTCACAGTGTGGGAAGAGCTTGTGTACACTACCAGCAGAGAAAACTAATTATCAGTGTTATCCAGCTGTGAACTCTACAAGCTACAACAGTGACTGGTGGGCAACATATGGTCACTGGCTCAGTGAGGGTTCAAATGCTATGGGAGTTAACCAACCACTTTCTGATTGTATTGGTTCTATAAAGAACCAAGTTATTAATGAAAAAGATATTTGAATAGATGCTTCTTCATATAAAATACAGATGTCCAATGATCACATGGAGAGGTAGTCACTATAACTACTCATGGGGGGAAAAGTAACTGACATATCTAGCAACACATTAATGGGCAAAACATGGCATATACATACACACAACAGAACACTGCTTGGCCTTTAAAAAAGAAGAGAATTGTGACACTTCCTCCAATACAGATGAATTCTTAAGATATTATGGCAAGTGAAACAAACCATGCACACAAACCAAACACTGTATAATTCCACTTGTATAAAAATCTTTATTAATGGTGTTATATGATCTAGGAGGAGGAGCCATGGGAAGTTAATGTTTAATGGGTAGTGTTTCATTTAGGGAAGATGAAACATTTTGGAAATGGATGGTGGTGTTGAATGCATCAATGTGCTTATTACTAAAGAGCCATCCATTAAAAAATGGTTAAAATTGTAATTTTGTACTATGAATTTTTTACTAAAATATGAATGGCCACTAAATTAAGTCACCAATCAATAGAAGAAACAAAAAGGAGAGAAGCCCCAACTCTTCACACAGCCTCCAATTAACCAGCCAGGAAGCTCTTCCCCAGCCTTCACTGACTACAACACTTTGAGTGAGTGGACAGCCATTGACTCATCAAGGAGAGACCTAGACTTCCCTCTCTACTTCTGTGGGCATAAGTCACTGCTTCTTCTGTGGTGTTAGCTAAAGTAGCATGGATATTGCTTCACAGTGTGTGTCTTAATGTGCTATGCATGCTCATGTTCTCTGGCTAAGAGAATGCCAGCCTTCCTTGTGGCTGTCTCTGAAGATTTCAGCCCTAAAGGTTCTTTATTCAGGTCCAACTGTAGTATATATGAGTCCCAAAGAAAGTTACAAGGCTCCATATGAGTTTTAGACAACCGAGGTCTTTAGTTTGTTCACCTTTTCTTTCTGAGTCTGATATCCAGACAAGTCCCTCAGAACCGTGAAATGCTACATTTGGCACACACTCACTGCTAACAACAGGGCAGTTGCACATATGAACATAAAAGTTATGACAGCATGTACTATGTCATGCCAGATAAAACCCATGCATGGAGCATGGAGGTGAGGAGCTATTGGCAACTGATGGCCATTGAGAGGAGAGTCTGTTTTCAGCAAGGATGCAGCCCCTGAGATTCTGTACCCATACATATACACAGCATGAGTGGACTCCTGGGTTAAAAACAAAAAAAGAACACATTAAGTTTCTAGAAAATAAATAGTAAGGGGTGGTATAGCAAAGGGACTGGAGTGCAGGGAAAAGGAAGTTTGGATTTGATAAAAAAAAAACATAGTATGTGTAAAATTATCGAACAATTTTTAAAAACTATATCACCCAAGGGAAGCTTTGTTTACTCTTCCCAGAGAGAAGAAGGGAGGGGAGAGGAAAGGGGGAGAGGAGTGGGAGAGAGAGAGAGAGAGAGAGAGAGAGAGAGAGAGAGAGAAGAAAGGGAAGGAGGGAGGGAAAGAAAGGGAGGGAGAGAGAGAGGGAGGGAAGGAGGGAGAGAGATAGATAGATAGAGAGAGAGAGAGCTGAGAGCTACAAGATAGAGTATCGTGATAGGGCTGCGAGAATGGAGGAGGGAGGGACAAGGAGGGAGGGAGAGGGAGGGAGTGAGGGGAATGAGGAGAGCCGCGGAGAATCGAGGAGGAGGAGCGAGAGAAGAGAGAGAGGAAGGAGAATATTGTATTTTACCTGTTCAGATGTTAGGTTTCTCCAGGCAGGAACAACTTGCTGACATATTTCCATTTTCCCTCCCTTGTAGAAGAAAGACTCACAATGTTAATTAAGAACCTTAAGTATCTCCATTCTTGGGAGTGGTGCTTGGACACCTGATAGTTCAAAATGGCTTCTACTTTCCTGATAACTCTACATGCCATCTATTTCTAGAGTTGAATAGGAGCCTTTGTGCTTGTACATGTATATTTTTCTGGCTGTTTAGTTCTAGAGAAAGCCAGGAGTTCCTACCAGAGGAAGGATGCTTTGGAACAGTGGTCCTTTTGTGTCTAGACTAGCCCTGAGTCCCCATGCATTGAAGGCATCGGCCAGACCTAATATAGAACCAAAAGTTGCTCACTGTGGCTATCACCTACTGTCCAGGTCTGTCATATATTCCAAGCCTGACTTCATAGCCTGTGCTAGACATAGAGCAGCAGTTCTAATCCCTTAAGGGGTCAAACAATACTTTCACAGGACAGGGGTTATTTAAGAGCATAGAAAAACACAGACAATTACGTTGCAGTTTATAACAGTAGCAAAATTACAGTTAGGAAGTAGCAATAATTTGGGGTCACCACAGCATGATATTAAAGGGTCTCAGCATTAGGAAAGTTGAGAACCACTGCATGAGAGAAACCACTCTATTCTGCTCTTTCAAAATCATCCTATGTCAGGGTCAGTGACTTAGGTTTGGTATGGTGCAGGGCACCAGTATAAGACATGAACCACTGGAAGCTGAATACATAGAAATCTGCCCCCTAGAATGTTGCCAGAGAAACAACTTCTCTTCCAATTATAGGTCCCAGTGGCCCGAGAGGGGGATTATTTTTACATTAATTAGGTCTGCTCCATGAAGCTCTAAATATCATTCAACACAGAGAAAATTACCATTTCTCTTGTGATTCTTTCCATTCTCCTAGTGGTCTTCTCCAGACTGAGACAGTGAGTTTCGTTATAACTGTAGAGAGTGGTAGGGTGTAACATTGGGGAAACACAGTCTATACTAATTTCAAAATCCCTGCATGCACGCACGTGGTTGCGAGTGTGTCTAGTGTCTTGGTTAGAGTTTCTATTGCTGCAACAAAACTACATGATCAAAAGCGACCTGGGAAGGAAAGAGTTTTATTTTAACTCACAACTCCAGGTGACAGTTCGTTGTGAAGGGAAGTCAGGGCAGGAACCCGGAGACAGGAACTGAAGCCGAAGCCATGGAGGAGCACTAGTGGCTTGTTATTGTGGCTTACTCAGTCTCTTTTCTTATATAATCCAGTACTGCCCATCCAGAGGTAGTACCACTCCCAGTGCCCTCTGCCACCCACACTAATCATTAATCAAGAGAGTGCACTACTCATTTGCCAGCAGGCCACTCTTCTGGGCACAGTCGAGCCGCTCTGTCCAGACAACTGTAGTTTGTGTCATGATACGATACCAACTAGCACAGCTACTTATACAGTTTCCCCTCTTCCTCACCACCCCCACCTCCCACAAACATGCCACTATGTCCTTCCACATTATTTGGAGTCTAAGAAGAATCTTTCATGTGTGAGTCAAGACCCTGTAGACCACTCTACTACAGTTCGGAGATAAAGCCTCAAGTAGCCAAGCTGTGTTCATCCTGTTTCTTAATTGCTATCTGGATCAGGCTAAATGATCTCCTGAACAGAAGTGATGAGCATGAATGAGTCTTTTTGGGTCCCTAGAACACACATACTGCCCCACAGTAACGTAAAGCCTGTCATTGTTTCTTTTCTCTACTGCCAAGTCTAGATTGACCTCTGAAGAGCAGTCAGCCCAGGACTGGCAATGGTGTCACTTACTAAGAACTGCTTTTGAGTGGTAATGGATATTTACTCTTTAAAACTACTCAGAACCTGATTTGAATCTTAGTGGGCCCAGAACTCCATATTCTCTGTAAAGTCAAACACAATGGAAACTGTATCTGGAAAAGGAAGGGATCCTGTGCATTAAGAGCTATTTACACCAGTGCACAGATATCTTACCAACTTGATAAAGAGGAAGGACATTTGCTTTTGCTGCATCCAATGGGTTGGGGTATGGACTGGTTGACAGACAATTTTGCCACTTCCCTTTTTCTGTTTAAGCAAGAACCCTTCTGAATCAGTGCTCTATCTCTGACACGAGTTGCACCTGTCACGAAGGGAACTGCTTGTCTCTAGCCTCATGCTGCTGTGGTCACTGCTTCTGGCCCTTGGTACGTAGGATGCTGATAAAGACCTGGGATGGTGCAGGGTAGAACTACCTCTATTGGGCACCCCTAGACACTCTTACTGAGCATATGTCTCTCTGGTGGGGTGTGGAGAGCTGGGTTTCTGCTTCTGATCCAGTACTGGCAGGTACGTTGCAAATGGGAGCTGAGCAAAGCAGGGTTCCCAGAATAAGGAAAAGACTCGTGTGTGTGTGTGTGTGTGTGTGTGTGTGTGTGTCCTTACTAAAGGCTGGTTTTGTCTCTATTATTTCTGTTTGGTCTCTATGAAAACATTAAATTTTCATTGAAAGGGCTTCAAAGGAGTTTTCTGTTGGAGTGGATACCACGCACAGCCTACACAAATTTGACACCCTGAGGCCCAGACTCTACTTCAAGAGTAGACATTTTTGGCTGAACTTTTATCTCCATAGACTTAGATATTACATAGATTTTAAGCCTGATTAACTATAATAGATATCATAAAGCCCCCCCCCCCCAGTAGTATGTCTAGAATGTTGAAGGAAGGAGAACTGATGCCAAAAAAATATCAACAGATCCTGTGTTTCTTTGGTGGCCCTTCCTGTGTACATGATTTCTTTTAAGCAAAATAGTCTGGACAGTTTAAAGATAGAGCCCCCAAACTGGCTATCCAATACGTACTGACCAGCCCTGAAATCATATACATACAGGTTGTATTATGTGTGTGTGTGTATAATATGTATCATATATATGTATAAATGTGTATTACATACATATATACTTACATACACACACACAATTAGAAGCTATAAATTTGAAAAAGAGCACACATACACACATACACGACCATTAGAAACCATAAATTTGAAAAAGAGCAGAGAACATGTGGCAGGAGTTGGGGGAAGGAGAAGCAAGGGAGAAAAAGATGTAGTTATATTTTAATTTCAAAAAATAAAAATATTTAAATATTTAAAATAAGATGGGAGAGGAGATAATAAATGAAGTTCTTGAAATTTTGCCTGCAAAATACAAACTTCTGGGACTACTTATAATGTGCTAGGAATATAAAAATGAATCTTGGGTTCCATACGAGTATCATTTGTGAGTGGGAGAAGGAGGTATGAAATAAAGATGGGGAGAAATGATAGAGGAAATGAAGGAGGGGAGATGAAAGGGGTAAGGGGAGGAGGAAGAAACAGGAAGGAAAAGAGGAGGTAACACTTGGGAATCCTCAGAGGGTTATAGTCTTTTTGCAAAGTGTAAAGACCTTGGTCCTATGTAATCTTTCTGACTCTGTTCCCTCACAGCTCCTGTCGGAGTTCATTCCGGTAAGCAACTCTTCTCTTAATTCCTCTACCTCTCTGGGACTCTTGGGCATGGGTGGCCCTACCTGGTGAAACCTCTTAGCAGAAAGCTGCAGGGGTCTGAGCCAGAACTGGGATGAAGAGAAGGAACCAGCACCTCACTCACCGCCCCATTGATCAGATGTGGTAGGGTGCACCATGGCCCCACCACGCCCTGACCCCCTTAAAACAATGAATTAGTTCCCATTTGCTACTGACCCCTCAGAAGGAAAGAGAGTAATTGTGAAGGGAAAGCCATCTGTGTAGGCCCTGGGGAGAAAAGTCCTCATCCTCAACAGAAGCAGTGACTGAAAAGATATTTATAGAGGAGAGGCAGCAAAAGGCTGAGGAGGTGTTCTGTAGAGGACATGAACACCCTTAGGTCTCTACTGGGATGGAAAAAATCCAATGTCTAATGTATTTTTCTGTTTTTATTGGAATTTCAATATAATGAAATTAAGAGAACACTTAGTTTCATGGTAGCCTGGGAAATTAGACTTTCATCTTTGGTTAAGCCTTTGAGAACACATTCATTCTACGATGTGCAGAGGAGAAGATGCTGTGTACTTAGGTTTGTAATTTTAAACAAGAATGTTTTTAAATTATTTGGTGGGAGTGGGGGAGATCTCTTGAGCAATTTTGTCAGATCCGGTGAACTCTCAGAATTAGGACATGGTTGCAGTCAATTTGAGGAAATACAGCTCTAAGGAAAATCTCAGAAATCAAGACCACTAACCCAAGTGTCTTGCAGTTAAATCTTTATTTCAGTCCCAGGGAAACTTGTTACAACTTTTCTCTGTCACCTAGTCCTTGGATCGTTCTCAATTTGGTCTCATGAATTTTACATCTCACATATTTCTTTAATTAAACTGATTTTATTTCTAAAATATTCACCTGAAACTATTGTCTGGCCTCACCATGTAGGAAAAAGAATATTGGTTGGTCACACTTCTTCATGCCCGACCGTATACCTATGTTTCCATTATCTCTCAAAGCCAGAGAAAGTTACACAGAAGTTACCATTGCGTTTGATTAGTCACTTTGCCCTACTGAAACCATCTAAACGAGCATTTCCAACATGTCATACAGATATAGAGATGTGAACAAGGAAAAATGCATATGTAAGCAGAACATTTTGAAGGATGAGAAGGTGAAATGAGGATTTAGTTCAGTGCAAGAGTACTGGCCTGGAGAGAATGTGCAAGATCCTGCGTTTGAGCCCAAGAATCTCTCTGAAAGATCTGGGCAAGCAGGGAAGGAAAGAAGGAAGAAAGGAAGGAAGGAAGGAAGGAAGGAAGGAAGGAAGGAAGGAAGGATGACTATTAATTAAGATTATCATCTTTATGATTTATGTTTTAGGAATATGTGCTTTCTTGTGACATATGCTTTAAGAAGTTCTCAGCATTTTTCATATACATCCTTATAGGTATCACTCTAGGGACTAAAACCCTTAGCAATTTCCAAATGAATCTGGCCCCTGGGAGACAGAAGGACAAGCTGGGCAGGCACCTAAACATCACTTTTGTACTTATCTTCCCCCTACACTTTGTTTCCTCATGATGCATAGTGTCTTGTGAAGAGGGGCCAATGTCCAGAGCAGGGATTATTCTTTTGTGTTTTCTCCTCCTGTTACGGGCAAATCCAAAATACTGACCTAGTCATCAATACCAGTAATCACTGTCCTATAGGGGAAGCAACGGCTCAGCTTCTTCTTTATGGGGCTTCTACAGGACCAAGCATGACAATGATTTGCAGATGCCTCTGAATTATTAGTAGACTCCAGAGACTTGGAGATGGAGATTTCAGAGCTTGTGTCTCAGTGGCCCCATTAGTTTCATCTTGGGAGAATGACGTTCAAGGGAAGGACTTTGAGTTTCTGTAGTACCAAAGAGGGTTTCTAAAGTATGAGACAAGCAGAGGGAGTTATCATGCCTGCCATGGAGGACCTGAGGTCATGTCCCTAGGCATAAAGAGATACAATTGAAATCTTCTAGTCAGGGGGTGGGGGGAAGAATGCTAAGACTTGAACCCAGGGTCTTGTACATTCTAGGTAAGAAATTCCACCACTAAGTTGTCTATACCCAGCCCTGATTATTGTTTGTCATGAAGTCTAGAGTCTTACTAAATCACACAAGCTCACCCTAAACTTAATCTGTAGCTTTGAAACTGTTACCCACCTCAACTTCATTAATAGCATTAATTCCAGACCTACATTATTTTACTTAGCTAGTAGACTCATTTCAAATCCATATTTAGTACAACTGTTGGGAGCTGAAGAAAACAACATAAAATCTATTAACAGACATCCAAAATGCTTGTTTGGGGAAAAGTGTCACTTAGTGAAATAGAGCTCACTCTGCTGAGCCAGAAAGTTAGAGCCAGCAGGTCCCCAGACGCTGCAGGTTCCCAGCTTCTAGATATATGTAGAGCCTCTACCTTCCCAGAGGCATCCAGACAGGGTCAGCATTATTAACTCTCTGCCTTCTTGGTTTTTTTATTGTAGACTGGTTGAGCATCAGCCTGCCACACCGTGCATATGAAGGAGACCATGTAACTATAAGCTGCACAGGGGAAAAGAACCATGATATAAAGAGACTAAAGTACTTCAAGGATGGATCTCACATAACTACTTACAGAAGTGCTTCGAGCTACACCATTGCAAATGCAAGATTCAGTGACCGTGGCTCCTATTTCTGTAAGGCAGATAGGAAGCTTTTCCTATTCATAGATGTACCAGAAGAAACAAGACACGTGTGGCTTGATATCCAAGGTAGGGGATCATTCCTTGAGTGGATATGCCTAGGAAGGAGAATGCCTGTTGTAGGAAGGCCAGGCAGGGTACAAGGCATATGACAACTACTCAGGGATGAATAAATGGGGATGGGCTGCCTGTCCTGGGGTATTGGTATGTGTGTCATACTCATTAGGCACTTCTAGAGGACTGTGCAGTCTGCTAACAACAAGTGGTCTCTTTGGATTTCCCCTCCAGAGCTGTTTCCAGCACCAGGGCTGACAGTCAGCTCCCTGCAGCCCATAGAGGGGAGGTCAGTGACCCTGTCCTGCAACACCTGGCTCCCTTCAGACAGGGCAACGACCCAGTTACGCTATTCCTTCTTCAAAGATGGCCACACTCTGCAGTCGGGTTGGAGTTCACCAACGTTTACGATCTCAGCAATATGGAAAGAAGACTCAGGAAATTACTGGTGTGAGGCAATGACAGCATCTCACAGTGTCTTGAAGCAGAGTCGCCGGTCCTATATAGATGTGGAGAGTGAGCATCACTGAGTTGGGCCTATGGGGCTAAGTCAGGCAGGGAAAGCAGGTCCCCATCAGACTGCAGGCTCTTCCTTATCCCTGAGGTTGAAAGCTACTGTGACTCACTGGGGCTCTTGAACACTAATTTTCCAATGACTTTCTCCTCCCCTTCAAAAAAGTAAAAATAGTAATTTTACTTAGAAAACCAAGAGGTTAATGAAGTAGAGCCTCTATGAGGAGAGACCCCTAGTTAAGAGGTGGTGCAAAGAAGGCACGAATAATGACATTTGAAACGACAATAACAGCCTGCTACTTATAAAAGGAATTGCTATATTTCAGATCTGAGCTAAAGCTGCCGTGATGTTGTAGCTCTCTCCGACTTTCATAATCAGAAAACAGGAGACAGAAAGATTTACCATGTGCAGGATGCTGTGAACGCTTTGTCCTCACAGTGGCCTGGGGAATAGTTTTATGAGTAGCGCCTGTAAAATGGGTACTATGACTCCCCCCACTTTACAGACGAAGAAACCCAAAGCAAAGAACCTTCGGAAACTTACCTCCTCAACACATGGCCATGGGATTTAAACGTGTATGCTCCAGTCCCTGGACATGTACTTTGAAGTACTTTGCATTACTTCCTCTTCAGCATCACTAGTTGGCGCTGCTGAGCAGTACTGGGGTGAAAGACTGCTTGATGTCTACATCTCAGCTAATCTCGTGAGAACTCTGTGAGGTTACTATGATTATCCAAACGCTAGTGAGAAAAGCTGAGAATTAGAGATCTAGATTTAGATTCTGCAGCTACTAAAGGGCAGAACTTAATTGTTTCTCAGGTTGGAGAACTTCCTTGTTTATGCCATTCCAGTCTCTCTCTCTCTCTTACTGCCTCAAGTCACAAGGAAGTCAAGAGAAGGCAGAATGCTATGGTATTCAGACGCGAGAGCGGATAGGGAAAAGGACAGGAAGTGTAGGATAGGATTGTTATTAACATCAGAGTAGCCCTGTGAAATGCCCCTCAGTATGCTCCATTTCCAGGCAGGCAGGGCGGACTCTCAATTCCATATATAGACCTGCAGGAGATACTGGACCCCTCCCATCCTGAATTTCCCCACCAAGTCCTTAACAATTGTCTTCTGTTCATAGGGATCCCTGTGTCTCAAGTCTCCATGGAGATCCAGTCTCCAAGGGGCTGCGGAGTTGAAGGGCAGACTCTGGTCCTTGTCTGTTCTGTGGTTAAAGGCACCGGGCTCATAATGTACTCCTGGCACAGAGAGGACACAGAGGAAAGTGTGGGGAGGAAAAGCCAGCGTTCCCAGAGAGTCGAGCTGGAGATCACTACTGTCAGAGAAAGTCACGCAGGGGGTTACTACTGCACTGCTGACAACAGCTACGGCCTTGTCCAGAGCGCTGTAGTGAACGTCACAGTAAAAGGTAAGCAGCCTTTCCAATAGGGACCTGGTAACTCTCAGCTGGAGATGTTCGAAGATGTGACAAGGTACAAGGAAGGCATGAAGAGGCTGGGAAGCTGTCAGAACACAGCGGGGGGGGGGGGGTGTCTTGATGGTGGAGGTAAAAATGGCACAATGACAAAGGAACTGAGAGAGGGCACGGAGATGGAACACGAGGCAGATTGTGTGGTATAGTTAGACGTTTGCCCTCCAGAATTTTCATCAGTGCATAGCTGCTCTGCTGGATCCTCCCCTGGAGGATTTGACCCAGCAGTGAGATGTTGGGAAAGAACTTGAATGAAGACAAGGTAGGCTGTGAGTCATACCATTCCCTCTGACGCTCTACTGTGCTACCAGTTCCAGTGTGGCACCCTCTCCTCTCCATCAGTGTTCCTGGGGTGCTGCCCTTCATTGGCGATGTGGTGGAGCTTCAGTGTGAAGACAAGAGAGCATCTCCTCCTGTTCTGTACCAGTTTTATCATGAAAATATCACTCTGGGCAACATCTCAACACCTTCTGGAGGAAAAGCATCCTTTAAGCTCACTCTGACTGCGGAACATTCTGGGAACTACTCCTGTGAGGCTGACAATGGCTGGGGGACAAAGCGCAGTGAGGTGGTACTACTCAACGTCACAGGTAAGACAATGTAATGTCTCATTCCAAGGTGCAATTTGCAGTATGCCAAGCCATGACTTTCTTCCTTTTCCTTGTACTCTCCCACTCTCCCGGGCATGGGAGCTCCACTGAGGGACCGTCTTTACCCCCAGTTGTGCTTTCCAGTTTTAACAACAGCATTGCCCGCTGCCTGTCTTTCCTGTCTGCTCTTCGTTGAATCACATGTGTGTAAAATTGGGGGTCGGGCAAGAGTAAGGGGTGGGCTAAGTGAAGCATGGTGAGAGAAAACAGATATGTCCACAGAAGAAGAAAATGCTCCTGTACCCTGGAGCTCAGCGGGTCTTTCTCTGAGTGACTGAGGAGCTCCCTCCAGCCCTTATAGTTAAGAACAAAAATAAAAAGCCCACAAACAAAAACAGACTCCCAGATTTTTTTTCTTTCTCTCTCTCTCTCTTCTTTCTCTCTCCTTTCTTTCTTTCTTTCTTCCTTCCTTCCTTCCTTCCTTCCTTCCTTCCTTCCTTCCCAAGATTGCATCACTTAATTTTAGTAGCAACATAATTATTACACACATAAAGAAATAAAATTTAAATTAAGCAGCTTGTCCAAGGTTACTTAATAGGAGTGCCATGGGAAGGTACAAAATGAAACTAAAGCCAGAGTCAAGAAGCTTTGTAAGACTTTGCCACTGTGCACAAAGGTCTGGATGGTTGTGTGATCTTTCTTCTTCTTCTTTAATCCATTGTTGGAGAGAATTTTTGCTCACAAGTTTCCTAAAGTGGAACATTACTGAGTTTCCCTTGGAAGCCTTCTTAGTTATCATAGGCAGCAGTTTTATATGCCTTGCTAATATTTGATTTCAGGTGTGTGCACCTGCGTGTTAGTGCTAGCTATCAAACTCAGGACTTCAAGCGTGCTAAGCGCATGCTTTGTCCCCTTGCATCCTATCAATGCATTAGTTTTGTTTTGTTGTTCTTTGTTAGGGATGCATTAGCTTTGTAAGGATAGTTTCAGGGAGATTCCACAAATTCTGTGTTGAGAAATTTATAACAACATTTAAATTATCTACTACTTGAAGTCTTTGCAGCTAGCCAAAGATTCTGAGTCCAGTAGACTATTGCCTCTACTGTAATTCTTTTTCGTTGATTAGCTTTTTCAATTTTTTATAACTTTAAACAAACACTGTTTTATTACAGGACTATTATTGTAGGGTTAGGAGATGACTGAGTGGGTAGGATCCCTTGTAGCATCTATATGAGGACCTGTGTTTGGGTCCTCACTACTCACCTGGGCATAGCTGTTTCAGGGAATGGAGACAGGATGACCATGGGGGTTTGCTGGCTGCCAGACTAGCTGAAAAAATGCCAAGGCAGGGTTCCTGTGGAAGACCCTGTCTCCAGAGAAGAAGTAGGAAGAAGAATGTGGAAGAGACTCAGTGCCCTTCTCTGGCTTCCTTATGCACACATACACTGTATACACTCATATGTCACATTCAGCTCCCCATAAAACAGTTTATGTGTTTTGTTCCCCAAAGATGAGCAAAATATAGGAAAACCTATATTTTCAAATTTATCAAAGACTCTTGAGCACTACGTCTGGTTTTAGTTTCTACTGTGTGACTATGTTCTCTCCTCATTTTCAATATGCCCATATAGTCCCCTTTTCTCACCAGATTTACTAGTGGTCTTTCTATTGTATGGTTCTTTATTAAAAGTTCACATTCCTTTTATATCTTTTACTTTTCAAGTCAATATTATTTCAAAATATTTTTCTAATTCATTTACTTCTTTTTCATCTTAGAAACAAATGTACTTAAAACTATGTTTTTCTCAAGTACAACTTTTATCTCATTAAAAAAATTTTGGTATATGATGTTTTCATTTGCTTATTGTCTACATATGTGTAACATGGTTTCTTAATTATTCTGTAAAAAGAACTTAAAATTTCTTATAAATGAATTTATATCAATCCTTTATTTAGATATTCCTTTGTTCTTATATTTAGCATTTATTAAAATCCTATGTTCTTATATTTAGTATTTATTAAAATGTAGCCTGTAGAAATTTTACTTCAGAGAAATTACTGAAACTTGGTTGATGGGCTTACATGTTGTCAGTTAATGCATATTTCCTCTGTGAAACAAAAAAATGTCATTTTTGTGTTTTGGCAGTAAATTAAGGGTCTTTTCTTTTATTTAAATTACTTTCTTCACTTAGTCTTATACTTCAGTCTCTTTAGTCTTATAGGCATTTGGACTCATTACTCTATCAAGTTTTGAGAAATACATTTTTTTAGACAGGCCCTCAGTATTCAGCCCTGACTGACCTGGAATTCACCATGTAAACTAGGCTGGACTCAAACTCACAGAGATCATCCTGTTTTTGCCTCCCAAATACTGGGGTAGAAGGTGGTGTCTAGCTTAGAAGAGCATTCTTGCTATTGCCTGTAACTTTCCTGGTCTGCCTGCCTGTCTATTACCTGTATTGCGGTCTGCCTTTTTCAGGGATCTTGCCAAGATCTGAGTAGTTGTAAGACAGGGTATGCTGACTGCAAATGATGAAAATTCCCTCTGATTGACCTACCTCCTCCTCAAAGGGATGCCAACAGGAAATCAGTAGTGGATGTGATTTTTTGTAGCCTGGGATCCACGCACTCTCTCCTCTTCATTCCTCCACACCTTCACAGACAATCAAAGTTGGCCACTGACAATGTTTATCCTAGAGATCTCAGAGAAAGAACGATCCTGAGTTTAAGTCCCCTCTGGACTATGTAAAAGATCTTGTATCAAAAGAATCCAATGGTCATGGCTATAACCCCAACATTTTGTGGGAGGCTGAGTCAGGAAAGTCACTGTGAGTTCAAGGCAAGACTGGGCTTCATCGGAAGGGGAGAGAGAGAGAGGAGAGAGAAAGAGAGGCTGGGCATGATGGGTAACATATACCAAAGGCAAGAGGATTGCTTGAAGTTCAAGATCAGTCTGAGAAATATAGTGACACCCCAATCTCAACAAAGTAAAATACCAAAGTAAGCAGAGACAGGCTGCACCAATATGCTCAGTCTACCCTCTGCAGAGGAAATGGGCCTTTGACTGGCAAAGTCATCAGTGAAGTATGGAACATTAAAAAAAAGCACAAAACAAACAAAGTAGGCCATTTTCCATTGTACCCCTCAGTCTCTATCATTAGGGAAGATTTAATTATATCCCTCTGTGCTTTTAAGAATTTTTTTTTAGTTCATGCAAAACAAATCCTGAATCTCTGTGTTTCAGAGTATAAGCAAAAATTCTTTTCCAGGCCCACTTAATGGGAATTGGTGATGTGAGATGGTGGGAAGGATAAAAGGACATCAAGGCAAAGCCAGACTCTAAGATCTCATTTTTAGCAACTCCTTACATGACTTAGTTTCCTTTACTATTGCCATGACAAAAACACTTGATAAAAGTGACTTAAAGGAAAAAGGGTTTCTCTTGGCTAACAGTTCAAGGGTCATGGTGGAGAAATCAAGGCAGGGGGTGATTGAAGCATCTGGTCATATCATGTCTATAATCACTAGAGTCATGAACACTTGTACACAGCCATCTTTTTCCTTTTTTATACAGTCAGGGATCTCAGCCTGGTGAATACTGGAACCTACAGTGGGCCAGTCTTCCTAGCGCAATTAACCTAATTCATAGTATTCCACAGTCATGCTCACAAGCTAACTTAATTTAGATAATCCCTGATGGATGGGGCCTGAAGACTTTTCTTTTAGGTGATTCCAGCTATTGTCAATCAACAATTAACATTAACTATAACCGTACCCCGTCCAACTCCCCAACTGCTGTGGAGATTGGTGTACATGGAAGTTGTTTGACTACCGTATGCATGTTTTTTAATGTACTTTAATCCATTCTGTTTACAGAGCCCCCACCCAAAGTACGTCTGGTGAATGGTCCCCACCGCTGTGAGGGACGTGTAGAGGTGGAACAGGAAGGTCGCTGGGGCACAGTATGCGATGATGGCTGGGACATGAAGGATGTGGCCGTGGTATGCCGAGAGCTAGGCTGTGGAGCAGCCAAGCACACACCTATAGCCATGTTGTATCCACCAGCAGTTGAGGAAGCTCTGCCTGTGCTCATCCAGGTAGCCCTGTGCAATGGGACAGAAAAGACCCTGGCTGAATGTGACCAGGTTGAGACCTTTGATTGTGGACATGACGAAGATGCTGGAGCTGTGTGTGAAGGTGGGTAATGATGGAGCTGACACGGGCCTGGGCCCCTCCATTGGCTACCATCTTCTGCTTTCCTTTCTGTACCTATTCTCCAGTAGAATGCACCAAGGGCAACACAGTCAGATCACATTAAGTTGTCCCAGAAGACTGTCTTGAGTGCTAGTGCTATTTGTCCTTATTGGCCATCTTAAAAGATAAAAACATTAGTATTTTTGTGGTTGTGAGTTGGAGCAAAGTATGAAGCATCAATTTTCACAGTTTGGGAGGTTTTAGTCAGGGTGACACTGCTTCCATTATTGTGAAATCTTTTCAACTCTTCTGAGTTCTTTCCTTAGCAGCTCTATCCATTGGAATAAAGCTCTGGATTCTGGGAGCACAGGCTGATGAGTAGTATTGTAAAGATATTGGTGGCCCACAAAATCAGGCCAGGAATCAGGCCATTGAAAGGCAAATACCCAGAGGGTCAGAGCAAAATGAAATCTGAGGACTGCTGCAAATGCCCATATCTCCATAGAGCCTTTTGTGAGAAAAAAAAAAAAAAAAAAAAAAAAAGAATTCCTTAGAACTACTGGGTCCATGCCCATTTCAAGGCATTTGTAAAGACTGCAGATCCTTCAAGGTAATGAAATCAGGACCAGGTTCTGCAGAGTCCATGGGACCTAGAGTCCACTATACAGAGCCTTTGAGATTGGCATCCCCCACATACCAGCCTAGAAGCAACAGCTTCTCTATGGTTCATCACCTTTGTCAGAAAAGTGTGACTTCTAGTCCAACACCCTTTCTGAGTCAAGATAAAATCAGGATTTCACACATTCATGAGGCTTTTTGGTAAAAGTCCATGTGTAGAAGGAAACCTCAGGGGTTGATTTGGAATGGTTGGGACAGAATGTAGGGTGGTTTCTGTGGTTCAAGCTGGCTTCTGTCTTTGTTCTCACACATTTCCTTAGAAAATCTGGTGAATGTGTCTGCACAGTCCTTTGCTGGACCTCTGCATACTGACCTCCTCTCACTCCCTCTACACAGTGGTCTTTCCTAGCATTTCTTGAAGATCTAATGAGACAACATTGGACCTCCTATATTCATCATTGGGTCTCACCAGCCTAATAGTCTGTTGTTTCTGCTGGACTTCAAGATTTCATCTGTGACTCGTTTGACTTCAAGAGAACTCAAAATGATTCTGCTCTGAGCCAATTCTGCTCTGAGTTCTAACAGCACTAAAGAAAGTCCAAGTTCCCAAGTCCCTGGAAGTCAAGTTTCTTCTATATTCCTCCTTGGGCATGTGAAGAGGTGGGCACAAGTGAGAATCACATGTGCCTGAACCTTCTGTCTGATATGATAGAATGCGGTCAAATAAAGAACATACAATAAAATAAACTGTCAGTGATTTCATTTCTTGATTTGGGAAGAAACTAGCTTTAAAAAAATCTTTATAAGCCATTTGCTTAAGTTATAGATGTAAAAAAATTTTTAAGATGATATATAGAAAAGTTAGACAAGGGCTATAGAGATGGCTCAGTGGTTAAGAGCACTCCCTGGTCTTCTAGAGGTCCTGAGCTCAAATTCCAGCAACCACATGGTAACTCACAACCACCTGTAATGAAATCTGGTGCCCTCTTCTGGCCTGCAGGCAGAATACAGTACACACAATACATAAATAAATAAATCTAAAAAAAGAAAAAAAGAAAAGTTAGACAAAAGTCACATTTTCAGAAGTAACTAATATTTACCAAAAGGGATTGTGTAAAATAATATGTACAGATGGATGATGTGGGATTCTCCTCTGTATGCTGTGAATATGTTTTATTGCCATTGGTTAATAAAGAAACTGCTTTTGCCAATGGCTTAACAGAGCAAAGCCAGGTGGGAAATCTAAACAGAGATGGAGAGAGAGAGAGAGAGAGAGAGAGAGAGAGAGAGAGAGAGAGAGAGAGAGAGAGAGAGAGAGAGAGAGAGTAGGCTAAGTCAGAGAGAAGCCATGTAGCTGCTGCAGGAGACAGATGCTGGATGCCAGAAATAACTTTACCTATAGTCCACAATTACATGGCAATACACAGATTAATAGAAATGTGTTAATTTAAGATATAAGAGCTATCTAGAAATATGCATAAGCTAATAGGCCAAGCAGTATTTTAATTAATACAGTTTCTGTGTGATTATTTCAGGTCTGGGTGGCTGGAAAACAAATGAGCAGCTTCTGTCTACAGATGAATGAATTAATAATTAATTAAATTGATTGTTCTATATATTGCACATTATGTTAGTGTTTAATTAAATCCAACAGCTTAATATTAAAGAATTTCTGTAGCGAACTATGCATTAACACAACCCACATATATATGTGTACAAGTTTCTTGAAATTATTGTAAAAATTTTTACATTGGTGTTTTCTTATTTTAAATTTGTCTTCCCTTTTCTGCTGATTTTGTTTTCAGATGGACTATCACTGTAGCCTAGGATGCCCTAAAACTTGAGATATAGCCAAGGAAAACCTTGAACTTTTTTGATCCTCCTGCCTCTACTTTCTGGGTGCTTGCATGATTGGTGTGTACTATTGTACCTGGTTTTGTGTAGTGCTGGGGTTAGAACTTAGGATATTTTGTGTGTTAGGCAAGCATATAGCTAAATTACATACCTGTCCTATTATGGCCTTCTCAAGAAAGGAGATCTTGATTCAGAAAGGCCCTTTAATTAATTATTTGTTTGTTTATTTATTTGATTTTTTGAGACAGGGTTTCTCTGTATAACCCTGTCTGTCTTGGAACTGACTCTGTAGACCAGGCTGGCCTCAAACTCAGAGATCCACCTGCCTCTGCCTCCCAAGATCTGGGATTAAAAGCCTGTGCCACCACACCCAGCAACCCTTTTTTCTTATGACCTTTATTGTCTTTCAGAGTGAAAAAGCCACATTCCCCACACAGTCATCCACCCTACATATCATCACTTAGGCCTTAGCAGTGTCTAGGGCTCAAGACATAGTCATGGGAAGAGCTTCCTTTTAGAAGTTAGCAATTAAGCTTTGGACCTGTGTATGTGGAAAGAAGAAAAGTGGCACACGCTTTCTCCAGGTCAGACATCAATACTGATAATTGATTGAATATATATTATGTTCTATATTTTATGTTAGATTACATCCTTAGAAAGGCTTTAAAAATATTGTAATATATTTTAACTGATGTTTTATTGGGATGTATTGTTATCAGGGTTTAATTTTAGGGCCAACAATTTTTTTTTTTTTTTTTTTTTTTTTTTTTTTTTTTTTTTTTTTTTTTTTACCATTTAACTTGTTTTAATGTTTCTTCACAAATGGTGAAAATACTAAAGTACAGACAAGGAATAATCATAATGTTGTGGCCAACATTATAAATATGGAATTATAAATTTAAAACATTTTCTGGTTTAAAAAATAAATCTGGTCGTCAATGCAGCTCTGCAGGTCTCTCTAGTAGGGCCGGTCTCTACGTTCCTGACGGTGCTCACCTTTATCCATTTTCCCAGGTCCTCCACGTCCGCCTCTTCTTCCTCCCATCTGTTCCATCAAGGGTCCAGGAGGACCCCCAGGACCACCTCGTCTTCCTCCACCAAAGCCACCTCGGTCCATGCCACGGCCACCTCGGAAGCCACCTCTGTCTCCACCTCTGCCACCTCTGAACATTCCTCCAGGACCACCACGGTCCATAAGTCCACCTCTTCCTCCCCGCATACCACCAGGGCCTCCTCGGCCACGATCACCACCCGGAGGTGGGAAGGGTGGCGGGAGGAAGCCCTCAGGCTTGGGGGCCTTACACTGGTTGCATTCTGTTCTCCAGGCGAAGTTCTGGTTTCCACAGCCCGGATTGGGACACTGCCAATCTCCGGCTCGGTGCTGGACATTTCCTCCTCCAGAGGGGTTCCCTCGGGAGCCCCGGGGTCCTCGTGGGGGGAAGCCTCCTCTGTCTCCTCCACGGCCTCCCATGCGACCCATGGGCCCTCCAGGACCTCCTGGGCCACCAGGACCTCCACGAAGTGGTGGTGGCATCCCTCTGCCCTCACGAGGTGGCATGCCACCTCGCATGCTGTTCATCGGAGGCTTCTTTCGGGCAAGAGAAACTTTAAGTTTGCTTCCTTGAAAGTCTTTTCCATCAAACCATTCCACAGCAGCCTTGGCAGTTGGCGGATCTTCATAGGACACTGTGGCATCACCTTTAGGCTTTCCTGTTTCCTTATCCAAGTAGATGTGGATCATGGGTTGCCCAGTTCTCTTGTTCATCTTGACAACCCCACACTGCTTAAAGAAGTCTGCCAGATCATCCAGAGTCACATTGTCATTTAAACCTTGCACATAAATTGCACTGTTGTCAGAATCTTCATCAGGATCTATAGGAAGGCCTAGATCAAGATCTGGTCCTTCATCCATGGGTCCACCAGGCTTATTGAAGCCACCTCGCTCTCCAGCGCTGCCCATTCCACCGCGTCCTCCTCCCCGCCCACCTCTGCTCATGCCTCCACGATCAAATCCCCCTCTTCCCCTGCCCCGGTTATCAGGGCCACTCATGCTCCGATTCTCTCCTGGTCCGGAAAATCCTCCAGACTCCTGCTCATAAACACCCATGCTACTGGGGTGGTCCTGTCGGAATGAACTCTGCTGCCCGTAGCTGCTGCTCTGTTGGCTATATTGACTTGGAGCCTGGCTGTAGGATCCAGTCTGAGGGGGGTAACTAGTGGGAGGCTGCTGCCCATAGCTGCTTTGTTGACCATAGCTACTCTGCTGTCCATAGCTGCTCGGTTGCCCATAGGTATTCTGCTGAGAGTAACTGCTCTGATTGTAACTTGTTGGCTGTGAAGAGGAGTAGCTGGTAGGAGGATAGGATGGAGGTGCGGTGACTGGCTGCATGGGGTAGCTCCCAGGTACCTGGGGATAACTGTAGTTACTCTGTCCATATCCTAGGCTGGGCTGGTTATAACCCCCTGTGCTAGATTGAGGTTGACTAGTCTCAGCGGGCTTGTTACCATCCTGTGGTCTTGTAGGTGCAGTGGCTGCTGGCTGCTGGCCATAGGCTGGGTAGGCAGGCTGGGTGCCATATGCAGACTGAGCTGCATAAGAGGCCTGGGTTGTGGTGACTGTAGCAGTGGTGGTGTCATAAGCACCAGTGCCATATCCTTGGACAGGCTGGCTGTATGCCCGGGGGGCAGTTGGAGTGGTATAACCAGTGGGAGGCTGTCCATAAGAAGTCGCATATGCAGTCTGCCCATAGGTGGCAGTGCTCTGAGCCTGGGTATAGCTGACATCAGTAGGCTGTCCATAGGTTCCATAGCTTTGTTGCCCATACGCCTGGGTGGTCTGTGCATATCCTTGAGTTGGCTGGGCGGTGTAAGCACTGTAGCCCTGCTGGGCTGCAGCTTGGCTGTAGGTACTGTAATCCGTGGACGCCATTTTCTCGCCTTCCTCCTCGTTCTCTCAACGTCCGTCTCCCTCTCGCGGTCCCCCTAGCGGCCAACAAAATTTTTGCACCGTGAAATCTTTCAATATAGAAACAAGATATATTGGCTCATTTGTTTTCTTTGTGTATCTCTCAACAGTTTCTTAAAATTCAATTCTTATGAATGCTTCCTGATTCTTATTGTGATGGCTGCTCTTAGTTGTAAACTTTGACTACATCTGGAACTAACTAAAACTCAAAATTAGAACACATTTGTAAGAATTTTTGCTTAATTTGAAGTGGGAAGACAGATTTCTAATCTGGACCATACCTTCTTCTGGGAGTTTATATACTAACGAAGTTTTTGCTTTTTGTCTACTTTTTCTCACCCTAATAAAAGAGCCATTACTTCACTGGCATTAGAACCTACTTCTTTGGGATCAAAAATTTAACTACTAAATTTATCTTTTCGTTGAAGATTAAAAATTAATGTGGAGCCATCTGGATGACCTGAGCTGTATGGACAGTTTTTTTTTTCATGACAGGCATTCTCTTTTATAAACTATCTCTTCTTTCATACAGTTTACTAATTCATATCATCCTAGAAAACTGGCTATTCAGCAGACCAAATTAAGGACTGTATGGCTAACGAGATTTAATGGGGGTTACTAATAGAGGTCTGTGTAAGAGGTTAGTCACAGGAGCAAGGTTGATTTAGAAGTAACTGCATGCTGAAAATCCTACCCCAACATGACTGACAGCTGTCAAAAGATGTAATCCTAAACCAGGCGGTGGTGGTGCATGCCTTTAATCCCAGCACTCGGGAGGCAGAGGCAGGCGGATCTCTGTGAGTTCGAGGCCAGCCTGGTCTACAAGAGCTAGTTCCAGGACAGGCTCTAAAAAAGCTGCAGAGAAACCCTGTCTCGAAAAACCAAAAAAAAAAAAAAAAAAAAAAAAAAAAAAAAAAAAAAAAGAAAAAACAAAAGAAAAAGCTGTAATCCTGGAACTTTCTACACAACTTGCTGCTGGAAAGTCTGAGAATCCCTCCTACCCATAACTCGGCTGGTCTGAGTCTTCTTCCCAGTTTATTCCATCTGTAAAGCTGGAAAGAGCCTTTAAGAAGCTCAAGTCTTATACTTTCCTAAACATGTGACATCTTGTTTATCTAGTGAGTCTTCCTTCCTCCTATAGGGAATGTTTCAATTCAGAGGTAAACATTGTATAACAGAACTTCATAGGGACTACATTGAAGCCCAGCTCCTACTTCTATATTGCTTGTTCTGGTCACTTTTTTATAGCTTTTTTTAAGTGATAAAATCACTCTGTAATAAATTTTATGCATCATGGTATCATGGTGTCAGCTTTCCTGAAAACTCAGCCTGTGACTGTTCATTCAATGGTGTCAGAATCTGCAATGATAATTGACCTTATTCTGTTCTCCAGACCAGAGTGAATGATCAATATCTAAGATTCCAGGGATTTCACATTTTCTTAGCATGGACCCATTCAACATTCCCAACAGATTATTCCCAAATGATCTATGTTGTAAGAGCTGAAGACAGTGACACTTTCTGTCACCTAGTAGCCAGTAAAAGAGTTAGACCCACTGAGCAATATAAATTATATGTTCCTTGTAAGCAGCTAGCATAATGTAATTATGAAAACAGTTAGTTTGAAAGGCATCCTGAAATATCCTGAAATAAACCAGGCAAGCAGTTGGAACAAACAAAGATACGGCAATGGCAAGAATGAGTGGAACCCATGAGAATGAGCTTGACCTTGTATCGGTCTCTTGGTGCCTCCAGATGCCAAAGACAATAAAATGTTCTGGAGAAGAAGGTGTCATCTTTCACTAAGTTAAGCATGAAGGAGGTCTGGAGTCTATAAAGCTGAAAAGTTACAAGAACTGGAATTTCTATTGGCTACTATGTCATACCAGCAAAGCAAGTAAGTGGCTAAGCTCCAGAAGCAAATTGCAGGAAGGTATTGGGTATTTATGACCCTTCATGCAAATCAAGAGTATAACTGCTAGTTTACAAATATTGTACAAAGTATCTCTTGTGAATAATGCTAACCAAAAACTATTCCAGGCAGGGGATTCTGAAGAATTCAGTTCTAATTTGAATAGTTAAAGCAAGAAGGTCATTCAACCTCCCAGCCTGCTCCCACCCGCCTGACTGCTAAGCTAAGGAAGAAACATGCTATGATGGCAGTGTCATAAATCTCTCAGTAAGGTTACTACCAGGTTTATCCTTCCAGGAAAAAGTTAACTACCCTTGTAGATTTTCCTCTTTTAGAAAA
The DNA here is from genome assembly GCF_903992535.2 of Arvicola amphibius. NCBI lineage: Eukaryota > Metazoa > Chordata > Mammalia > Rodentia > Cricetidae > Arvicola > Arvicola amphibius. The sequence continues at coordinate 222,196 of NC_052060.1, read as the reverse complement.
GCATTTTTATAATAGTATTTTAAATTAATTTTTTAGGTTAGCAAAGTAACAATTTTCTTCCTGGCACTTTCACACATATGTGTCATTATCTTTGTCATCAATCCTTCCATCCTCCACTGGCATGCCCTATGCTACCTGTCTCCTTCTAGATGGCTCTTTCCCATCCCCCATATAGTTTCTCCTTCAGCTTTTCTACCACATGTATTCCATTATCTTCTCTATTTACACCCTCCTTCATAATACCGTCCTTTAATCTCATGATACCCTTTCTATTTTCTTGGCATAAGTATGTCAATGTTATTTTCTTGACTAGGATTTGAACTTAGATGTAAAGACCCAAACTTCCCTTGATAAACATTACTTCGGTATCTTGTATATGAATCACTAACCCTTTCAAGGATCAGAAAATATTGAACAATATCTTTATAATTCCATCTACACATGTCTTCTCTTCCTTCTAATGATTTCTCAAGAGTTGATCATATTCTGGGGACTAATAAGAATATGTCTTATCTTGTACACAGGTCCATCCTGTGCCACAGGCCTTCATTGTGAATCCCTATGGCAATCCAAGAAAACTTATCCTATAACTTGTACAGAACTTTCCTCTGAGATGAAGCATTCTATTCTGTAGAGAGTTTTGTCAAAGACACAGGCTCTTCTAGCAGAAGATGAAACATTTCATGTTGTAGAGAGTTTCATTAACTCCAGGAATTAAACAACTCAAAAGCTTTAAAAAGACCCTGACACTGGGAAGATTCCCTGGGCCCCTAGGTCTATTTGAACTCTTTTATATTCAACCATCAAATATGACCAGCACTATTTATTGAAGATGCTGTCTTTTTCCCACTGTATTTCTGGTTTCTTTGTCAATATCAGGTATTCATAGGTAATGTAGATTTTTCTGTCCAGATCTTCACTTAGATTCCATTCACTCAATTGTCTGTTTGTTGATAATACTATGCTATTTTTATTACTGTAGCTTTGTAGTACAACTTGAGATTGGGGATGGTGATACCTCCAGCAGTGAAAATAGTGCCAGATTTTTATTATACTTCATGAAACTCAACTCTAAATGAATCAAGGACCTCAACATAAGGCAAGACATCCTAAGTTGATAGAAGAGAATGGGGGAAATAGTCTTGAACTTACAGGCACAAGAAAGATTTTCTGAATAGGACACCAATAGCACAGGTACTAAGAACTCAAATTAAAATGACATCTCATAACACTGGAAAGCTTCCATATGGCAAAGAACACCATCATTCAGATTGTATGCTGTGAATATGTTTTATTGCCATTAGTTAATAAAGAATTTGATTTAGCCTATGGCAAGGCAGAATATAACCAGGCTGGAAGAGAAAAAGAGAGTAAGTGGAGTCAAGGCAGACGCCAAGTAGCTGTTGAAGGAGAAGGAAGCCAGAACCTTACTGGTAGGCCACAGTCTCGTGGTGATGCACAGATTAGTAGAAATGGGCTAATTTAAGATGCAAGAGCTATCTAGAAATATGCCTAAGCTATTGGCAAAACAGTGTTGTAATTAATATAGTTTCTGTGTGATTATTTGGGTCTGGGTGGCTGGGAAATGAAAGAAAGGTCTTCATTTAAAGTTGGTACCTAAAACATATAAAGAACTAAAAAAGGATATAAATCAATAATAATACTTGGGGGTGAAGGGACCTTAATGAAAATAATAAACATTGGGAAAAACATCACTGGACCCTGAGAAATATGGATTGGACATACAACGTGTTTTGATTTTGCTATGCTCAATTTGAAGTATATATACAACACGTAATTGGCCGTAGCTATTAGGCCATGGGAATTTTTCATCTAGAGTTTTAAATTTGGATGAATATTTAGATGCTCTTTCTTCTGTTTCTTGTATTATGACTTTAAAGAAAACATTAGGTTTTTTTTTAAACTGCAGTTTTCTTGTAAAAGTCAGCTAAGTATCCAGCACTGTGAAAGTGGTTAATATTTGGCAGTTTCAGTTGTCATTGTAACTATTACTGGTACTCTAGTCAATGTTAGCATTATATTATACTATAAAGCGACTAGGGAGTTGATGCAGAGAGTGCTAGTTCTGTTTCCAGCATTCATATCAGTCAGATCATAACTGCCTGAAACTTTGGTTCTAGGAGATTCCATACCCTCTCCTGGCCTCTGGGGGAACCCACAAATGTATATCAAATACATACAGATCCACTTACATACTCAAAAATAAAAATAAATCCTTGGCCTGATGAAATGACTTAATAAAAAAAGGATATAAAGAAATCAAACAATCCAATTAGAAAATAAGGTACATAACTAAATAGAGAGTTCTCAAAAGATAAAACACAAATGACTAGAAACACTTATAAAAAATTTCAACATTCTTAGTCATCAGGGAAATACAAATCAAAACTACTCTGAGATTTCATCTTACAACAGTCAAAATGACCAAGATCAAGAAAACAAATGACAGCGCATGGTGGCCAGGATGTAGGAAAAGGGGAACACTTATCCATTGCTGGTGGAAATGTATCCTTGCATAGTCACTATGGAGATCAGTGTGGTAGTTCCTTGGTAAACTGAAAATAGATCCAATTATACCACTTTAGGGTATGAAGCTAAAGAACTTTACATCCTATTATAGAAACAGTTGCTCATCCATGTTCATTAAGATACAGAATGTTCTAATATGTCAAACATTTTATTTATTTATCTATTTATTCATATTACTTAGAAATTGGAAATAGTCTAGATATCCATCAACAGATGAATGGATAATAAAAATGTAGTACATTTACACAATGGAATATTACTCAGTTGTTATAAAAAATAAAATCATGAAACTTTCAGGTAAATAGATGTAGGTATAAAAAATCATCCTAAGGGAAATAACCCAAACCCAAAAAGACAAATTTCGTATGTGTTTTCATATGTAGATGTTAGCTTCTAAGACCTCAACAATCATCCTACAATCTGCATAAGCGGAGATGTGCAGAGATGTGGGGCATAGAGCAAGGGAATAGGGGATGGGGAGCTCCCAAGGAAGTGGAAATACAATGTATAGATGGAATGACATGGGTAGACTGGAACAGGAGGATTAAATGGAGAGTGGGAAGGAATAGGGGAGTAAAAGAGGAAAGAAAGGGAGGTACAGCTAACACTAAGGGCCACTTAAGGGGGCATGTGGAAATCTAATACAGTAGAAGCTTCTTAAAATATATACATATAAGGAAGAAATCTAAATGGAATCACAAAATCATTGGGGGCTACAAAGCCCCTACTAGACATATTTCTCACCAAGTGAAACCTTCATGGACAAAAATAGATTACATATAATTTAGTTGAGTTGTTGGCCAAAATGTACCCATAGAATCCCCGAAACAACTGAGGCTATTGTCAGGACTATTGGTTGCTCTTCACAAAATTATGGTAAAGCTTCATTGTTATAGACAACACATATATCTCATCAAACATGGAGAAGTCTTGATAGTGCCTACTTAGAGCCTTCACCCCTACTGACTAATGTTTATTGTATTGAAGTATACTGTGCCTGCGACCAGGGGAGAAAAGTAACCATAAGCCCAGATATAAACCCTTTGATCCACCATGGTGATCTCTCTGCATGATATACTGGTGCAATAGTGGCACAAGTGTTGTGGGGTAACCAATCATTGTGTGGTTACATTTAAAGCCCAACCTATGAAATGGAACCCCTACATGACAATGCTCTGGTTGCCAAGAATGTGAGACTAGATAGGCCAGTGACTTAGGGGAAAGCCAAATACTATTGTTCTGTTAAAGGGAGGTAGCAATAAAGTTACTCCTAATGACATTCTGCTACATCCAGAGATCGGTGTCTTGCTAAGGCAGAGTTGCTTTCTCCTGCAGTAGATGAGAACTAATACAAAAAATCTTTGGAACACCCAGTTGTAAATGGAATACATTCATTGATTCCCTCCCCTCAGAGCTCAAGGAGCTATGTGAAACTGGTGACAGAAAAGTTGTAAGAGACAGAGGGGATGGATGACTTCAAGAAAATAGTGTACTTTGGATACAACAGTACACTGCACATATGGACTCACAGAGACTGTGGCAGCAATTACAAATGCAGCCCATGTTCAAGCCACACAGTGTCCCAGAACAGAAAGGGGAGAGTGAATATGGGCTCCCATCCCCACCCAATGAGTGCTACACCAAACAAATATGCTTATTGCTTTTCTTTATTTCTCTCTCATTCCTTGTTCCTTTCTCTTTCTCCATCTCTTTCTTTGTTTTTATTAGAACACCCAAAATCTACATTTGCAAAATTTTAAGCATATAATACAATGTTACAGTTAATTACAGTTAATCAACATGTTGTATACTAGATCTCTATATTGTGCTTCAAGTCTAAAAGTCCTTTTCAGAAACTGGAGAACTATCTCTGCTGTTAAATGTACTTACGGTTTTTCCAGAGCACCCCAGTTCCAGCACCCACATCAGGTTGGTCACAATTGTAACTCTAGCTACAGAGAGTCTGACACCCTCTTTCTGCCTCTGCGGGCACCTGCACACATGTGGCGCACACACACGCTTGCACACACAACACACACACTAAAACAAATCTTTAAAAGACTTTCCACCACTCAAACTTATGGCACAGTCAATTCATACTTACTTTTGCCTCAAACTTGGGAGTCGCAGTCTGTATCCATCAGGTCTGACTACCTATCCTCAATAAGTCAATAAAAGATACAATGATTGTTTTTAGGTAAATTTTTTCAATTTAGCTATACTTTAAAGTGAGGCAAAGAGATCTTCTGTATCCTCTAAGTCAGTCCTCAGGGTCCTAAAGTGAAATCGAAGTTTAAAAGAGGGCCCAGTGTAGCAGAGCTAAGCAGTCCTGGCCACAGTACAGTCCCGCCCACCACTGACCCACCCTTGTCTGGGCCTCAGTCTTAGTCTATAAAGTGGTCTGACAAGTTAGGACCTTGTGGAATCTTTCCAGGAGGCATGTTCCCCCTCTAGTTGCTACTTTAATGCTTCTTCCAGTGTGGATTTCCTAGGGGAATTTCCCATTTCTTGGGGTTTGTTGTTTCTATAGTCTGATAGTCAGATTGAGAGATGCAGATTATCTCTTTCATTTCAGTAAGGCCAATTCCACATCAACTAAATCTATCTCAGAGAAACACCTCTTCTCCTGCATAAATAGTTCTCTTTATCCCAATTTTTTTTGACTGAGACTCCTGCATTCCCTTTTTTTGTCACCAACCAAATAGAGACAGCATTTAATCGTTACTTCCTTATTATTAACTCCTTTTCCTTAAATCATACTTTGCCCAAACTTCTTGTATCGTTACCACTCCATAACAGTGTTTCCATCAGTAGGGATCCTGAAGTTCTGTGCTAGATGACCAGAGCTCGCCTGTAGTGTCTGTAATGCTAAGGTTCACTGGATCTGGTCCCCTGGAACTGCAGGTTAGAGTTGCTGACCTCCTAAGCTTCCATGGCACAGTCTCCAGCTCCTTCCACAGAAGCTTTCATGCTGACTCAAACCTAGACATTGTACTCAATTTCCCTCTGCTTATAAAGTATGCTTATGTGTCACCCACACCTCTCAACACTGCTTGGAGTCTCATAGACTGAGAATCAACACTCTCATGGGGAAGAGTCAAGGTTCTCCTCCTGCTCTTTTTTAAAATGCTAAATGCTAAAAGTAAGCAACGAAGCACTGAATAGAGTTTGGATGCAAAGGCACCTGTTTTCTCAGTTTACAAAGGTCCTATTAGGTCAGGCTGCCCTTTCATCTCAGGTTAGCTTACTGTACTAGATGCTGGGGCTATTCTGAATAGATCTGGGGGAACATTCCTGACCAGATTCTTTTTCCTTATAATTCTGGAAATAAACTGCAGCTGGGTATACATCCAAAGGCAAAGCCTTTGGGACAGTACTAAATTGGTTTTGCTTCAAATATGTTGTTTCCTAAAGACAGAGAGAGAAAGAAGGTGTGGTATGGGATAAGTGAGGCCCTGGGGAGGATCTGGGAGGAGACAAGGGAAGGGAAAGTATAATCAGAATATATTATGTGAAAAAATATGTTCAATTAAAAATACTCAGAGCAGTCATTTTTAAAACCCTAGTGTATAATATGAATGGCATATTGAGGAAGAAATGAGTCTCACATAGACCTCCATTAGGAGAGAATTTTAGAAATTTGATATAAACCTATATAGAGAGGATTATTTTAAAGCATATATCCAGTGCAGGGATAACAATATAGTCTTATTTATTTTTGTTATTTCTTTTATTTTAGTAAATGACTTTGGTGGGTTATTGCTTTTTTCTTAGGCAGGTCTTACTGTGTATCTCAGGCTAACCTAAGAACTGGTGATACTCTGTCCTTAGCCTCCTGAGTGCTAAATTTCTGGTGTATGCTACCAAGCCTTAGTTCTAGCAAGTTTTATTGAAATTTACTACAGGTTTAATGTTTCTTTTCTCCCAAATTGTTGTGTTGAAATTCCAGCTTCCAAATGACGGTTTTAGGGGTGCGGTGGCAGGTTGTGATTAAATCATAGAAAGAGAGGATTTGTGAGTGGATCAATGCCCTATGAAGGGGACCTTTGAGAACTCTGCTGCTGCCCCTTCCACTCTGTAAGATACTATGAGAATGCTATGAGCAAAACCAGATCTTCACCAGACACTGAAGTCAGCACATTCACCTTAGACTACTCAACCTCTAGGAGTGTGGGGCAGAAGTCTTTGTATTTGTAATCTGCCTTGCATGGCAACTTATATAACAGTCTATGCTTGCTAAGGTTAGACGCCACAAATGTACTAGACTTGCATTCTTCCTGACTTGATTATTGCCCACTCTAAACTGTCATTTCAACTGCATGATCACATTGAATGCTCAGAACCCCAAAAGGAGATAATGTTCTCTCCATTTTTTAAAGAAAGAAATTGGTAACTCACTCAAGCTCAGTTCTAGGTGGCCAGGCTAGAGTTCACAGTTTTATTTATATTGATAATCCACTGCTATGTTTGTTCTCCCACAAGAGTGAATTCAAATTGACTAGAGTAGGTAAAAGCTTAACAAGTAGAAGATAGAAGATACATCTTCCATATAAACATGTGAAAGACACTGTTTAGAGACAGTAATGAGCTAGTGTGAAGGCATTGGAAAACAAGAATGAACACACTTCTGTAAAATGTTATTTTGTCAGTGATGGAGATGCATTGAAGGTTGGCAGGAGGATTGGGAAATATAGTCTGCTGGGCAGTAATGATGCCTGCATCTTTAATCCCAGCACTTAGGAGGCAGAGGCAGACAGATCTCTGTCTTTAAGGCCATCCTGGTCTACAGAGTGATCCAGAACAACCAGGGCTACACAGAGAAATCCTGTCTTGAAAAAACAAAAAACAAAAACAAAAAACAAAAAAAGGAGGGGGGGGAAAGAAAGAGAAATTGCCTGGCACTAATGAGAAGGAAATATGGAAAACACAACAAACCCACTTAGGAGTTTATTAGAGGGGACGTGTACAGGCCTGGGGAAGTCAGTGTGCAGGGAGAGAGGAAAATGGTGCATCCAGATTTTAAAGACTGCCTAGCGCATGTGCACAGGGGGTTGATGTGGCTACATCATACACAGATGATGGGGCTCACGCATGCACACAAAGGCTTAGATGAGTCATAAATTGATGATGTTATCCATGCCATCCCTGGGGACCATTAGACACTTCTGCCTGAGGGCTTCTCTGCATCTGCATGACCCCTAGAACCTGGAAATACTCAGCCTTATGTGGCTGAAATCATTACATTCCACCCTTTTGTTTACTATAAAAATTTGGGGAGTTTGAGGTCTTTAATGGGTAGGAATGAAGCATCGTAAGGTCTCTCATGACTGCCTCCTGCTGATTTTGCGGGCGTCAGAGAGTTGAGATGCTTGACCGCGTCCTGGGGTGGCTGATTACTATTGTGTTTTTTCCGGGCTCTGTGGAACTGGCCGGCTGGCAGCTTGGACCTCTCAAGATGCTGGAAATGCAGAAAATTATCTCTGGAAAAAATTTTAGATCCCACTGATTAAAGGAGTAGAGTTCCAAGATGGAAGATAGAGAGGTTTTTTTTGGGGGGGGGGGTGGAGGAGGGAATTTCTCAGGGGTTCCCGACTCCAGGAATGATAAGGGAAGAATTAAATGATACTTATTATGGGTGAATCTGGTCTGTTTAGATAGGTCCAATTGGCTCCCTGGGGCTTATGAAAAAGATGTTTGAAAAGAAATAAATTTTAGACATATTAAAAGCTTATAATTATGATGGTATAGTGTTGGAATAGAAGACGATGAGAAGGAGGGAGGAAAAGAAGGGGGGATTATTAGAAAGGGGAATTATTAGACCCCTTAATGTTTTACTTACAGCAAATCTTAAGGCACTTGTTCTCCTTAGCATCATGGTATTACCTCAACATCCAGGAGACACTGCTGCAGTCAGTGATAAACCTGCTATGTTAAAGTCTGTTTTGTGAGTTTTTGAAGTTTGGGGCTGTGAATGTCCCTAAACTCATTATTGTTTCTTACCACCTGGGCTTTTGACAGTCCTTGTACCTCCGGCTCTATGTTTAATGATGGTCCCTGTAATAACAGCTGGGTGGTTAACTGGAAATTTAAGCATGATATTGGAGATATAGAGAAGTTGGTAAAGCAGATAGGAGAAAGAGGAAAAGGGAGAGTATATGGAGTTTTTGGCACAGGAGAGTTGAGTAAGGATGAGACTTTTGTTTTTCTGGAACTGGAGAAAGAGTGACTGATCTTGGTGTCCTCTGGAACTTAAGGGAGCAGGGCCCTGTTTTAGTTATCATATACAAGGGAATATCTTGAGCTGGAAGAATAAAAGGTTTAAGATGGGACAGGTGAATCCAATGAGGAAATCCCTTGAGCTTGGCAGCTGTGGGAGTTACAAGAATTACTTTAAAGGGGCCCTGCCATTTAGGGGTGAGAGGCGTGGTCTGGGGGAGATCCCCTACTTTAATCGGTAGTGGGCATGAGTTGACACATGATTGGGGTAATGAGTAGTTGGTAAAATCTCATAATAGGGAGCAAAGATGGGATAACAACAGAGTAAGCAGATGATCAGGAAGGGGAGAGGTTTTAGGTGAGAGGCCAGGGGTTAAAACCAGCCACCCATACATGAGTTCAAAGGGCAAGATGGAAAACGGGCTTTTGGGGAGAGCCCTAAGACTAAGAAGGGCCAGAAGCAAAAGTTTTACCCAGTCGAGGTGACTGTGACATCTTAACAAAATCATTTTTTAAGGAATGGTTAGTTCATTCTACCTTCCCTGAAGACTGGGGGTGGTATGGGATATGAAAATGCCAGGAAATGTTAGAAGCCTTAGACAAATTTTGAGAAATCTGGGAAGTAAACTCTGAGCCATTATCCGACTGAAGAGAAGTTGGAATTCCAAACCGGAGGAATGATTTCTCAGAGAAGAACATTGGAAACTGTCTGGGACCTCCTGTTAGTGGTAGGAAATGCTTCAATCCAGCCAGAATTTTCTGGGTGTCAGGGGGTGTCTGTGAGAATGTGGGCTGTGCTTTATGAACCCCCTGAGGTGACTGAGGTAGGTTTGGGCTCTGGAATGCTGCTGTTCTAGCTGCTTGGTCAGCCCGGTTATTTCCCTTGGAAATAATGGAACTGTTGATCTGATGAGACCAACAGAAAATAATTCCCATAGCTTTGGGGAGATGGGAGGCTTTTTAACATGTCCATAATGTAACCTGAGTTAGTTATGGGTCCTTCTTTTGCCGTAAAAAGCCCATGCTCCTTCCGGATAGCTATGTGGGACAGGAGGATATGAAAGGCATATTTGGAGTCTGTGTAAACATTTAAAGATTGTCCCTTTGCTAACTGGAAGGCATAGGTAGGGGCTATTAACTCAGCCTGCTGATTAGTGGTATGGGCAGGAAGTGCCTGTGCCTCTACCACCCCAGTATCTGACACTATGGCATAGCCTGCTCTATGGGTCCCTTCACATAAAAAGGAGCTGCTATCTCTGTACCATGTATAAGTGGCCTGGGATAGTTTGCCCTCCTGTATATGTGAGGGGTGGAGCAGTAGATCCGCTAAGGTTTCTATGCAGGAATGAGATGAGGAATAATTAATGTTAGGTTGAGGTAGGAGATTGAGATATTAAGGGGTTGGCAGCATTGGAAAGTGAGTGTGGCATCTTCTACTAGTAACACATGGAGGGAAAGAACTCAGGAAGGAGGTAAGGTTTGTAAGCCTTTGCAAGTTAAGAGATGGGACAGGTTGTTGTGGGAGAAGACAGAGGTGGGTGACCCAAAGGTTAGTTTTTTGACTCATGAATCAGAAGCTCAGTGGCTACTAAAGCACATATGCAGGGTGCCCAGCCCTGAGTGGTGAGGTCCAGTTTCTTTGACAGGTATGCTACAGGTGCAAAGGGAGGTACCAGCTAATGTCCTAGGATCCCAAGGGCATATCCCTCCTTCTCTGTTACAAAGAGGGAGAAAGGATGAGTTAAATCTGGGAGATAAAGAGCTGGGGCCTGGATAAGGGCTTGTTGGAGTCTCTGGAAGGGTTTAGTAATGGGATGGAGAAGGGGCTCATGCAGAGAGCTGAGAGCTGCCTCGAATATGGCACAGGCAATGAGAGAAAAAGAGGGGATCCAGGAACGCAGGAAGCCAGCTATTCCTAGGAACGATAAAACCTCTTCTTTTGTGGAAGGAACTGCAAGGGACTGAATTAGCTTTTTCTGTCTAGGTTAATAGCTTTTGGGGTTGGGGTAATAGGTAATCCTAAGTAATGAACTGAGAGGTAGACAGTTGGGCCTTAGAAGGTGAGATTCTATAGTCGTTTTTGGACAGGAAATTTAAAAGAGTGGAGGTATCAGTTTTGCTGATCTCCAATGATGGACTACAAGTAAAATATCATCTACATATTGGATGAGTTTAGACTTAGGGAGAGATAGTGAGAGTAGACCAGAAACTAAAGCCTGATCAAATAGGTGTGGGCTGTCCTGGAATCCCTGGGGAAGGACAGTCCAGGTGAGCTGTGTGGAGAGGTGAATGCCAGGGTCAGTCCAGGTGAAGGTGAAGATATTTTGAGATTGAGAGATGAGAGGAATAGAGAAAAAAGCAATCTTGAGATCTAGAACTGAGAAGTGGGAGGTTCCTGGAGGGATAGTGGAAAGAAGTGTGTAAGGGTTAGGCACTACAGGATGAAGAGGGACCACTGTGGAGTTAATGAGCCAGAGGTCTTGAACCAGGCAATAGGTTCCATTAGGTTTTTTAACAGCAAGTATAGAAGTGTTAAATGGAGAAGAGATGGGATGAAGTATTTTTTTTTCTTAGAAGGTCAGAGATAATAGGCTTAAGTCCCCTAAGGCTCTGGAGAGAGAGGGAGTACTGAGCTTGGGTAATGTACATAGTAAGGTCTTGTATTTGAATAACAATGGGGGAATGGTGTTTAGCAACAGAAAGGTTTTGAGTGTCCCAGACTTGAGGGTCCACCTGAGAGGCTGGTAGAGGAAAAGAGCTGGGAGGTTAGGAGGCTAGACAGAAGAGGAGGGGAGCTAATGGTGAGTCTGGGGTAAGGTGAATGGAAAGAGCTAATGAAATGGAAGCTCCTACTTTTGCTAAAAATTCTCTTCCCATAAAAGGTACCGGGCAGGTTGGTATGACTAAAAATGAATGAATGAGATAAATAACCCTAAAAACACAGTTAAGTGGTGGTGGGGTCAGCTGAGGTAGATAAGGCTGTCCTCCTACCCCAACAACAGGGAAACTAGGAGAAGTAGGCCCCCAGAGTTCCCTCAGTACCGAGTATGTTGCTCTGGTGTCCAAGAGAAAGGGGATGGGCCATCCTAATACCATGATGTTTACCCGTGGCTCCCTGTTACTGATGACGGTTGTGGTCAGGTCAAAGGAGTCCAGGCAGCCTCACTCGTCTATGGCCAGACCTAGAAGTTCAACTTGGGAATTTTCTGGGTTTGATGTCTCCATGCCACTATGTGCACAAGGACAATTGACTGCCCAATGACCTTCCCTATGGAATCTTGGACGAGGTCTCGCAGGACCAAGATGAGGATTAGGGCATGCTTGGGCCCAGTAACCAGTTCTACCATATTTGAAACATGGGCCTGGCAGTTCTCAAGCCCTGGGGGGCAAGGGAGCAGCACAGACAACACAGATAGGGTGGTCTGTTGCCTCAGCCATGCTTAGCATGTGACAGTGATTGCTTTGTCATTCCTCTCATGGTACATCTTAAAAGCCAACTCTAGCCTGTCACTTCCCAGCTTGACCCAGAACCCCCCCCACCTCCCCCCCCCCCCCACTGCGTGCTTCATCCTCCAGTCTTTGGGGCCACAAAATCCCACAGCCCAGTCTGTTTGGGCACCTGGACCGGGAGTGCACCCAGGCCGGTGGGAGGTCCCCTGCTTCATTAGCCTGGATGCAGCAAGGTAGGCCCTTTGTCAGCGAGCTGCTTGGCCTGCAAGGAAACCTGACTGTCTACCAGAAGATCCATCATTCATTGGGGTGAGTTAGTGCCTGAACTGCGGCAGCTGCCCAGAGAGGGACCACCAACATTCCCCAATCCCCCCACACACTTCCTGCTCTTCCTGCAGGGGTTATTCTCCCTGGATACTGCCTCTCTCTTCCTGTCCCTTCCCAGCTTGCACCTAGAACCCCCCCCCCCCCCCGCTTCATCCTCCCATCTTTGGGGCCACAAAATCCCACAGCTCAGCCTGTTTTGGCGCCAGGGACCTGGAATTGAGTGCACCCAGGCCGATGGGAGGTCCCCTGTTTCAATAGCCTGCCTGCAGCAAGGTAGAGCAAGGTAGGCCCTTTGTCAGTGAGCCACTTGGCCAGCAAGGAGACCTGACTGTCTACCAGAAGATCCATCATTCATTGGGGTGAGTGAATTGAATTCATTGGGGGGAATTGAACTTCTAAAAGAAGACCCAAAGGGGATTATTCAGAGGAAGAAATGGGCAGGCGCCAATGCAAGAATTCCTCCAACAATTTGAAAAACAACATGAAAGCACCAGAACCCAGTGAACTTATAACAGGAGGAATTGAACACACTAATCAAGAAGAAGTAGAAAAAATTGACTTTATGAAAGTAATAGAGTCCCTTAAAGAGGAGGTGAAAAACTCCCTTAAGGAAATGGACAAGAAGAATAAAAAAAAGTTTGAGAATTGAGTAAATCCGTAAATGGTATCCTAGGAAACCAAGAAAAAAGGATCAAACAGATAAAGGAAACAGTGCAAGACTTGAAAACTGAAATGGAGGCAAGGAAGAAAACACAACCCGAGGGCCAGCTGGATATGGAAAATCTATGTAATTGAAGAGACTACAGAAACAAGCATAACCAACAAAATACAAGAGATAGAAGAAAGAATCTCAGATTCTGAAGATACCATAGAGAAAATAAATGCACTGATCAAAGAAAACAGCAAATCCAACAAATTCTCATCACAAAACACTCAGGAAATCTGGGACACAATAAAAAGACCAAACCTAAGAATAATAGGTGTAGAAGAAGGAGAAGAATTACAGCTCAATGGTCCAGAAAATATATTTAATAAAATTATAGAAGAAAACTTCCCAAACCTAAAGAAAGATATTCCTATTAAGGTTCAAGAAGCTTACAGAACACCAAATAGACTGGATCAAAAAAAAATCCCCTTGCCATATTATAATCAAAACACAAAACATACAGAATAAAGAAAGAATATTAAGAGCTGCAAAGGAAAAAGGTCAAGTAACATATAAAGGTAAACCTATCAGACTAACACCTGACTTCTCTATGGAAACCATGAAAGTCAGAAGGTCCTGCATAGATGTTTTGCAGAAACTAAGAGACCCTGGATGCAAGCCCAGATTACTATACCCAGCCAAGCTTTCATTCACTATAAATGGAGAAAACAAAATATTCCAGGATAAAAACAAATTTAAACAATACGTGGCCACAAATCCAGCCTTACAGAAAGTAATAGAAGGAAATTCACAAACAAAGGAGTCCAGCATTGCCCAAAATAACTCAGACATCTAGCGACCCTTCACCAGCACATCGCAAAGAAAGGAAACACACAATCTCTACTACCAAATAAAAAATGACAACCGGAGTTAACATCCACTGGTCACTAATATCACTTAATATCAATGGACTCAATTCACCTATAAAAAGGCACAGGCTAAGAGATTGGATACGAAAACAGGATCCAACATTCTGCTGTTTACAAGAAACACACCTCAACCACAAAGACAGACATCTACTCAGAGTAAAGGGTTGGGAAAAGGTTTATCAAGCAAATGGACCTAAGAAAGAAGCTGGTGTGGCCATACTAATTTCTAACAAAGTTGACTTCAAGCTAAAATCAATCAGAAGAGATGGAAAGGGACACTTTATACTCATTACAGGAAAAATCTATCAGAATGAAGTCTCAATCCTGAATATCTATGCCCCTAATACAAAAGCACCCACTTATATAAAAGAAACATTACTAGAACTCAAGACAGCCATCAAACCAAACACACTGATAGTGGGAGACTTCAACACTCCTCTTTCACCAGTGGACAGGTCAATTTGACAGAAACCTAACAGAGAATTAAGAGACTTAATAGAGGTAATGAACCAAATGGACTTAACAGACATCTATAGAACATTCTACCCAAACAGGAAAGAATATACTTTCTTCTCTGCGGCTCATGGAACCTTTTCGAAAATTGACCACATACTCGGTAACAAAGCAAACTTCCACAGTTACAAAAACATATTAGTAACCACCTGCATCTTATCGGATCACCATGGATTAAAATTAGAATTCAACAACAATGCTACCCCCAGAAAGCCTACAAACTCATGGAAACTGAACAGTCAACTACTGTACCACAGCTGGGTCAAGGAAGAAATAAAGAAAGAAATGAAAGTCTTTCTTGAATTTAATGAAAATAAAGACACAACATACTCAAACTTATGGGACACTATGAAAGCAGTGCTAAGAGGAAAATTCATAGCACTAAGTGCCCACTTAAAAAAAAACGGAGAAAGCACACATTGGAGACTTAACAGCACACCTGAAAGCTTTAGGAAAGAAAGAAGCAGACTCACCTAGGAGGAGTAGAAGACTGGAAATTATCAAACTGAGGGCAGAAATCAACAAAATAGAAACACAGAAAACAATCCAAAGAATCAATGAAACAAAAAGCTGGTTCTTGGAGAAAATCAACAAGATTGACAAACCCCTAGCCAAACTAATCAAACGGCAGAGAGAGAACACACAAATTAATAAGATCAGAAATGATAAAGGGGACATAACCACAGACACAGAGGAAATTCAGAGAATCATTAGATCTTACTACAAAAGCCTGTATGCCACAAAATTGGAAAATGTAAAAGAAATGGACACTTTTTAAGATAAGTACCATATACCAAAGTTAAACCAGGACCAGGTGAACAATCTAAATAGTCCTGTTAGTCGCGAAGAATTAGAAACTGTTATCAGAAACCTCTCTACCAAAAAGAGCCCAGGACCTGATGGGTTCAATGCAGAATTCTACCAGAACTTCCAAGAAGACCTAATACCTATACTCCTTAAGGTATTTCATAATATAGAAACAGAACAGTCATTGCCAAATTCCTTTTATGAAGCTACAATTACCCTGATACCTAAACCACACAAAGACCCAACCAAGAAAGAGAATTACAGGCCAATCTCACTCATGAACATCGATGCAAAAATTTTCAATAAAATACTGGCAAACAGAATCCAAGAACACATTAGAAAAAATTATCCACTATGATCAAGTAGGCTTTATCCCAGAGATGCAGGGCTGGTTCAACATATGAAAATCTATCAATGTAATCCATCATATAAATAAACTGAAGGATAAAAACCATATGATCATCTCATTAGATGCAGAAAAAGCATTTGACAAAATTCAGCACCCTTTTATGATAAAGGTCTTGGAGAGATTAGGGATACAGGGGTCATTCCTAAATATAATAAAGGCTATTTACAGCAAGCCGACAGCTAACATCAAATTAAATGGAGAGAAACTCAAGGCCATCCCACTAAATTCAGGAACGCGACAAGGCTGTCCACTCTCTCCTCATCTCTTCAATATAGTGCTTGAAGTTCTAGCAATAGGAATAAGACAAAACAAGGGGATCAAGGGAATTCGAATTGGAAAGGAAGAAGTTAAACTTTCCTTATTTGCAGATGATATGATAGTGTACATAAGCGACCCGCAAAACTCCACCAAAGAACTTCTACAGCTGATAAACTCCTTCAGTATCGTGGCAGGATACAAGATCAACTCCAAAAAATCAGTCGCCCTCCTATATAGAAAGGATAAGGAAGCAGAGAAAGAAATCAGAGAAGCGTCACCTTTCACGATAGCCACAAATAGCATAAAATATCTTGGGGTAACTCTAACCAAGGAAGTGAAAGACCTATTTGACAAGAACTTTAAGTCTTTGAAGAAAGAAATTGAAGAAGATACCAGAAAATGGAAGGATCTCCCTTGCTCTTGGATTGGGAGGATCAACATAGTAAAAATGGCAATACTACCAAAGGCAATCTATAGATTTAATGCAATCCCCTTAAAGATCCCATCAAAATTCTTCACAGATATTGAGAGGACAATAATCAACTTTATATGGAAGAACAAAAAACCCAGGAGAGCCAAAACAATCTTATACAATAAAGGAACTTCTGGAGGCATTACCATCCCTGACTTCAAACTCTATTACAGAGCTACAGTATTGAAAACAGCTTGGTATTGGCATAAAAACAGAGAAGTCGACCAATGGAATCGAATAGAAGACCCAGATCTTAACCCACAAACCTATGAACACCTGATTTTTGATAAAGGAGCTAAAAGTACACAATGGAAGAAAGAAAGCATCTTCAACAAATGGTGCTGGCATAACTGGATGTCAACCCGTAGAAGAATGAAAGTAGATCCGTGTCTATCACCATGCACAAAACTCAAGCCCAACTGGATTAAAGACCTCAATATCAATCTGAACACACTGAACCTGTTAGAGGAGAAAGTGGGAAGTACTCTACAACATTTGGGCACAGGAGACCGCTTCCTACGTATAGCCCCAGCAGCACAGACATTAAGGGCATCATTGAATAAATGGGACCTCCTGAAGCTGAGCAGCTTCTGTAAAGCAAAGGACACTGTCACTAAGACAAAAAGGCAGCCTACTGACTGGGAAAAGATCTTCACCAACCCCGCAACAGACAAAGGTCTGATCTCCAAAATATATAAGGAATTCAAGAGACTAGACTTTAAAATGCTAATTAACCCAATTAAAAAATGGGGCACTGAACTGAACAGAGAATTCTCAACAGACGAAGTTCGAATGGCCAAAAGACACTTAAGGGCATGCTCAACCTCCTTAGCAATCAGGGAAATGCAAATCAAAACAACGTTGAGATACCATCTTACACCTGTCAGAATGGCTAAAATCAAAAACACCAATGATAGCCTTTGCTGGAGAGGATGTGGAGTAAGGGGTACACTCATCCATTGCTGGTGGGAATGCAAACTTGTGCAACTGCTTTGGAAAGCAGTGTGGAGGTTTCTCAGGAAATTTGGGATCAACCTACCCCAGGACCCAGCAATCCCACTCTTGGGAATTTACCCAAGAGATGCCCAATCATACTACAAAAGCATTTGTTCAACTATGTTCATAGCAGCATTATTTGTAATAGCCAGAACCCGGAAACAACCTAGATGCCCTTCAGTGGAAGAATGGATGAAGAAACTGTGGAATATATACATATTAGAGTACTACTCGGTGGTAAAAAACAATGACATCTTGAATTTTGCATGCAAATGGATGGAAATAGAAAACACCATCCTGAGTGAGGTAACACAGGCCCAAAAAGATGAACATGGGATGTACTCACTCATAATTGGGTTCTAGCCATAAATAAAGGACATCGAGCCTATAATTCGTAAAAAATCCTAGAGAAGCTATATAAGAAGGTGAACCCAAAGAAAAGCATATAGTTATCCTCCTGGATACTGGAAGTAGACAAGATTGCCGGACAAAAAATGGGAACATGGGGGTGGGGTGGGATGGGGGGAGGGGGGTATGGGGAGAGAAAAGTGTGAAGTGGAGGATGGGAAGAGCTTGGGGGAATAGGATGGTTGGGATATATGAAAAGTGGATATGGGAACAAGGAATTATATATCTTAATTAAGGGAGCCATTCTAGGGTTGGCAGATACTTGACTCTAAAGGGGTTCCCAGGTGTCCAGGAAGACGCCCCCAGCTAAAAAAAAATTAAAAAATAAAAAAAAAAAACAAAAGAAATGGACTAATTTTTTTGGTGGAATAAATCTCAAGGCTGTGTAACACCCAGGCCACATAATCAGGCCTGCAGCGAAAGAGGAGAAAGTGCAGCAGAATTAGCTTGCATTTATACTGTGCTTGGAAGTAGCTATAGGTGAGAAGGTGAGTGTCATTAAAGAGAAATGTGGCATTTGGAGACTTCAGACAACCTGGTTGCATGTGAGTTAAAATATTCTCTGATCCTCTTTGTTCAACTATTATGTTAGCTAATTTTATTCTACATTGCTTAACTTTTCTGTTGCTGTGATAAAACATCATGAACAAGGCAACTTATAGAAGGAAAAAATTATTTTCATCTGCCGTTCCAGATAAGTTTTTACAGGTGGTGGAACAACAAGGCAGCAGGAAGAGAAGGCCAGGAGCTCACATCTTGAACTGCACACATGAAGCAGAGAGAGAGAGAGTAAACTGGGAATGATATAATTCCTCCAGCAAGGCCGGACCACCTAAACTTTCCCAAACAGCACCACCAACTATAGACCAAGTGTTCAAATGCCTGAGCATATAGGGAACATTTCTCATTCAAACCACTATATCCCACACTGTAGCCCCTATTGGCTCAGGGCCATATTATAATGCAAAATGCATTAAGTCTAACTTCAAAATTCCCCATAGTCTTTCACAGTCTCAACACTACTTGAAAGTTTCAACTACAAAGTCTCTTCTGAAACTAAAGGCAATATCATAATTTTAACCCCCTCCCCATAAACTTAAAATTATATACTTCAGACATATAGTGGCACAGAATGTATATTTCCATTTCAAATTGAGAAATTGAGAGCATAGAAGAAACAAGACCAGAACCCAGTAGGGCAAACATTAAGCCATAGGTGGTAGAAGAAAAGGAAAACAATTTCCTGTCTTATAATTGAACCAACTCATACTTATTCACACATTGGCAAGATTTGAGCACTGTGTGAGCATCATCAGTCAGCTCTTCATTCAGTACATTCAGTAGTCTCTGCCAGGAGCAAGGGTGTGTTACTCAAACAAGTGCTTAGACATTGCAGTTTGTGCCATCTGGAAATGCATAAGACAGAAGTGCAAGATGGTAATGGAAAACAAAAGTAGAGGCTCATACATGGCCAAGGAATGATGGGAAAATAGCCACATTTCAATGACAATCATTTCAATGAAAGGCTATTGTCATAAGGTGCTCTGTAAGCCCCTTTCCATCCTACTTCTAATTTGGAGATGGTACTTTATGGGAAGTTGGGATTTTGGCTGCAGAGTAAGGTGAACTGAGCAGAATAGTGACACTATAGGTAATGGACCAGTTCTTCTGCACCTAGTTGTGTTTCCAGGCACCAAGAAAAGTAGAATGGTGGGACATTGGCCATAGCATAGACAACAAAGGTGAATAAACTAGAAACTTGATTCCTTCTCCCATGCAAAGCTTCTGATATCAAAATCAAAACAGGCACTTGCTTTTTACTATATGTCATGCATTGCAGTAGGAGCTTTGTGCTGTTATTATATATATTCCTCAGAACAACGCTTGCTTTTTTTTTCTGCTAAAGATACTATTTTGACAATGCTCAAGAATGTTTTTACTTAGCTAACTAAATTGTGGGTTACAAATTGTTAGAAATGGAAGTGAATATTAGAATATTTTTATCTGAGAGGTTTTGCATTTTTGATTTAAATGATTTAAGAATTTAAGGTTTTAGCCAGGCATGATGTTCCATAGCTTTAATCCCAGCTCTTGGGAGGCAGAGGCAGATGGGTTTCTGTAAATTTGAGGTCAGCTTGGTCTACAGAGTGAGTTCCAGGACACCAAGGGCTGTTACACAAAAAAAAACCCAATGGGGAGGAGTGGGGTTTTTGTTTGTTTGTTTTGTTTTGTTTTTATGCAGGCTGTAAGCAGAGATTAAAGATCATGTAGTTGTGTTTCCAGGCACCAAGAAAAGTAGAATGGTGGGACATTGGCCATAGCATAGACAACAAGGTAAGAGCCTGGAAGACAATAGTGCCAAGAGCACAGGCTGGGGAGATCTTGCTCAAAAGGTTTCAGAAGGAAACAATGTTGGGAACTAGGCTAGAGGCCATTCTTGTGATATTTTGGCAAAGAATCTAGGTGTCTTCTGCCCTCATCCTAAAACTTGCCTAAGGCTAAATTTAAAAGCAAGGGACTAATTTGTTTGGTGAAAGTGATTTCAAGGCTGCAAAATTTGAATCTATGGGTTTTTGGATTTTTTAACCTTTGTTTTTATTTTATGTGTAAGGCTATTTTGCCTGCCCATGTGTCTGTGCATGCAATGCCCTTGGAGTCCAGAAAGGGCATCGGGTCCTCTGGTACTGGAGTTGTAGACAATGGTCAGCTGCTATGTGGGTGTCAGGAATCAAACTCAGGTCCTCTGGAAGGACAGTCAGTGAGTGCTCTTAACTGCTGAGTCAACTCTCCAACTCTAATATTATATGTTATTTATAATGGCTGGTATACAGCTCTACAATGACAAAGAACACATGGATCAGAAATAAATATAAATATAAATATACAGTTTGAAGAGAAAAGAGCACCAGGAAACTTAGTGTTTCACATATGGCTTTGCTAAAAGAGATAAGATCAATACCATTAAGGAAAACCCTTAACTTTAGCACTGAATAAAGAGCGTCCTCAAGTAAGACTTTACCTAGTTCAATTTGTGAGAGAGAACCTATGGCAGTTTATGCTCCTAAAAGGAAACTGAGTAAAAGAGCTAGTTCCAATGAGATTCTAAGGGGGCTGAGTGTCCATCCTGAGTTGGAAATAAAACTTGGCAGTATTGTCCTCATGGTCCTGGCTTTTGACTCATGAAGGATGGAAGCATAAAGGGGGTCATACTCTTCCTATATAGTTTCAAAAGAGCTTGTGGCAGGGTAATCCTAGAGTGAGG